>NC_142153.1:6837254-7150506 GCF_024610735.1 Ursus americanus | reverse complement strand
GAAAGAAGAAACTGGTAACATTATGGCAATTCATCGTTATTCTCTAGGAGCAAGCCCCCAACCAAACTATGGGACGTCTGCTCCATAGCTTACCATTCCCAGACCTCCAAATACTCTTGACCACTGTGGGGCTAAGAGCAGGGTGCCCCCAAATGTGTCACTTTGGCATATTGATTACTTCAAATAAAAGTTGTGTAAGAGATAGTCTGTGCAAGAAGGACATTCAGACCCTCCTCTGTCCCCCCTGAAAGCAGGAAATATGTTCCGATATGAAAAGTACCCTGCCTGCGCCAGGAGGTAAAGAGACATCATTATCACCAGAGATAGGAAATTTACAGCCAAGAAGGTTGTATAAATAATTCTTGTTATATTTTACTAATTTACTATCCCAGCCAAAATTCTGTGTAGAATTCCTTACTCATTGAAACTCCCAAAGTTCAGTTTTCTTCATCCTGTCAATTCCTCAGATTTATTGTTTCTGTCTGAAAACATTGGTCTACCTTGGTCATTACTTCAGGTCTCAAATTTCATTATTGGGCTTCTGTGCACACCTAATATAACTTTGGTTTTTCTCCTGTTGATCTGTCTCATGCAAATTTAATTCTTAGTCCAGCTGGAAGACCTTGAGGGTAGAGGAAGAATTTTTCCTTCTCTACACCACAGTGTCGGAAAGGGAAGTTGAATTAAATGACAGGAAAAGCAAATGGCATAATTTGTTTCGCACTAGGAAGTAAAGAAACTGAAATTCCTGCCGTCCCTGCGAGGCTCATAAGAAGCTGTTCTCTGCATCACTTCCACTCACTGGAGAGAAGTAAGATTTCATCCAAGTCCACAGAGGTCTGTGGCACTGCCGTTTCACTGTCCTCCTCCAGAAAATCATGTCATCTACCCATTCCAGAATACCCCAGACATTAACCATTAACCATCTTTCTCTGCTGCTACACTTCACCCTTAGAGGGAGGGCCCAGTCCTATGACTGCCAGCATGTAGTAACCCAAGGAAAAAAGTTCAGGAACCCAAGGAAGAGTCTTCTTATCCCAGAGCAGTTATGCATACTTTAAAATCATCTGCTCCTCCCAGGGACTCTACCCTTACTCACTCTGAAGAGCTACAAGGCTGGCAATTCTGAGATCAGGATGGCGCTGTGGTTGATTTCTGGAAGAGGCCCTCTCCTGATCTGTAGACAGCCATTGTCTTGCTGCGTCCTCTCATGGTGGAGGCTCCAACCTCATGACCTAATTACCTACCAAAGGCCCCATCTGCAAATATCATCACATTGGAAAATAAGGTTTCAACATATGAATTTGGGGAAAGCACCAGCCTGCGGTCTAAAATAACAATTTAAAACCATAGTGAGATACCCCTTCACAGGTACTAGGATGGCTATAATGAAATTAACAAAGAAAATAACAACTTTTGGCAAGAATGTGGAAAAATGGGAATCCTTTCACATTGCTGGTAGGAATGTAAAATGTTGCAGCTGCTGTGGAAAACAATATGGAGGTTCCTCAAAAAAATTAAACACAGAATTACCACTCGACCCAGCAATTCCAGTCATAGATATAGACCCTAAAAGAATTGAAAACAGGTATCAAGTAAATATTCATGCGTGGATATTCATAGCAGCATAATTCACCATAGCCAAAATGTGGAAACAAACCAAACCCCCATGAATGGATGAGGTAAACAAAATGTGGTTTATACACACAAAGGAATAATATTCATCCATACAAAGGAATGAAGTTCTGATAAATGGTGCAACATGAATGAGCTTTGGAAACATTACGTTAAGTGAAAGTAGCCAGATAGGGAAGGCCACGTACTGTATAATTTCATTTATACGAAATGTTCAGAATAGGTAAAACCATAGAGACAGAATGCCGAGTGCTGTTTGCTGGGTGCTGTGGGGAGGGAGGGGAAGAAGTGACTGCTTAATGGGTATGGGATTTTGTTTGGAGATGATGAAAATATTTTGCAACTGGACAGAGACGGTGGTTGTACAACATGAAAGCTGCATTAAATATCACTGAATTGCAAACTTTTAAATGGTAATTTTATGTCATGGAAATGTTGACAAAGAAAAGAGGAAAAACTGAAATAAAACAGAAGTATTTATTTGGTGCCTTAGAATTGCAACTTGGGGAGCACAGATTCCGGCAGCAACCCAAATAATCTCTCATTAGGGAGCAAAAGTCGGGAGTTTTTAAAGACAAAAAGGGAATGCTTGTGTGCATTGTTTACAAGGAATTTTGACTGGTGTTGGAGGCAGAAAACTAATCTTGGCAAAACATAAGTGTTTGCTAAGGCTGTAGCTAAGCAAAAGTCCATTACTGGAGAAAGTTGCAGGTGTTCCTGCAGAGTCCTTGGAATATTTGGGATTTGGACCAGTTCAAAAGTTCGTGGTTCCCCCCCAGGGAGGACATGCATAAGATCCACCTCCTTGGTGGTCTCTTGGCTCCATTTTAAAACCCATTCACATAAATGAGTACATTTTATTTCACCTTTCACAAAATTTCACCTCAAAAAAGCCAGCCAACCAACCAACCAACCAACCAACCAACCAACCAAACAAACAAACAAACAAAAAAACAAACAGAAAGGTTCTGTGTATACTCACAAACCCATGTGAATTTCTATTCTGGTGATATGTGATCAGAGCTCCCAGCACTTACATTTCCCATTCCTTCCTTTTCCTCTGTGTTGTACACTGAGTATCTGTGTCCCCCAAAATTCATATGTTGAAATCTTAACCTTAAATGTGATGGTATTAGGAGGTGGAGGCTTTGGTAAGTAATTAGGTCATGAAGTCAAAACCCTCATGAATGGGATTCATGCTCTAATAAAAAGGACCCCACCAATTAAAAAAAAAAAATGGGCAGAGGAGCTGAATAAGCATTTTTCCAAAGAAGATATACAGATGACCTACAGGCATATGAAAAGATGTTGAACATCACTAACCATGAAAGAAATGCAAATCAAAACTACAATGAGATATCACCTCTCACCTGTTAGAAAGGCTGTTATCAAAAGACAAGAAATAATAAGTGTTGGTGAGGATGTGGAGAAAACAGAACCTTTGTGCTGGTGGGAATGTTGGTGGGAATGTGAATTGTAGTAGCCACTATGAAAAAAAATATGGAGTCTCACCACCCCGCAAAAAAAAAAATTAAAAATAGAACTATCACATGATCCAGCGATTCTCTTCTCGGTATTTATCCAAAGAAAATGAAAACACTAACTTGAAAAGATGCATGCATCCCATATTCGTTGCAGCATTATTTACAATAGCCAAGATACAGAAACAACATAAGAATCCATCAATGGATGAATGACAAAGAAGACACACACACACACACACAATGAAATATTATTTGGCCATTCAAAAGAATGCAGTCTTGTCACTTGTGACAACATGGATGAACCTTGAGGGCATTATGCTTGTGAAATAAGTCAGACAGAGAAAGGCAAATACCACATGATTTCATTTGTATATGGAATCTAAAAAACAAAACAAACCCACACTCATGGATACAGATCGGTGGTTGCCAGAGGGAGGGTGACTGGGTTGTGGAGGGTGGATGAAATGGGTGAAGGGGGTCAAAAGGCACAAACCTCCAGCTATAAAATGAATAAATCATGGGGATATAACGTACAACATGTTGACTACAGTTAATAATACTGTATTGCATATTTGAAAGTTGTGAAGAGTGAATCTTAAAAGTCCTCATGATGAGAAAAATAATTGTAACTATGTATGGTGATGGACAGTAACTAGATTTATTGTGATCATTTTGCCATGTATGTTGTGAAAATTAATAAAAGGAAACCCCATTTAGAATGGAGTTGGGATGCCAGCAGGGGGAGCTTCCATGCCCTACTACTCTTCTTCCATTACAAACACAATAGGAAAAGAGGGACCTTACAGGTGGATGCTACTTTACTATCCCAACAGGAGGGAGGAAGGTTTCCTCCTCCCCAAGCAACAGCCCAGCCAATGAGAGACAGTCACAACTCAGCCAATGAGAAACCACTATACTTTGAGCTCCCAGTTTACCCAGTGGGCTTTTTGTTTACAACAGCCCTCCCAACTTCCCCCTTTCCTCTATAAAAGAGAATTCCTTCTTTTGTTCTGTGGCCTTGCCTATGGTTTTGCCATAGCTTGCATGTCCTGGATTATAATTCTCTGCTATTCATGAATAAACCCATCTTTTGCTGATAAAATAACTGGCAGTTTTATTCTTAAGATTAACAATATAAATATCAAATCTTTATGTTGTATATCTGAAACGAATATAATGCTATATGTCAATTATACCTCAACTGAAACACAAAAGACTTCGGAGAGAGCTCTCTCAGCCTCTCTGGCACTCTCTACCATGTGAGAATATAAGGAGAAACAACAACCCAGTAGAAAGTTCTCACCAGAACCCAAAATGCTGGCACCCTGATCTTGGATTTGCAGTCTCTGGAACTGTGAGAAATTCATTTTTGTTATGGATAAGCCACTGAGTTGATGGAATTCTGTTACAACAGCCAGATTGGACTAAGACACCCTGCCACCTCACCACCAGCCACAGTCCCCTTGGAGGAATACATCAACTCATCCACTTGTCTTTACAACTTTACCCATCACGGACACAGTCTTCACATGGTGGGCATGCTGGGGCAGGACAGTTCCACAGTTGCACTGGCTGCCAAAGATGTGCACACTGATAAGTAGCCAAAAATAACCAGGGCAGTCAGAATGTTTCTAAATAGAAATGTGATACACTTGCAAGTGGGCATGAAGCAGAACGTGGCAGAGCCCCAGAAAGACAGCAGATGGGTGGTTTAGACACAGCTGCTATCACTGGGGGGTGGGGGGCAGGCTTGCTGATTACCATAGAGATAAGGGGCAATGAGGATTTATTTGGGGAGAATGTTTCAGAGCATGAAAAATATAAATAGTCACTTCCCACCTAAAACCCAATAAAGGGATTATAACATCAGATTCAGGTGATGGAATAGGAATTACAAGCTGTTAAAACATGTAGCCCTTAAGGTTAGGGATACTGGAGAATAGAATGCAGAGTATCTCATTGTGTTGAGCATACCACGAAAATAGTGGCTGATCCCACTAGAGAATCTGAAAGGACTTAAGAAAGAAGTTTACATCTTAGAAGCATTATTGCATTTTTTTTTCCAATGTGGGGAGCAGAGAACATTGTTTAGTCACTTTCAAGCAATTTTCATCTTGTCGGGCTCATCCTTCTCTGCAGACTTTCAGGGGGACTTCTGTGGCATCATGTGTGTGTGTGTGTGTGGTGGGGGGGGTGCATGCACAAAGCCAGGTCCGTCCCTGTCCTCTGTCCTTGCCAGTGTCTACTGAGATGCAACTCAGTGCATCTGATCTTTGGTCATCTGCAAATTTTGTTCAGACTCTTAGCACCTCCAAGGATTCTGTAATTTACTTAAAATGACATCAGCCTAAACAGTGTGATATTATTTGTGCTTAGTTAAAACCACATTTTAGGGCAGTCAGTTGCTGTATTCTGGAGCTCACACTCCTGGCATTGTAGGCTGGCACAGTTTATGGGTGGCTTTTAGTTTCTCCTTTTATTTGAACTGAACAAATACATGTTAACTTTATGCCAGGTACTAGGAAAAATGCTGTGAAAATACTAAGTCTTATTAACACATGAAGAATACAACTCACAGTTTAACTATCTTTGTCTGACATCAGCATCAGAGACTTTGGAAATTAGCATGATGGATTCTCAGATTAGTGATATTCAATACGTATTATTTAGCTAGACTAGCATAGAGACTCCCCTCACTTTTGCTTGAACATCTAACCAGCTTTGCAACCTTTTCTCTAAGAGGGAGCACGTGACGCTTTATCTCGCTATGGTCCTGTGACCAGCTTGAGGATAGAAGATTCTGGTTATGTAATATAGAGTAGTCTACTGATAACAGAATCCTGTCTTTAGACAGGATTTAATACAGAATTGGTTTGATGAGTTTAAGGACAGAAAACCAGAATTCATGCCGTTGTTTTATGCCTACTTGCTAACAAGTGTGTGTTTAGTAGATGTCCTACAGTGGGGAAGAATTGAGTCTAGGACTTTCTTACATTATAATCCCATAGCATGATGTGTGGAGTGATCACCAGTCCTCATCCACCTCATATTTTTTGGTGTCTAGGCTACCATTATCTCCCAGAAATAACCCAAACTAGCTTAAGGAGAACCGGGATCTGACCTGTAGCAAGAGTAGTCCTCACACCATCTGTAGCTATACACTCTCACCACAAGCATGAAATTGTCCGAGGCCCTCTGCCTCTCAGGATTGGAACATTGCCTGTTGCAGAAATAGGGGAAACGATTCCACTGATTCCACTGTTCGCCACGGGCATGTGGGACCCTAATTGGTAGCCTTTTCTCATTCTTCCTTACTATAGTGGAAGGAGGAGGTTATAATAATGGAGGTTGTTTTTGGGATCCAGAAAGAACAACCGTTTCTCCTCTGACAGCTTGTCCTCTGTGATGACCTAAGCAACATCTGTGAAGCTCCTCACCCCCCATCCCACATGACGTGTGGTAGCCAGTGTCGCAGGCAGCCTCATAAGCTGTGCCTTCGCGTAGTCACATCCTCCCATAGCTCCCTCCCAGATGGCTCCAAGGTTGGTTTGTGAAATCAATAAAACACAACAACAACAACAACAGCATGGTATGTCCCTTCTAAGACTAGGTAATGAAGGATACAATGGCTTCCATTTTGATTGCTGTCTGTCACTTCTATGGTTGGACCAGACAACCCACCAAGACGAAAATAAATTGTTTGTCATGCAAGTACAGGGTGGTCATGATCCCAGGAAAAGAGCTGTATGGCTACACAAAAAAGTTTCCCAGGGACCCTGCTAGGGTAAGGGACCACCATGGGGATCAAACATTTTCCCAAATGGATCTAGAAATCCAGGTGCCCAAAGGCCATTCTCATAAACTTTCCCCTTCACCAAGAGGAGAGATGATTGTTGTCATTCTGTGAGTGGCAATGATTCAGCAATTCCATAAATTCACAAACCCACCAAGTCCAGCACTGGCTATGAATAGACTAAAGGTTTCAGGTGTGTGAGAAGGTCAGGTAGGGTCTTTGGATCAGGAACAAGTACTGTTAATGTAATGGGGAGACCTCTTGTCATTATAGGTTCCAGGCCTGAATCTGGCCACTTACAGTGTGACTTTGGGAAAGTCGTAGAGTCTTTTGAAGTTTTAGCTTTATTATCTGTAAAATAGATATAATAATCCATGCTCTACATAGTTCATAGAGTTTCTGAGAGAATGAAATGAGTTAAAATTGTGTGCAAATGTCTGGTAAACTATGAAATACTATATAAATATTAAGAATTATTATTATTTACCCATACCAATCCAAAAAACCCAAATGTAAATTTACAAATTAGAAAGTCATTATGTGCTAAAAATATTGTTCCAAATCTAATTAAATTAGAACAATGGCTCATTTGTCAATTTATATGCTAAGTATCTAAATAGCAACGCTGTGGAATGTAACTAATGAACAGGAATAGACCAAAATAATGAATTTATTACATAGCCAAAGCCACTACCTATATTTTAGCCAAGTCTTAAAGACAATCTTACTCAGAATTCATTTTTTGAAAGACTAGAAATCGGTGAGTCATTAACACCTGGGTTGCTTAGGCCTCTGATAAACAGAGTTAAAAGGTATACAACCTTTTTATTTGAACTGCACTTTACAGTTGTCACAATGTTTTCACAATAATTATCAGAAAACGCTTTCACGCTAACAAGAGCACTTCTTTTTTTTTTTTTTTAAAGATTTTATTTATTTATTTGACAGAGATAGAGACAGCCAGTGAGAGAGGGAACACAAGCAGGGGGAGTGGGAGAGGAGGAAGCAGGCTCCCAGCGGAGGAGCCTGATGCGGGGCTCGATCCCAGAATGCCGGGATCACACCCTGAGCTGAAGGCAGACGCCTAACGACTGAGCCACCCAGGCGCCCCACCAAGAGCACTTCTTATCCCCAGTGTATATGCAAGTGAAGGACTTGAGCTTCAGAAAGTATGAATGTCATTCCTAGGTCATACAAGGGTTATGTAACCAGTGCAGCTGAAATTCGCTCTCAGGTTTTCACTTCAAGAGCCATATACTTTCTATTATACAACAGATATTGTGAACTCTATGGATGGGCAGTCTTGATTGTTCAGCTTCTCTTCCCACCCTGGTCTCTCAAGCAGACACACAATCATTCCCACTCTCATCAAATCAGCTTAAATCTCCACTTCATTTTGGCCCAGGGGGTAAGAGTCGCTAAGTTCTCTTTGGCCAAGTCTGAGCTGGGAAGTCTTTGCAAATCATACTAGTTTTGTTTTTGTTTTTTAAATATATGAAACTCCCTAATGTCCCCAGTCTTTGTACATTCTAGTATTTCGTGGGTTTTGTGTGTAAATGAGTGTAGCACCAGGAGCTTCGAGGAGGAGGGGTCCCTGGTTTGTCCTAGAAATAGAGATGGTAGAAGGGATTCTGCACACCCACAACTGAGCAGACAGGGTAGCAAGGAAAGCTGATTTCCCACATCTGTCTCCCTGGTGAACTCATGAATAGAAGAGAGAAGCTGAAATTGCCTTTTTCTTCCTTTCCTTCTCTTTCTTTTTTTATTGTTATTTTTAATGATTTGGTGTCCTTTTAATACATGATTTTCTAATAGCCTCTCCTTCATCCCCTTACCCCTTAGAACAGAGATTCACAATTTTGAGAAGGGGTGGGGGTAAAGCCTGCTTGTCAGATTTTTGTTTCTACTGGGGTGCTCTCCCCATTGATTTGATCAGTTGATGCCTGAATGAGCTGAGTCTGGAGGATTGTGGTGTGGACATGTGCCCTAAAGTCCCACACTCACTTCACTGGGGCTTTTCCATCCCCCCAGTTGGGAGTATAATTAGGAAATAGCCACATGGGCTCCCTTCTCTCCCATTTTCTTTCTGTTGCTATTTAAAATAGAAAAGAAATACAGTTTCAATGCTTCTATTTACTCCACACAATAGAGATAAAGCCCATGGGTGGCAGATTTCTTCAGGGAATATAATCAGCCAAGAGTAGAAGGTGCTGCTGGAAGCATTTATTTCTGGCAGACAATTCTTCATTTGATGGGGGATGGGAAGAAATGCAAATAAGTGAACATATTCACACGAGGCCTTTAAAACAAAACAATGACTGGAGGACCAGGCTTGTGGAAGAGTGGGTATTCATTCCGTGGAACAGGGAGGGGGTTGGGGAGGCACTGGATAAACACACACGCACACATACCTCTGTGTGGACACACCGGCCGTCCTAAACTTACAATGAACTTGGAGACAGCAGCTGTTTGTAGATCAGTTGTTGGGAACAACTTTTCCAAGAAACCGTACTCCACAGCGTGGTTAGGTGGCTGGCACAAGTCATAAGGGCCTAGTGGAGCTCACATGTTTTCGATCACTAAAGTTGCTAAGGATTGTGAGATGTTACAGCGTCCCTAAGGGAAAGTGCTTTCAGCTTTTCTATATCAGGAAGTTCTTGCATCTTCCTTAGAAAAGCAAGGATTAATTACATGTAAACCACTGGGTTGAAGTAAAGCAGTAAATGGTGAAAGAATTCTAATCATGAGGAATTTTAAGTACAATTAGTGCTTGACAAATTTTGTATTTAAATTTAATTTATTCCAATAAATGCTCATGGACCTCATGTTATTATAAATTGGCCACAGCCTGTCCTCCCCGCTCTGTGACTCCCTGCTTAGACTTCAGTGAAGGCTAGCTTCAAGTGGATGCCAGAAAGAGGTATAAGAGTGCAGTTTAAAATAGATGTGGATATTATGTTAATAGTTCAGAGGGACTTCTTGTCTTTTTTTAGAACTTTTCCAATCTTATATGTTTGATCCTCAAGATGGTCCCTCCATATCAGTCTCCCTTGGACAAGGAGGCACTTTTTCATGTTGCCCTATGCTCCTCTTCTGGGTTCAAAGTTATCCTGCACTTGTGTTTCAGGCAATTTATTTTCCTCTAGGTGGGCGGTATGGCCAAGCATAGAAATGTAGTGTCTGTGTTGATGTCCTGCTTAGTTTCATCTGAAACATATCCATCAGCTACATGATTTAGTTGTTCCAACCCCACCGTTGCTCTAAGATGAAGCCAGCAGCTACACTGTTCTCCCTATCCTTCCTCTGAAGCCAGCTGCAGATGCCTGCCTCTTCTGTTTCAGGGCTGGGGACCCCCACCATGGAATCAATGGAAATGACAGGCATATTTCACTTCATGCTCTGAGCGGGAGGAGCTTTCTGAATTCCAGCTCATCCACAGATGATTAGTCTACCCATGGTCCAAGAAACCATCAATCTAGCCTGATCCAGTCCCCAGTTCCTTTTGAGGATTGATTTTTGTGTTCACCCACCCATCCCAGTGCATCTAAAATAGTTTCATTTTGCGTTAATGAACATGAACATAATTTTAAGCCAGGGAAGAAGGGGTAATTTTCTCAAAGAAGATTGTCTCCATGATACTCCAGTAAGATACAGGACTGTGGCTAAATTTCTCCTCTGTTGCCAACCGGGTCTCAGTGTGAGAGGAAAACGCTCAGTTGCGCTTGCAAGACGGAGCCTCTGAATGTGTTTGACCCCAAGATCTGCAACCAGTTAGATTGTGACTCTGGCTAAGTTTCTGTTTCCTCTCCGATCTGTCAAAACGCCCTCACAATCTGATAGTGATAAGTGAAAGTAAATGAGAATGTGCTTTAAAAAGTTAGAACTGAGATATAAATATCAAGTGTTGTTGTTTATGCTTTTATCTAGTCCAATATTATAGCTTCAATGAAATCCACTGATATATTTTTCCATCCACAGCCACATTCCTTTTTCTACATCACTTTATGTATGTGGCTGTGTGTCTAAATGCAGACATAAACATATTCATAAAGAAGGATGGCTGTGACTGTGGTTATAAATGTGCTTTTAGCTTTTTTATCTCCCTGGTGCAGATGACTATGTGTCTTAAACCCCTCAAGTGAGCTATGTTTTGCCTTAAAAAGCTGGTGCTCCAAAAATAAGGCTTGGGCTGAGTCATCAAGCCCAGAGCTAGGAGGGGGGGATGTGATGGAGGAGGAGGTAGGGAGGCTTTCTCAGTGAGGATGCACTTAACAAACTGGGAGGACTTTGTCCCAACTATTGGCAACCTATGGCCCACAGGCTATATTCCACCCTCTGCCTGTTCTGTAAATAAAGTGTGAGTGGAACACAGCCACCTTCATTCATCTACATATTGTCCATTGCTGTTTCGTGGTACAATAGCAGAGCTGAATAGTTGCGATAGAGACTGTCTTGGCTTAAAAACCTAAAATATTTGCTATCTGGCCCCTCAAGTCGTTTCATGACCCCTGCCTTTTCCTAATACCTGCAAACATGTCATTTTCCCCACATTGTTCTATACTTTGATTCATTTTAGCAGCGTGATACCCTAATGAGGTAGTTATGGTTTGTGTCTATATGTCCAATTTGCTGATGAGGAAAATGAAGCTCAGCGAGGTCATAAGACTTGCCCCGTTTCTATCATCTAGAACTAGCCAGGAGGGACCAGCGTCCTCTGAGCACTTCTATGCCACATCAGCTTCTGAATGGGAGCCTTTCTATTATGCATGCTTGGGGGTGAGTACTCTATCTATCTTGCTGTCATCTATCTATCATCCATCATCTCAGCTTTTTTGAGGTAGGTAGAGATGAAGAATTGAAATTCAAGTTATGAGGCCTGTCCTTTGTAGACTCAACACCATCCTAGAGTGGAAAGAATACTTGTTTGGGACCCTGAATTCTCCTTTGACCCCTAACTGAGCAGCCGTGGAGAAGTCACTTGGTTCTTCTGGGTCTGAGTTTCCCATCTATAAGTGGGTAAGTTTAAAAAAATTTCTAAATCACTGACAACTTGAACTTTCTACAAAGTGCCCTGGTTAACCTCCCTGTCTAATACCAGTACCACAGCATTTCTTGACGCAGTTGCTTGTACTGTCAGCTATCGCCGGTACCTAGGCAGTGGCAGGTAAGTTGTGCAGGGGCTGGGGAGGCAGCGGGCAGCAGGAGGGGATGGTGATTCTAAGGTCGTCTGTCCCTCGCTTTGTCCCTTCCTCCTTCCGTAGGTCCCCTTACTACAAGTAGTGCTTGTCCCTCACATTTCCTGGAAAATTGCAACTCTGCAGAGTCTGGCGAGGAGGCTGCTGTCTGTATAAAAAAGGGACAAAGAGAACAGTCACTTATTTTGTTACCAAAGAGTCTTTCTTTCTTTTTTTTTTTTCCTTTTAATGGAATGTGCTATTTTTAAGTCCCCGTCAGCCTGCAAGTGCATGTGCAGCAATTGCCCTGAACACATTTGAATAATGTCTCCGCATCCTTCTGTGATGTGGTGCAGAACGACAACTTTGTACTTTGCATTTTTATTGTGATGAAGATATTTTATGACAGTATTTGAATCCCGACCAAAAAAAAAAAATTCCTGAAAACAGGGCGTTTCTAGACCACTTACAGAAGGAAGGTGGCCCAGACCAATCCCTTCTTGGAAAGTTTGGGTTGGGGTAGGGTTGGCCCCCCCATGGCAGCAGGGAGCCCTGGGCAATCTGTAGAATTTAGTGAGCACTCCATTTAGAGCCTCCAGTGGCCCCACTCAGCCCCCTACCCACCCTGGCAGCATCAGGGTCAACCCCAGGACAATACCAGCAATTCCAAAGTCAGCTTCAATGCAGGGCAATCCTCGTTTCTCTCCACTTTCTCTTTTTCCTTTCCCTATTCTGGTTGAATTTACCTTTTAGTGTGTATCAGGCAGGTTCCAGCCAACAGAAATATTTTAGTATGGGGAAATAGAAGATATGGGAGGAGCTAAAAATTCAAAGAAAGCACTGTGAGATAACTCACAGAGTTGGCATTTCGGACACTCCTATCACCCGTAGAGCTGGAGAAAAACAAGGAAGAGATGCCGTTACCAGGACTTAGGAGCCAGAGCTATCCAGGGAAACTGTGCCGGTGGTAGGGGCCGTCGGTAGCAGCCGGGCCACAGGAAGATTGTTTGATGGGAGCTGGCACCATGGGGGAGACATAGTCACTTCCAGAGATGCAGCCCAAAGCAGAGGGAGTGAGGGAGAGAAATTCCCTGGCCTCTCCCTTCCTTCTGCCTTCCAGTCTCCTGCCAGCGACTCCCATTAGTGAACTCGACAAATTAGCAAGAGAGCCTTGGAAACGTAGTTTTCAGGCTCAGCTTCTTACAACACAAGACATGCTAGAAAAGAGGAGGGGGGAGAATTAATTTGAGAGAAACAGGCAAAAAAAAAAAAAAAGAAAAGAAAAAAAGAAACAGGTACTTTGGACATTATTCATTCTGTCAACTCTATTACCCTTAACAAAAAATCTCTCTTGTCCTGGAAAGATTCCCCTCTGTACCTAGGACATGCTTATGACCAGAGGTGACAGAAACAGAGCCAGGAAAAACTGATATGTGTGCAGACCTGGGTCTAGCAATGGGGGAGTGCAGTGGAGAGGTCACATGGACTTGTGTTGGTGTCTGGGAGTACAGACTAACGGGATTGGTTAAAAAGAGGCTGCAGCAGAAATAAAAATTATAGAAGATTCTTATGATCAGAGATTATGATTACATTGTGCTTCCTGATGGCCAGCTCATAGCTGGGCTTGATTCCAGCTAGCAGCTAGTAGCGTAAAGAACAGGTTTCCTGAGAGAGGGATTGGCATGCTATGAACCCAGAATTTAGGCCTCCATCAAACAGAGCAGGGTTTAAACTTGGCCCCATTCCAACCAGTGTCAATCCAAGCCTGGTCCTTTACACTGGACCAACACATTCATTCACAATGCTCTGCAGGCTTATAGAAGCCAATTTCAAACACCAAACTGCATTAAAACAACTGTCCAGGCTGCCCACCGAGTTTTCACCTAACTTATTGTTTCTTGGTCTCAACTTTCTGGTTCCAAAGATTTGACCTTGGTTTTTTTTTAAGATTTATTTATTTATTTGAAAGAAGGGGGGAGAAAGAGAGAGAGAGAGGAAGGGCAGAGGGAAAGGGAGAGAAAGTCCAAACAGACTCTGTGCTGAGTTCAGAGCCTGATGCAGAACTTGATCTCATGACCCTGTGGTTACGACCTAAGCCAAAACCAAGAGTGGGATGTTTAATGGACTGCACCACCCAAGAGACCCTCAAAGATTTGACTTCTATATATGCCTCTGGCTCCTTCAGAACTATTTTTCTCTGCTGCTGCTGATTTAGTCTGTTCTTGTCGCCCTGGTACTTCCCATTGTCTTGGGAAGAACTCCCTGCTCTGGCTCCGTGGCCTACAGAATACTTCTCCTGCCCCTGTTCTAATGCCATCCCCTGCCAGCCATGCCAGCCCTCCCCCTGCATGAGGGTGCATTCTGAAAAGCAAAGAATCAATGTGTCAGGCAGAGGGAGTACAGAGTTTCTGTTGGATAGTCTGGAAAAACACGTTAGAGGCCAGGGCAGACTGAGGTCCCTAATATATTCATCCTGGTTAGTCAGGGAGATGTGGCTGTCAAAACTTAACAGATTATCCTTTTACACGTATATGACAGGTTTCCTCACCAGTCAGCAATATGTGTGCCCTTCCACCTATCCCAGAAATTCAAGGAAATCTGTCACATCTCCTTTCCTTTCCAAAATGGCAGCCACTTTCCCTGTTTTCAAGAGTTTCTTTGTTTGTTTCTTAAGAGACATTAAGTCAAACCTTCTGTAATTAAACACTAGTTCCATTGACTACCCTTGTGACTTTAGAGAATGATTTAACCGCTATAAGACCCAAACTCCACGTCAGTAAAAGAGATAGAATCTCCCTGACAGGGTTGCTTTAAAAAATTTAAATTGAGCAATTCCATAATGAACTTAATGTAGTAAATGTTGATTGACATCATCATTACTATCAGTATCATCATCATCATCCAAGACTGAGCAGTAGAAATAGTCTTCCTGGCTCTCCACTCCCTTGACACTTCCCACAATAACATTATCAGCTTGCTTTTAATGGTTTTTACAAATCAGTGCCAGACAAAAGATAGCAGGTGTTGTATATGTCACTAAATTTAAAAAAAAATCTTAAAAAGTCCTCATTTTCACTATCTCTGGTCAGTAATACCTACATTTTTATTTCTTCTGGGACTCATTAGACTTGTTAGCTTCCTATCTTTTATTTGGAAGCATCAGAACTTCCGTGGCTCTCCTTCTAGAATCTGTTAATTCTTCACCTCACAAGAATCTGACTCTCCAGTATCTACATTTATCTATGTTCTTGTTCATGTTTGGTTTCCTTATGTCTTATTTGTAGATAACTACTTACTTCCTAGGGCTCTCTCATCCTCCTACAAACTCACCTTCTAAAAGTTTCTGAAGAGGGGGCGCCTGGGTGGCGCAGCGGTTAAGCATCTGCCTTCCGCTCAGGGCGTGATCCCGGCGTTATGGGATCCAGCCCCACATCAGGCTCCTCTGCTATGAGCCTGCTTCTTCCTCTCCCACTCCCCCTGCTTGTGTTCCCTCTCTCGCTGGCTGTCTCTATCTCTGTCGAATAAATAAATAAAATCTTAAAAAAAAAGAACAAAAAAACAAACAAAAAAAATAAAAGTTTCTGAAGAGAATAAAACTAACCTTTTCAGGAGTTTGAGGCAAAGAAAGAAGGTATTGATTTTTAAAAATCTCTAACATAACTAGCCTTCTGAAACTAGATGTCCCCTGGCTGTCAGTTGAGTCACACGGTGGTTGATTTCTAGGCACATGTTCTTGTTTTTCCAGCATATTGTTCACCAGATCAGTCCTTGAAAACGAGGGTAATGAATTGACAAATAAAATTTTTGCTTATATCGGGACAATCTTGCATTCCTTATTGGTAGTAGGATAAGAGCCCAGAACCTCAGACTCAGCCCAGTGGATTTCTCATCTGATATGCTCACAAAAAGATTTAAAATTCTAATGTTTTAAAACAGATTGAAAATGGGCTGTAAAGAGAAGAAAACAGAAAGAAAGAAAACTGTGAGTTAGCCATGACCCAATCTGATCCTGTAGTTAAGAACTAAGTGGATGGGGCACCTGGGGGCTCAGTTGGTAAGCATCTGACTCTTGTTTTCAGCCCAGCTCAGGATCTTGCAGTTGTAGGACTGAGCCCCATGTCAGGTTCTACACTCAGCACAAAGTCTGCTTCAGATTCTCTCTCCCTCTCCCTCCCCCTTTCCCTCTCTCAAATAAATAAATAAATTCTTTAAAAAAAAGAAGAACTAATGGATGCACTACCTAAATTAAAACTGTAGCTCCAATATCTCTTAGTTGCATGACTTTAAACAAGGTTCTTAATGGCCTAATGCTTCAGTTTCCTCATCTGCAAAATAAATATAGTATCTACTTTGTAAGATCATAGTGAGGTTTAGATGAATTAATACATGTAAAACACTTAGAACAATTTCCATCTCGCTCAGGAAATTAAGTAATGTGACATAAACAATCACAAAATCTCAGTGGCCTTCTCATACGTCTGTGGATCAACTGGGGCAACTTGGAGCTGCAAGTTACATCAAGGTGTGCCATGTTTCTCTCATCCTCCTTGGGCAGAAATAGTTTTCTATGTCTATGGCATGAGATGACAAGCCCAAAGAAGTAAGCTCAATAACCCCTGCTTCTTTTCTTACCTTGTGATATCCTGTTGGCCAAACTGTTCTTATGGATGAGTCCAAAGTCAAGAACCAGGGAAATATATCTTTATTTTGTTGGTGGTGCACTGTGAAGTTGCATGGTTAAGGCATAGATTTGAATGGGAAGAAGTATGAAGAACTGGGACCAATAATTTAGTCTACTACATTGGCATATAAGAAAATGTAATTAATGTTAACTATTGCCAATAGTACTATCCCTAGACAATCTTGAAAGAAGAAGGCTCTGCTTTTCTACTATGTCTATCTAATATCCTCTTTCTCTTCCTGAACAGTGCTTTCATTTACTCCCATTACTGGATTGTTATGAAGTGACCCCTGATGGCTCCATCTTGTTTAGGGTCTCTACAGCAGTGTCCCATGTAGGCTCACACTGGCAATAAGACTTCTCATATCAACTTTTCCCTTAATAATATTTAATTGGCCTATATCCTGTTTCTCCTCTTTGCAAAGATAGGTACAAGTTGACAGGGTATCTGATGAAAAGCTGGCTGCAAGGGGTCCATTAATTTTAACAGTGGGCTCTTGATAAAAGTTTTAATGACAAAAAATTCAGGTAATAGGAGAGGCTTGCAGAGGGAGACATTTAGGGATCTGGGAAATGTGGACCTGTCAAGAGGATATCAGGTTGACTTCAGTGTGTCCATGTCTTAATCTCTGGAACCAGCGAATATGTTACCTTATATGGCAAAAGGGACTTTGCAGTTGTGCTTAAGTTAAGGATCTTGAAATGAGGGAGATTAGATTTGGGGGGGGGGGTCCAATGTAATCAGAGGGTCTTTATAGAGGGAGCTTGTAAAATTGGAGCCAGACAGAAGGCAATGTGATGATGGAAGAAGAGGGACAGAGAGAGAAATGGGAAGATGTTACACGACTGGCTTGGAAGATGGAGGATGGGACCACACCCCAAGGAATGCAGGAAGCTTGTAGAAGAAGTGAGGAAATAGATTCTCCCCTAAAGTCAGAAGGAACACTGCTCTGCTGACCCTTAAAGACTTCTGACATTCAAAACTATAAGAGAATAAATTTGTGTTGTTTTTAACCACTAAGTTTTGGCAAAATTTCATACAGCAACAACAAGATCCCTATTACTCTGGAAAAATGAAATCAGGCAATATGCTATAGTGCCTATTCTCACATGGCCTTAACTTAAACTGGAAAGGACCTAGAATTTTCCCTCTGCTAGGCCATGAGACTTAGACCTCTTTTTCAATGACACTGGTACAGTGCTTTTAATAAGACAAAGAGTTAGGGGACCAAGCATCTAGGCTCCATAGACTCCTAGCAAGCTGGCTTAAACACAAACTTTCCTAATGTCTGTCTGTCCCATGTCTCAGCCTATCAACAGTTCTGTTGCCCAGCAGATGTACAGGGCCTGTGCACAGCCTGCTTTGTTTCAAAGATCATGACCCATGTGACCCATTTCCTAGTTCCTTCTAAACATGGGCTTTTAGAACCTTCAGTCTCAGTATATGTGGACTGTTCAGGCTGGAAGTTCTGCGACTACCAAGGTCTGCTTTATGGCTGGCAATATAAAGAAGCAATGATTTGTGAAGTGTGAAGGCGGTGCTCATCCTTGCTACCATATAGGACTTGATTAATCTGAAGATGATAGAAAATACCAAGTGGCTTAAATAAAATGGATTTATTTCCTCTCTCTTTTAAAAGAAAAGAAAAAGTGATACCAGGTAAGGAAGACTAGTATATAGGCATAGTTTGTAGGGAGACAACCTCCGTCTTTCTGTTCCACCATCTTAGAGCATTGCTTCATACTCAAGGCTGATTGATGGCCAGGCTGATTGGCAGAGCTCCAGCCATTATCTCTATCTTTTTGGCAGGAAGAGGGAAAAGAGGACATGCAAAAGAGCATGCCTCTCAGAGGAAGCATTCCCCCTTTTAATTAGCTTTCTTGGAAGACCCCCATGACCACCACTTACATTTCATTAGCCACCCTTAGCTTTAAGGAAATTTGTTAAAAGTACTCTCTCTCTCTTTCCCTCCATTCCCCACCCTCAATGGGGACATTGTCTCAAAGAGCATTCAAATTCTGTTAGAAGGAGAGATGAGGAGAATGAATACTGGTTAAGCAACTGTTTCTGGCATAGTCTACCCCTTTGCTATCCAATATGCATAAAGACTATGCATAAAAGATATTCACCACCTCCTTGAAAGAGTCAATTCAAAATTCTTATCTGATTGTTCTATCTAGCTCAAAGTATCTGGACAATGTGCAGTTCTTTGCATCAAATCTGGGTCTTTCTTCTTGTGATCCAGTTGCACATAAACCTAAAAGCAAGTTACCTGCTCTATCAACACACCTGGATGAAGAAGAAATGGGGTATTGCCATAAAAACAAACAAATAAGCACAAACCTTCTATTTGGAAAAGGGGAGACTGAGAAACAGAAATCCATAACAATTTCAATTCTTTTTGGGTAAAAATAGTAAGGACCCTTAGCCCCACAGTGGAGGATTTCAGTGGAGTGTGCGATGCATTTGTTTATCAGGCAGCCTCAGTTCTGTTCTCTGGGAAGAACTCTCTTCCTTGTCTCTCTTCCTCTGTTGCCCAGCCCTGCATGCTGGAAGTCTTATGATTGCTTATCATCCTCTGTGACCACCTTTGAAGTAGGTAGTGGGGCGTCCTACCTTGGGGGGCTGTATATCTCTCCTAGCCCACTTGCCGCTGGTGCAGTTTGGGGGCCCAGAGATTGCTTTGAAGATAGGAAAGTCTCAGGCTACTGATGACCCTGTTTAGGTTTATTATGATTATTATCCTGTTTTCTCTTAAGTTGACCAGGCTTCCACTAGTCTTTGTTGTCCACAAAGTACTTATAGGCTAAGAAGAGCTTTTAAGCAGGAAGGGTTTCCTCTTTTACTTACCAGCGTCTGTGCTCTGCTATGCCTTGCTTTCTCAGAATAACGTTCACTTCCTGGACTCATCAGATGTAATGAGCTTGGACAGGAATGTAATACCTTTAATCCTATGTTTTCACCCGGTTTCTAACTTCCTATGAAAAGATATCAGTCTTATCTGCTGTAAATACAGCAATTTTGCAGCCACTACTTATAACTGCTTCAATTTGAGGTACAAATGAGTTTGGCTTTTTCAACCCTGCAAGACGTAAATTATAAGACTCCTATTCTACCCAGCTTGAAGACTATAGGCAGGAATATCTCCATCAGTAAACTGGTATTTCTCACCATCTGTGTTTATGGTATGGCTAGCTCCACTCTGAGTTTCTTTCTCTCTTGTAGGACTCTACAGAAAGCAGCAGGAAGAGGCTAGTGCATATCAACATTTTTAATTTTCCTACTATTTTCCCAACTTCAACCTTGGCCAGCATGCAGTCTGACTTCCAAGGCATAGTAGGCAACAGACTCACAGAACGGTTCACCACTGCAGTAACAAGGGCAGCACGGTTTTCAGATTACAATATCGGACTCCTTAAGTTCTGCCTCCCCCTCTCCTCCATTCAGCCAGGTTGGTATTTTCAGTTCTGTTGCCTCTAGTAGCATCCTATTTCTAGCAACCAAATTTTGCATCAGTTATGAAATGTATCTCAGCTGCATGTAACAGAAAACCCACATAGGCCATCTAAACGAGGTAGACGTTCACTTCTCTCTCACGTGAATGAAGTAGGTGGTCTGGGGTTGATACAGTACCTCTAGAGACAACATGGGACTAGTTGCCTGTACCCTTCTGCACCATCATCCTCAAGGTTACCTCGTTGTTTGAAGTGTTTGTTGACTCTCCAGCCATCACCTTCAACATTCCCAGCAAGAGGAAGAAGGAAAGAGAGGTGCTGAACAAAAGTAAAGCCTGCCAGCAGAGCCAGCTTGATTTAAAATTCCTTCCTCTGTGCTTCTCCCAGTGACTGTTACTTACATCAATTTGGCCACATCTAACTACATGGGAGCCGGGTAAATAGCTTAGCACACGCCATTCAAAATAAAATTGGGTTTCTGTTAGCAAAAAAGAAAAGAATAATGGGCAGTCAACTCTTTGTTCTTTCCACATTTTCCAGAAATTCTGTGATCCCCTGCCTTGTCCTGTTAGGAATATGGCCAACATCCCATCTGCATTGTATAGCTGATTGCCAGAGACTTAAGCTAAATATTTCCTGGGGTGGGGGAGAACAATGATTGTGAGTCATCTGCACCTTAATGCTAATGCATGTCCTGTCATTTCCCGACAGTGGCGTGATGTAAGAGAGGGACAGAGGTGAAGGGGAGTCTCAGTAAGGGCACCGCTGCCAGAGTAGGGGAAGGGATAGGAAATGGATACCAGAGTCCATCTCATCAGTTTCTCTGAGGTTGCCTACAAGCAGATGACCAGCTCCTCTTTCACATCTTCCTACCACGATCAGGGTCACAGTTGAACAGTGTGTTTTCTGCCCTGTCACCCCTCTGAGCAGCCTTCCAGATTGCTCGTACTGCACCATCCTGCCTCTAGGAATATGGAGCCAGGCAAGAGGCTCGCTGGGCAGTGTCACATGTTAGCTCTTTCTTGGTTTGTCAGGGAGAGGTTGTTTGACACAGGAAACCTAACGCTTTTATGGTGAAATGGTCACTGTATTCTGGGAATGTCTTTCACACAGTGCTGTCATCTCTTAGCTAACAATACACCAGACCCGGAATATATCACTTGCTACAGTGGATTTGTCCCCAGCTTGCAGGGCCAGACACTGCGAATCAGTCAGAGACTGTGAGCACCCATTGCTTGGATGTGCCGGTGCACTGACCGGGACTGGAACACGTATTTCCCCAGTTGCTGGGAGTGTTAGTGGCTGAAGGCTCTCCCCTGGGTCCCTCTCTCAGCTTTGCCTTCAGTCAAAGAAGGCCACTTGACACAAGGTCACACTCCTTCCCCATGGGATGGGAGGTTAAATAAAGGCCGGATGCCCTTATCTCAGTGCGAGACAACTGCAAAGGACCATGCCAGCTCCAGAGTCTCTCGCAAGACTCAGGGAGATCTGTCCCTGTTGCTGGCAAATGATGGCCCAACTTCTCCTGCTGCCTCATCGTGCTTCCCTCACTTCTTTTAGGTAGTGAGTTCAAAAGCACTTCTGTAGGAAAACTTCTGCACCCACATCTAAGTCTCAGTTTGTTTTTCAGGAAACCTGACCTGCTAATGCCCAGGAGGTGAGGAGGCAAAGCAGAAATTGCCCTTCTGGGTCACAATCCACCTGGGGCAGCATCATCCCTTTTAAAGGCAGTGCCCGATAACACATGACATCCTGACTCCATTGTCTTCTTTAATAATCTATAAAGGTCTGTCAAGAATTTATCAAGAACTTGTGTGCCCATTACATTTTTTTGAAGATTTATGTATTTGTTTTATTGAGAGAGCATGTGTGAGTGGGAGGGGCAGAGGGAGAGGTTGAGGTAGAGAATCTCTAGCAGATTCCCTGCTGAACTCAGAGCCTGATGTGAGGCTTGATCTCACAGTCCTGAGATCATAACCTGAGCTGAAATCAAGAGTCAGACATTTGACCGACTGAGCCACCCAGGCACCCCTGTGTGCCCATTATATTTTTAACCTGTATCTCCTATTTGGGAAATTGATTCTGTAATTTTGTCTTATGAAGTTTATTAAAGAGTTTTTCTTAAATGAAACCCCTTTCAAACTTAAAGGGATACCCTTGCTTATAATGGATTATGAACAATGCCCTGTGCCCTACCTATATTATTGGTAACACATAGACATTCTTTCCTAAAATGTACCCCTTTGTTTACACTAACGTTTATCAGCCCTCTAACAGAATATTGTGTTGTAGGTATAGGGAGGAACTGTGAGATGTCCCCTAGGATCTCTAAGATAAGAGAAGTAAGATTAGCTTTTAAGGATTCAACTAGTAAAATCCACACACGATGTTTAGAAATCTGGATGAGTAAATAAGAGCCTGTCTGTAAATATGTGACCAAGGGATTTGCATTGTCCCCCAGTTCCTCCACACAAGGTGACCTGGATCTCAGACATGCAGGACAGGAATGTGGTTAATATTTAGTAAACAAAAGTCTAATCAATTGTATTGTAATGCATGAACATAAAGGAACAGTCAGGATCACAGTGAGTATAGCTCAACCGGACAGAACTTGGCAGTGTTTTTCCAGCATTGTCCAAGCTGAGAAGACACTGAATCTGCAAGACGACCTTAATTTAATTACTAGAGAGGTGTTCTGTAGCAAAGGGCAAAAATGATTCATCATACCACGCCATGGCCTGGATAAAATCTCTCAAACTCTCCATATCCTTTGCTCTGATTCTCTGCTTACCATGCAACTTGAGAGTTATTATTTTGACCTCTCCAGGAAGGGATTGTCCCCGGGAGGAGAAATGAGAATTCCTTTCATTGGATCAAAATAACTTTCACTGTGTACTAATAAGCTTTCAATCTCCTGATGTGTTTTGATTTTAATTTGGTTAGTGTGAGTCAGTGTCCCTGCTTCCATCTTGACTTCAGGACAATGACAAAGTTGGGATCCCATGGGCACAGTGAATTCATCAAGGTAATACCACCTTGTGAGATGACTTGGAAAAGAGCCAGCTAGTCTTCATCTCAAGACCCCTCACCTAGCAAAGTGGGCAGAAACCTTTGTAGAGTTTATCGGTTATCTGTCTGCTTACTGGCTTACATCCAGGAAAGGCTGAAATGCTGAATGTCATTGGCAACTTGGGGGATTTCTCTGTGATCCTTCCTGTCCAGATGGCTCATAAAACCAAGAGATAAAATGCCTCCCAGGCTGGAGAGACCTGTTATACGTATATCCTCGTAAGCACAATGCCTGTTCAGTTCCACACTTGATATCATAAATATATAAAAATATTACTCTGTCTTTGACAAAATATTTTCCTCCAACCACAGATGCTTGGCTGGAGCAGGGAGTGCTTCCCAAAAGCTTCAGGAAAGCTTGCATTAATCACGGTGTGGGTGCTTTCTCTACTGGGCCCTTATGCTGGATCTTTAGACCACCACTGCCCAATCGGCCCCAAAACCATATTGCTCAAAGCCCTGCATTCCCGTCGGCTACATTCCTCTTGGTATGACTTTTCTTCTGATCACCTTGCCCTAAACTCTTGGCTCCTTATCTCCATTCTGTCTGCCAAATCTGCCTGCCCAGATTTGGTGCCCTTCTGGACCTTCCCTTGGTGCTCTAGCCTCAGTTTCCCAAATGCTCTATGGGCTAGCCTGCTCTCCAACTCTGAGTATTAGCTCATCTCTGGCTCGTTATCCACAACTCAGCCTCCATTCCTTTCTTTTCTCAAGACTGGGGAAAATAATTCATTTTCCTGAAACCTAACCACTTTGGGATTTTGTCTCCCACATGGGAAAAATGAATGAAGTTGCCCTTTCTCCCCACACTCATTGCCTATAGGAAGTAAGGCTGTGCTGCAGGATGGAGGGTTAAGCTGGTGGCAGTGTTCAAAGAGCGGGGGTGGTGGGACCCAGAGGCAGCACTGTGAAATAGCACCATGGCTCCACTCTGTGTCACAGCAACACTAGAAGAGTGACTCCTGACATTCCCAGGCTTTCCTATGAAGTGACAATTCTCATGCATTGCCTCTGTACGGGAAGATAGTATTTACAGGTAATGCTTCCTCTTCCTCCCACCCCAAATTTCCTATTAATTTCATTTCCCTTTTATCATCCCAGGGAAAGGATAATACAGCAAAATGAAGATTGGGAACAAATTCTTGACTTTGGAAGGATTTAGGAAAAAGAACAAGTTTTCCGAATTCCTGAGACTATAAGTGATTCTTTTGGTTGAAGGAGGGGAAGGAATCAGAAGAGAAGCCAAGATAATTTAATATTGGAGATGTCTAAGCCTTGGGGAGGAGGTGACTGAGACCCTGGAAAAGTCTGGAGACTCTAAGATCAGAGGAGATCAGTGACATCCCTCTGCAGCCCCCATCCTTTCCAAGGAGAGTCCTGCAAAATGGAAAAATTGAGGAGGAGAAAGCAATGGTCTTGTGGTGTATCTGGAAAGGTGGGTCTGAGACAGATTTGCAATTTGTCACAGCACGGAAAGAGTAGCAATAGAATGCCTCCCATGTGCACATGGCCCATGGGGTCACAGCCCACAGATGGCCTTGCAGCTGGAACAAGAGGCTCTAGGAGGAAACCACATAGACAAAAGAAGACATCAAACACCACATGCCCACCCTCAAACTTTGGCATTATATAAGCCACGATATTAAAAGGCTTTTGGATTAACTGAAAGTAAGTTTTCATTACCTGGCAAAGTAGCAATTAATATTAGTTATAGGAAATAAAGAAATTTGAATTTCTTACCCATCTGTGAATTTGTGTATTTAATATCACGAGCAATATGTTGGAAATCTGGGTTTTCTAGGAAGCGCCATGGAGTAATTTTTGCCCAGTCATACTTATTGGTGTAGGTGGAAAAAGGAATGGTTCTTCTGTCATAATTTGGCATACCCTTCCAAGGACTCTGTTTTAGTCTGATTTGTCTGCCACAACAAAATATCATGGGCTGGGTGGCTTCAACAACAGAAATTAATTTTCTCCATGTTCTGAGGCTGGAAGTCTGATATCAAGGTGCCAGCAAGCTCAGTTTCTGATAAGGCCTCTTTCCTTGCTTATAGATAGTTGTTTTTCTTCTGTGTGTGTGTACACGTGAAGAGGGAGGGAGGGGGGAAGGGAATGGAGAAGAGAGTGTGAGTGAGAGAGAGGGAGAGAGCGCTCACGTCTCCTTTCATAAAGACACCGATCCCGTTGGTTTAGGGCCCCACCCTTATGATCTCATTTAATCCCAAATTCCTCCCCAAAGGAAGAACCTAACCTCCAAATACCATCACCTTGGGGGTTAAGATTTCAACATATGAATTTTGGAGGGACAAAGTTCAGTTCATAACAGACCCTAAGGATTTCAGACCACTCTGCAGAATATGATGGACAATTCACAGTGTTCCACATGGCCATTCACTATTTTTTATTTGCCCCTCCAAATCTTTCTCCAGCCTTCTCTCCCAGGTCTGGGCCCCATGGAGCCAATGCTTATGGACTGCTCATCCAGGGATCCATTGTCTTTTGGTTTCCAATTTGGTTTAATCCATTAGGAGGTACTAGAAGAATTTGAAAAGGGTAAGAAAGTTTGGAGCATTTAGCCCTCTTGCTCCTTCCCTACTAATAGCCACACCTCCTATAGGGCAGACCCCCACTTTCTGGGGTCCAGTAACAGCTCCTTCCTCTTGTCCCTTCAGGCTAGGTGTGATAATGCTTATGCTATTGCTAGTCTCTGGGTATTTCATGGTCTCTTATTATAGCCCAGTAACACTGGCTACCCTTCGGTAGAGTCCAGTCCCTTCGTTAAACCCTTTGAGCACACCTGGACTCTGATTTATATACCAATGATGCAAAGTTCTAATCAAGCTCCAACTCAGCAGCTGAGTGGACCTATCCCATGCTACTGACTGAGCTTCTTGCAAAGAAAAAACTCATAAGAGAGTGAGTGATTGACCACTCCAGCTTCTCTGAGAGGTTAACATGACTTGACATTATGACAAAGTCTCTCCTGTGACAGGATGGAGCAGTGTCTGATGGTTCCCTGTTGTATCCATGCTTCTCTCAGGCCACGAAGCCTGTTCAATAAATGACCCAGCTCTGCAGCCTTGCTATAAATATCACTCTAGGGATGTGGTGCGATCCATAGTTGGAACCCTAGCAGACCAAATGGCAGGTACCAAGAGCTACGAAGTGAACTCACCTCTATCCTCGAGGGGCTTACAGTTCAGTGGGGAGCTAGGCCAGTAACTGGTTATAGCACAGTATCAGAACAGAAGCATCTACTAAGGGCTTTTCAAGATGAAAGGAAGGAACACCTGGCTGCTTTATGCTGACTCTTGGAGAAAGTGTAGGTTTTATCTAGTAAGGAAAGGGTGGGAAGGATGCTCCTAGCAGTTGAGCAGCATGACAAAGCACCTTGGTGTGGAGAAGCGTAGGACATTCCAAAGCGACAATTAGCCAGTCTGCATGCAAAGGAAGTCTTGCAATAGTCAAGTACTCTTGGAAACTCCTTAGGAGACTGACATATCATTCCTTACTAAATCTAACAGAGATTGTTTCCCAATATTGAAACAAGATTGTGTGTCTTCATTTAAGCAGCAGATGAAGGAGTTGGCTTGAGTTTCAAAGTCATGTTCAACAAAATGTATTTATCTTCAAACCTTAGGCTGAGTGGTGGCACTCACACTAGGAGAGGCGAAGGAGTGAAGAGCAGAAGGAGGGGGCTGGGTGGGTTTACAGCTCCTGTCTCTCAGTGCATCTCAGGATAAATGTTCATCTAGCACAAGAGGAATGAGGAACACCATCCGTTTCAATTGTTGCTTCCTCTCGCTATTCCCATTTTTCTCAAGGCAAGTCTGTACCATGGAATCTGCCTGGGATGTGGCCACAAACAGCTGGGCTGCAGAGTTTATACATGGCCTGAGGGGTGGCAGCTGGGAGCAGGAGGAGAGGAGGCACTGAAGAGGAAGTGGGGGAGTTGGTCAAATGCCATATTGTGATGTGTCTTGGGTGCCCTGCTGTGCATTTTGGACATTGTCTTTTAAAAACTAGGGACCTGGGAAAGGGTCTGCATACTATTCTGATGGGAACAGAAAGGACAGATTGAAGAAGAGTAGACACGGAGGCAGGGAAATCATTTGGCAGGAAGCTGGGAAACCCAAACAGGCAATAATCAAGATCTCAGCCAATAAGACAACCACTGGAATAGAAAGGAAATGTCCACTTCCAGAAATATGTGTGTGGTATATCTGACAGGACTAGATGACTGGTGGGAATTAGAGGTATGAGAGAGTGGATTCAAATGACTTCTAGATTCTTTATTGAGCAGCAGGAGAGATATTGGCCCTGAGTCAATGAGAATTCCTAGGGAGAAACAGATGACTTCTCCAATTAGGATAATTTGAGGAGGCTTTGTTTTTTGTTTTTTATTTTGTTTGTTTTGTTTTCTTTTACAAAGGGTCTCCTTACAAAAGTATTGGCAGGGTACAGGGCGATCATGAGGTACTGTACAGGAAGTTGGAGTGAGGTTCAAAGGGACAGGGAAGAAAGCAGTTACCCAGATCAAGGGGGCAAGTCCTATAGAGCAGACCACCTTGAAAGGAGCATTAATCTTCTGATAAGGGATATTGTGAACCCAACGGAAGGAGTCCCAAGGTCCTTATAAGTTCCTTATAATAAGGTCATTATCCTCCCACTCCCTCAACTTCCTGCTCGGGCTCCCTATTGACATGACCAAATGGAAAGGAAGTGCATAGGAGCCCGTTGGGGTCATTCTTTCAGGCATGTCTCTGGGGACAGAAAGCAAAGTAGAAAAGTGTAGGAAGAAGATCTCATGCCAAGAAAAGGGGTAAATCTAAGGTCTTCAGCCCAAGAGTCTTCATAGGGATCGGGAGTTAAGGAGAAAGAGCAGGCTTGCAGGAGAAAATAACAAGTTTAGTTGATACAGGATGAAGATTTGAAGATCTGGGGTCCTTGTTCTAACAGGATCCAAGGAACGCCAGGAAGTTAAAATAGGACCCTTTCCCAGGTCCCTAGTTTTTAAAAGACAATGTCCAAAATGCACAGCAGGGCACCCAAGACACATCACAATATGGCATTTGACCAACTCCCCCACTTCCTCTTCAGTGCCTCCTCTCCTCCTGCTCCCAGCTGCCACCCCTCAGGCCATGTATAAACTCTGCAGCCTGAGCACCTAGTATGTGCCAGACCCTATTCCATGTGCTTTGCTCAAATTACTTCTTTGAAGTCTTACTACAATAGCTCAAAGAAACATTATCTCCATTTTACAGGTAAGAAAATTGTGACCTGGTAAAAATGTGACTAGTCTTACATCAAATTTGTAAGTATTACAAGGCAAGATTTGAATCCAGCCCTGCTCTGCTTTCAACAGTATGCTCTTTCCTGTCTGAAAGTTAATTAAGGCTGTGCAAAAAACCAAGAGAGGATGGAAGCTCTAATGTCCCACTTCAGTGCCTACAATTATCCAGACAATTTATAAACAATTTCACACACTTCACCTCCAAGTTCGGATCAATGTCTATTTTCTATGGCTTTTTTTGCAGTGGTTCATTTACCCGTCAGTTCCCTACAGACTTGAAAGGCCTGTTTGATTATGATATTTGGAGTTTTCTGCAGCCTCAGTCTCCAACGAGAACAGAGGAAGGGCACAGAGAGAGGTAGGGTGAATGCGAAGGGAAGAGGAGTCACATGACAGCACCGCACAGGGAGAACCTCGCTGGGTAGGCTTGCTGCAGATGGCTTTGCATTCTTGGCACCTGTGCAGTATTTCCCTTTGATGCCCGTGGCCATGGCCAATGGCAAGGTGACCTATGTGTTTCTGGGAGCCGATTGTACATAAGGCAGAAACCTAGCCTTGCTAGTAAACAGATTCTTGGCATATTCTTCATGTGCTCTTAATCAGCCTGTGGAGGGACCGAAGGACCAATTCCAGTTATATCTGGTTGCTAGTTATAACCCTACTTACAGGTTTCCCTCTTCAAATTTGGAAGTTAACACTTAAACACACACACACACACACACACACACACACACACACAACTCCCTGTCCTCTTCCTCTTCTACTTATTCCCCCCTTCTCCTTCTTCATCTTCCTCCACCCCCTTTCTTTCCCTTCCTCCTTTTCCTGCTCCTTTTTTTCTACCTCAGTATATCCTACTACCTGGGTCTGTGTAAAAGATTCTGATCTATGAAATTTAAGACTTTTGTCAAAACCTGCTGAATTTCTCAAACCTTTGGGTACACGAGAAAGGAGAATGCAGATTACCATCCTCATAACAGGACTTCTAGGATGGACAGACTGACAACGACAGCAGCTGAACTCAATAACATGTCAACTCAAAGTATAGTGGTTAGAGCCCAGGAAGCATTACAGGGATGAAAAGCATCCCCCTGGAAAGCAAAGAACAGATGGCAGAGCAGGGATGGAGTGGAAACAGGAAAAGCAATATGGTGGCAGAATACTAGGAAAATGAGGTTTACCATCTCTTAGCAACATGGAAAATTGTCAGCTAGGCATTGGGAGATCTCTTTGTGGCCCATAGATTCTTGAGGATAGCAACCATAGGAACTCCCCAGGTCATGCTTGAGAGGGTTTTCTGCCCAGCAGTAGCATTTAGGGCATGTCAGAAACCCAGCTGGCCCGGGGAAAGAGGAGGCTATTGTCCCAGTGTCAGAGTGGAGATGAGACAGCATGAAGTCCACGTGGGTCTTGAGAGGTGGGATCCTAAAAGCTGAATTAAGTGGACCTCTCGCTTCAAATGGCCACCTAGAAAGGACTCGATTCTCCATGGAGACAGCTGAGGTAAATAGGTTTCATAGCCAAATGTAACTAGAAATTACCACATTCTTCTCGTAGTCTATTCTCTTGGCATTTTGTGTAGTATTTTCTGTTCATTACATTTCTTAATATTACGCTGTGCTAAAAGTGTCCGTCATTCAGATATTCTCAGGAGTGCAGAGATGGGGTGAGGGATGCTCTCTTCAAGAGCCCATGAAACCAATCACCTGGAGAAATTCATGTCACACAATTCCTGATTCAGACGGTACACGCTTCTGGCATTTTTAAGGAGGATGAGAAGAGAAAGATTTCTCTTGCTTGGATTGTAAAGCTTGTCACTGTATAAAATACACCAGGTGCCCCTCTTTTCAGATAATTTTCATACCAGTTAAGCAGGTTTGGATGTATGGGAAGAGAATTTCTAGAAAGATCAACATTGGTAGTTTCATTCATCATTACCTACCACCTCGCACCAAGTGTTCACTCTGTAGATGGTACTTAAGATCCAGGAGCAAGTGGAGGTAAAAATTCTCCATGGAAGCTACAAGTTGGGAGTCCTTTGTCATTGAAAATTATACACCAGCAAATTTTGTCTTCAGCAACCCAAAAAAGATGCAGTATGTTTCTGAAACTTAACATTTTTTTCTCTCCCAGCCAGGTTGAAAATATAGGTTGCTCTCTGAAAATAGTTATTTTCCCTACCTTTCGTTTCTGTCTGGGAAGCTGTATTTGACAAGCCTTACATCACGTGTCACAGAATCTCATCACCTGAATACTGAGAGTTTTACTGAGATTGGAGGTCCTTTCTGGAGTACCTCTGATGGTGAGACTGGAATGAACATGGAGGTGGCTGGGACAGGAACATGAAATACCTTTGATGATCTAGAAGAGAAGCCAGGGCCTCCAGGGCACAACCTGCCAGCCTGCCCCCTCTTTCTGTGTGTAGACAGGAGCTGGAGCCAGGCCTTTTCACCTGTTTCTCCCCAGCCCTGACTCCACTGACACCACCTGGAGTCACCTCCCTGCACCGCAGGGCTCAAGCAAGAGCTGTCCTATCTTGGCTCATATTTGCCTCATCTTGTATTTCTTCTCCATGAGTTCCTCAGCCCTACCGCCTGTCTTCCTAGGGCTCACTTCATCATCCTAGCCTGCCCCTGACCCCTGCCAGCTTCTTTCCCAGGCTTCTGAAGGTCTGAATGCTTTCTCTTTGAAAACTGTCCTTTTCTATCAGTTCCCTGTTGCTACCATAATGGAACACCACAAATGTAGCTGCTTGAAGCAACCCAAATGTGTTGTCTTACAGCTTGTTAGGAATCCAACACAAGTCTTTTGGGCTAAAATCAAGATGTTAGGAGGGCTTAGTGCCTTTCTGAACGCTTCAGGGAAGAATCTGTTTTCTTGCCCTTTCTAGCTTCTAGGGACCACCCACATGCTTTGGCTCATGGCTCCCTCCCACCATCTTCAAAGCCAGCAGTGGCAGGCTGAGTCCTCACCTTACTTCAGGGATCACATTTCATTTTCTACCTCCTCTCTCTACTTTTAAGATGTGTAATTTCACAGGGCCCACCTGAATAATCCAGAACAGCTTCCCCATCTCAAGTTTCTTAACTTAATGACAGCTGCGAAGAGCCTTTTGCTATGTATGGCAATATATGCATGGGTGCCAGGGATTAAGATGTGGCCATCTTTGGGACGCCATTATTTGGCATACCATACCCTTCCTGACCCCATTCCCTGGGAATATTCTAGGTGCCTAATACTAATTTGATATGTTAATGCATGATCGGGAAAGAATGGGTTTATACCTCCCCACACACAGATGCGTTTTGTTTACTTTTCAGCAGCTGTCTTTAATACCTAGCTCTAGGTAGTTTATAATACGGGAGTCTGAGGTACTTTGGTGGGCACAGGGAGGTGCCATTCTGTTCGGTGTAAGCAGAATGCTCTAGCCCTCAAACCACAACATATTGACATTTGCTTGCTCTGCCTAAGGTCAGATACATGTCCCACGAGACCTTCATCAGAACACATAGCTTTAGGATCCGGACTCAGCATCGCAAACTGGGGCTGAGCACCATCATTGGATACCGGGTCCTGTTATTTGCTTGTTCCAACTGCCTGCTGTAGCAAGTCATTAGAGCAAAGGAGTTTTTCTATATGACATTAATTTCTAGAGAAGAATAAATCCTTCTGCACTGTGTTCCTCCTCTGGTAGGTTAAGTTTCTTGAGGGTAAAGGAAAGAGGATGTTATTGATCTCTGACTTTCAAGCCATACATGCATGCACCTGCACACACACGCACATGCTTATTCATACACCGCACATTTGTGCACATGCGTGTGCCACGGACAGCACAGCAGTGAGCACAAGCCACTTGAACTTGGAACATTTAGGACCAGCTCCTCCTTTTCTGTCCTGGATATCTTGGAGAGAGCAGACCCAGCCCAGAAAACAACAAGGGGAGATGAGAAGTGTGGAACCTTTAAGAAAGGTTTACAGAGAAGGCAAGGCTATCGATTGTTGCATGATGAGAAAATGAAGAAGGATGTGGCACATTTCGCGATATTGATCTGACCTATTAGCAACAGTGACAGGTCACTCCATTCTCCCCAAATCCTCTCCAAGTTCCAAGCAAGAGAGCTGGGTGTGTATGTGCATGTAACAGAAACAGGGAGAGGAAGAGAGTACAAGAGAGAAAAGAACTAGAGAGAGAGGAGTACTTGAAATGCAGTGAACAAGTATTTGGAATTGATCAATTTTTAACCAGGAAAATGGGCAGTTCAGTGTGGACCTGCAAAATTCTTGAGAACTTGAAGAGTAAGTAGCAGGCTAAAAGAAACGGCATGAAGAGACAGAGCAATCTCTCAGAGGCACAGATATTGGCCTGCACAGCTAGATTTCAGAAGCTTTTGGAAGTCTCTGTTCTTTCTCCAGTTGTTGCCGTATGTGAAAGTCCATTAGAGATTCATTGTGGGAAGGGGAGGGAGCTCTGTCTTTGCAAGAATATCCCATTTTAGAAGAAAACCAGCACTCCTTGGATGGGGAGCTTAGTTGCTCTAAAGTATTAATGTTATCAAAACTTATTTTCAATCGAGGGAAAAGCAGCTGGGAGTGAGGAGGTTGAGATTTTGAGGAAGAAGGAATAGTCAGTGAAGAGGAAAGACAAAAGTGATACAGGGAAACAAGAGTATAATATGAGGCTGGCCAGGGAGACAGAATAGAATAAGGGCTTTGTAATAATGACCTGAATTTGCATTGTGGTTCTGCCTCCTGTGAGCTCTGGCTGATAAACTGCATAACCTCCTTGAGATGCTGTTGTGCAACTTTTCTAACCTGGAAATTAGAGATAGAGCTCTAGGTGAAGATTCATGTTAATGTTTATGAAGTTCAGTGCCTGGTGCCTAGCAGGTGCCAAATAACTGGCTGTTCTTGCCCTGGAGGGGAGACTAAGGGTGCTCTGAGATCCAGGTGGGGGACAGGGGTTGGAAAGGCCAACACCAATGGTCCTGGACACTCGTGAAGAATGCCACATAGTCCTGTACCTCATTCACCCTCTAAACAACCCCTCAAAGTTGATTCTGGAAGAATTTTCAGAAAGATTCTGATCCCATTTCCACAGAAGAAACATGAGCTAAGACAAGGTATCTAGGTATTCCTCCCCTCCCCTCCTTTTCCTGATAAATTCTTCCTCTCCACTGGATCTTTCCCATTATCATGGATGGGAATTTGCATGATGTGATTCATGCATTTTAAAAAATATTTCTCTTGACTACATTTTTTCCCTACCTTTGTCCCATGGTTATGTTCCTCTTCGCAGCAAAACTCCTAGATTAAAAAAAAAAATGTGTATCTTGCCGACTGAAATTCCTCTCATCCTGTTCTCCCTGAAAGCCATTGCCTTTAGATGTTTGCCTCCACCACTCCATGGAAATGGCTCCTGTCAAGGACACCAGTAACTTCCATTGGCTAAATCCAAGGGTCCATTCTCAGCCTGCATCTCCTGTGACACGTGAGAGGCATTTGACCCAGCTGATCACCCTGTCTGGCTTCCAGGATTACATACTTTCTGCTATTCATCTTACCCCAAGGCTATTTTCTTTGTAATGTCCCTTGCTAGTTCTTCCTCTTCTCCCAAACCACTTAATGATGGAGAGCCCCAGGCTCAGTCCTTTGTCCTCTTCCTCTCCCTATTTCCCCTCACTCCCTTAAAGATTTTATTTAGCCTCAGGCTTTATACATAATCTGTGCTTTTGGTTCTCTGCCTAGTCTCAACCCCAGATCCTTTCTCCACCCTCCTTTGCCCCAAAAGGCAGGCCCCTGCAGAGAACATTTCCCAGGCCCCCTTGCTGACTGGCTTCTGACTCTGGCTTTTGGGAGATGGAATTTTCCATGGTTCTACCTCTCCCAGGGTTTCAGGCACACCATCCCCTCTCTGTTTCTCCATCAGACCCGAACATGGTCAACTTTCCATTTTTGCTGCTCCCTTGATGCTCACTGTAATAATGACCTGAATTTGCATTGTGGTTCCTTGTAAATCCCTTTAATCCCGCCAACATCTTTGTAAATAGCTCCTTTATTAAATTCTTTTTGGGTAAAATCTTTGAATGTGTCACTGTTTCCTGCAGGAGCTTGCCTGCTAACACCATCTATAAACTGATGATTCTTGGATATGTTCAGCTCAGGTATCTCCTGAACTCTGGGCCATATATCCAATGAGATACTTCAAAACTTTGTTTGGATATCTCACAGTTATTTCAAGCTTGACGTGCCCCAAAGTGAGCACATAATATTGACCCCAAATCTGCCAATGTCATTGTCTTTCCTATCTCTGATGATAAAACAGCATCTTTCCAGAGGTTCATCCTCATGTCCTGGGAGTCATCTTTGGCTCCTCTCCTCTAACATCTCACATCGAATCCATCAAGAAAATTTGCTGGTTCAATCCTCACAGTAAATCCAGAATCCGACCAATTTTCTCCCTACAGCCATTACTCCCACCTCAGGCCAAACCACCATGCACTTGGACCTGTGTACTGTGACAGCCTCAGTAGAATGGGTCTCCCAGCTTCCACTTCTGCCTCTCTATAGTCTACTCTCAGCATGGCCGTCAGAATAATCCTTTTAAAAAGTGAATTCAGGTCATGTCACTCCTCTCCTCAAGACTCTTCCATGGCTACCCATTTCTTACCAAGCGAGGGCCAAATCCTTTACAACAGTGTAAGAGGCCCTTTAGGACTTCCATGCCCACCATCTCTGACCAGCTACTGCTCATCTCTACCACTCCAGCTATTCTGGACACTCTGTCCACCTGCTGCTCTTCAAATGTCCCAGGGGAGCTCTAGTTTTAAGGCTTTGACACTGTCCAGGTCCTTTGCCTGGACTTTTTTTCCTCTGACATCTGCTTCAGGAACTCCTTCACTTTCTCCAAGTTTTTTCTTTTTTTTTTTTAATCAAATATCACCTTCTTAATGAATCCAATTCTATGCCGATCACCGTATTTAAAATCGCCATGTAAAACCCTGATATTCCTGATGTCCCTTCATTGTACTTCCTGTTTTCTCATAGGACTTATCAATTGTTAACAAACAACACAGTGTTTGTTTTTATTGGATGTACTTTTCTATTTTATTTGTAATAATAACTTTCATTATATTTGTAATGTATTTATTAGGTTCATCGTTTATCATCTGTACTCTGTGCTGTTATTTAAGCTTTATGAGGACAGGAATCTGCCTGTTTTATTCACAAAAGCAATGCTTGGGACATAGAAGACACCGTACAGTTTTTTGTTTTATTTTGTTTTTAATGAATGGACAATAAGTGAAGTAGGAAAGTTTACTAAGGGCAGAGGTGCCAATCAGAGCCCTATTTTCTCCTCCTGCCCTTGTGTTCCTTTAACTGCGCTATATATTCTAGACATGGTATAGTCTTCCCTACATAGCCCATATGAGATAGAGCCTTTACTATATACTCTATATATGATACAGCCTTCACTATAAACACTATACACAACGTAGCCTTCAACAGCAGAGCAATGTGGTTGGTGGCAGTATCTAGGGCACACCACAAGAGTCCAGATCCAGCTACACCACTTACCTGTGGCTGGGTAAATTGCTTAACCTCTCAAAGACACATTTTGCTCATCCTTAGAATGAAGTGCCAGTGCTAAGTCTTCGGGTTATCACGTGGAGTAAGTCAGAAATATGCATGTGTGCATGCATACGTTACACTTAGGACAGTACCTGAACCAGAGTAATTGCCCTGAGTGCATGGGGGAGAAACACTGCAAATGTGGGAGGTAGCATTCAATTTCATACACTTTCCAGGCTTCTAAAGAGGAGGTAACTGTAAACCCGAAGATCACCCCACTCCCTTAACACTGGACCTTTGGAAGTTTTTAGTTCTGTGATCAGCATTTATCCTTCAAACAGGTTAAAGACTTCATAAAACCCTATTTTTGGGGGGTTACCCCGTTCTTCTTTTCCTAGCCATTGGAACTAGGAGCAGTTGTTTAAAGTCTAAGACAATACTTCCTATATCCTGAGATAATCCTGATCCAGACAGAAAAGTTTTGAGGGGATTGTGAGTAGGCTTTGGCCAGCTACCCTAAAATGTGCACTTGCGGCTTTAAATTGAACACTGAACTCTTAGATACCCACTGGTCCTGCAGCCTTGGATACATACCTCAACATGTGAGCTCCTGCTGGTCATTCCAGGACTGGACTCTGCCTTGAACTCAGGCCAAGTGTTGGAGCCCAGACATCTGCCTGGCTCTTGCAAGTATCCCCTCTGAGAATCCTACTCCCTTACGGTACTAATTGCAGCCTAGGGTATTTTCCAAATGAATAGACTACACTGAACCTACTGCCACCATCTTTTCCTGAGAATCCCGTGGAGGGTCCTCACATTTAACACCCTGGACGTACTTGGATAACAATGCCATTCTGCATCATCAGCTGTGACCTTGGACATGATCTGGAGCCTGGTGCAAGCCCATGCTTACTATCTTTCCTAAGTCATCTCCACTGGTCCCTGATTAGATTAAGGAAGAAGAGATCGGCTAGCACTCATGCTAATCTGAAAAGAACATTAAAATATCACGGCGATAAATAGGAATTGTGATGCCAATTAACTCAGCTTTCCACAGGGACTTATTAGATAACTAGTAAGGTGTAAATTGGCCCTGCATTCCAGAGTGCCCTGGAAGGTAAATTAAAAGTTAAATATTTGCATGTTGCATGTGCAAATCTAAGATAAATCAGATGATGGTCTTCTGAAATTGGCATCCAAAATCTAAATTCCAAATCGGAATAATGCTTGTTATAATCCTGTCCGCTGAGCTTTCTTTACAGCACAAAGTTAGCTTCAGATAATAGAAGTGAATTATTAGGTAAATCTTTCCTGATTATTTATCAATAGAAGTATTAATTGAATAAGTTTCCAAATAAATATATCACCAAACAAATGCCATTGATTAAATGTTGAATAAATGCTTGAAGAAAATCGATTTAGAGAGGTATAAAATGCTTTTTCTGTGTTGCCTGCAGCCTGTCCTGTGTTGGCTTCACCATGCCTCACGGTTAAGAAGTGTTTTCCAAGTGGAGCCCAGTTCTTCTGCCATACTAGTTAAATGGCAGATGACTGGCCCCAATCTAGCTCTACTAAATCAGAAGGAAAAGACTGTGATATACATTTTAACAAGTTACCACAAGCAATTCTCACGCATACTCCTAATCTGAAGGGTTATTACATCAGTAACTAAAAGTTTATTAAAGAAGGAGGAGGAGGAATGAATGAATGAGAATGAATGAATGATAGAACCTAAAATGTCACTTTTCTTGCAAGTGGAACAGTTCAAGAAGCATTCTTTCTCTCAGAGGTGATTCCTTTCGCCTTCCTCCCATCCCCCTGCAATTGGAGTGGACCTCACTTTGGAGCATGGGGGTTGCTGAGCCAGGGGCAGGGACAGTTCTCATCAAGCAGCCACTGGACTCTCATCTTTCTCTTCTGGTAATTAATTGTAATATAGCAACATTTAATACAAAGGAGAGAAATCCTTCAGGGCTCAGTTATACAAGATATTACAAAGCCTAATTGAAATTCTTTACCTTATTTTGAAAACAATCTTCCCTAAAAGGGTTTAGAAATATTTAAAGGTAATAAGAAGGCAGCTTAGTAACATGAGCTTCTGGCTGTAGAATAATCCCAAGATGCATCCGTGTCTATAGAAGCATTTTTAATTCTTACGAATCTTGACACGGGCTAAAAGAATCATGCTCAATGCTGGGTCTAGAATCACAGATTTACATAAAATTAGAGCTGGACCAGAAGTAGCCAACATTACATGATGCTCACTCTGGACCGGGTACTATTTTGGGAGCACAGGCAGGTTACCTGACATCTCCCATGGTCATAGTGGCAGTGAAGCTGGGTTGTGAACATGGGAAATTTGCTCTCCACCCCTGCACTGACACTCCCTCAGAGAGCCAGTCCACTCCCTTAGTCTCCAAATGGAGAAAGCCAATCCAAGCAAATGTTGTGGGTACAAGGTCACATGGCCAGGGAGCAGCTGTGCTGTAGTGACACAGGGCTTCCCAGTCCTTTCCTCCTACCCTACAGCGAAGTGCCTATCAACAACAAGAGCACGGAATTCCAGGGGTGGAAGAACAGCCTGGAGGTCACTGACTCTTGTCCCCATCTCCACCCCAAGGAGGTAGGAAGGCCTCACTTTTAAACTGTTTCTGAATTTCCTAAGGCATTTGTCAGGACTGACCCTTCGGTTGCTTCTATCTAGCATTGAAAAAACTTTTTTCTCTTTGGCTTAGCAGCACTGTTCATGAGGTCCTTTTCTAGCTGCAAAATGTCCTCTAAATAAGAAAGGTCTGAAGTTGGGACTGCTACTTCACTTTCTCTGTGTCAGGGTTTTGCTGGCCCTGCCCTCTTCTCAGGCTGGTCAGCTAGTAGGACAGGCTTTGCTTCCTGCATTTGGGCATATGCACCAGAGAGGGAGGTTTTCTTCATCCCCGCACTGTGGTGGGGAAGACTAGAGTCCTCATAGCTCCCTGAAATCTAGCAAACTCAGATGATTTTTCACTCTACATGTTTGTGCTTTCACTTTGGGTTTGATAGAATGAGATCCCCATACTTTCAGTTGGATTTGACCTTAATATTCTTTGAGATTTTCCTAAGGCCCTCTTATAGGATTGTCAGGCTTAATTTGTTACAGCTAAAAGCGAACCCACCAACTACAAGTTCACCAAACATTTCTTCATTTCAAGAGAAGCCACTGGTCTGTTAACTATAGTTATTAGTGTCATAAAAAGATTCCAAACACTTTTACAATCTATGAAGTATTTATTACTTTAGGTCAAATCTCATTGTTGCTAACTCCAAAATCCTCTCCATACTCTTTAGTGTAAGTGAATTTTGTTGCGGGAGAATGTTGCTTTAAAAATAATGAGCTGTCAAATGGAACTTAGAAATCATTTAGTTTTGTAGAAATGTTCACTGCACCAGCTATCCAAATTCAAGAAACACCTCTTTGATATGCAAATGAGTTTAGTTAATTCCAACCTTATACTTTGGCCTTTTCCAGAGATGAATTTTTATCTTTGTCTTTCCTCACTCTGCACACTTCCTTGGGTAATCTTGTCCAACAATGACCTCACAGTGCACCTGTGTGCTATATAACTTTCATATGCTGGCAACTCCCAACTATATATCTCTCATCCAAACTCTCTCCTTAGCTTTAGTATGTTCAGATGCCTACTTCATATCTTTACATGGATGTGCCTCATGCCCTTCAACACTGATCTTCTGCCAAAATCTGTTTATCCTCTTTCATTTCTTATCCTGATAAATCTACGTAATCATCAAGTTTAGTAAATCAGAATCGTGGTGGCCGATCCCTTCACTTTCCCATGTCAAAACAATTACCAGTCGTATTGAATAATGTTGTCTACTACACATATCTGTAGTTTGGGTACCTGTCCCATTTCTAGAAAACTCTTATTTTGTTCAGATTTCAAGCTACCACCCTCTCACCCAAACTCCCCCTCCCTCCTACAAACACACACAGACACACACACACACACACACACACACACACACACACCCCACTTGTTTCTGGGGGAAGTGAATCCCACCATCAACTTCAGGAATGTTCCTGATTGGCCCAACCATAATCCCATTTTCCTTGTCATGATTGATTCAGAAATGGGCACATAACCCAATCCAGGCTAAGGAGAATCAAGGAAAAGTTTATAAGGAGCTTCTGGAAAGTTTGTCCCAATTTTCTGGACAAGCTTCTGGAAATAATTCTCTATATGGATGACTTCATGCACAGGTAGTAGATCTAGAATTGCTATAACCATCCTGCTACCATCTTGAGAATAAAATCAACACAATGAAGTGAGCATAGAAAATCAAGTGGACGTACAGAGTAGGAATCATGGTAAGCAAATCTGAAGTCTAAACTCTTTCTGGACTTAATATGTTGTTAGCAAGGAAATTTATTTATTGTTAGAGCTAGTTTGTAGTGCTTATTTTCCTATTAGTTGCTGCAAAAAGCTTCCTAAATGATTAATCAATTCTTATCGATATCTAATGTCTATCTCCTCATCTTTGTCTCTAAGACCACTGTCTTAGTTCAGGCTTTCATCATTTCTCACTTGGATTAATAGAACAATCTTCGTACCTGGTGTTGCTGCCTCCAACCTCAATCTAAAGCAATCCGTCCTCTGCAGCTGCCAGAGTGATCATTCTAACACTAAGGAAAAATGTTTAAAAATTTTAGAGGAGAAGAAATCTGCTTATTTCAAACTTTTGCTCAAAATTTCTTTAGCTTTTTCCTTTTTCTTATTTTTCTTAACCACCAATTAATGCAAAATGACTTTATGGTTTACACTGATTTGGAAAGCACTAAAAAAAGGTGGGATTAAAGAAAGAGAAATGGCCAGATTTGCTCCAAATCAAGACAGAGCCCAAGAGGATAGATGGGGTGTTATATGCAAATAATGAACCACGGAACATTGCATCAACACCTGGGGATGTGCTGTATGGTGACTAATGTAACAAAATAAAAAGTAAAAAAAAAAAAAAAAAAAAAAGGAAGGTACAGCACCCCCTTAGAATGACTCTGGTCCAGATTGGGTAAGTCTTCAATCAGACTGTGTGGTTAGATGCTAAGGCGTGTCTTTTTCAAGATCAAGGTCAAGACATATTCCAATTACAATGCAGTAGTTTACCGACATCCTGCTGTGCCAACACTGAAGACTTAGGAGGTATTCAACTCCCACATTCTTCGCCACCAGCTCTGGAAGAGTGGACCACGCAAACCAAATCCTCCAGAACAAACAGAAGAGTAGGGAATATAAGAGTAGGGGATACAAACTTTGGCCAGTTAATAAAGTTGTATTGCTTATAGGAAATTGAAAGTCCTTTGCATATTATTTAATGTTAATGATTATACCCTAGATTTTCTCTTCGATGATGATGGACAACGGTTGTTTTATTTTTCTAGGACCTCAATACCCACCTACCCCTTTCTTGGAATGGTCTCTTCTGCCTGGGGCTATCACATTTTCAACACAAACTTGCATGTTCATATAGAACCCTGATGCCCTGCCTTCATAGCCTCAGTAAATTGTTTCAGAGGTGGGTCTCTGCCTCAAGCAGGGACAGTCAGAGGACTTCCCTGGTAACTTTTGAACTAGAATCAAGAGAAGATGTAAGTCTGTTTAAATGTTTAAACTGTACACTGTAAAGCCACTGGCAGTTAAATTTCCTGCAGAATAAACTGAAAAAGCAAAAACGTTGGTAAGAAGAGAAATGAGAGAGAGAGAAATCCAGAAAGATACAGAGAGCAGAGAGGAGAGAAATGCTTGTCAGGGTCTAAGTTTTCTGCTAATAAGACCTGGATATATTGCTGTCCTTAAGCTCACTGAGATACTACAGTTCTTTATGACAAATAATTCTCTCCCTTCTTCTCCATCTCCTCCTTCTTGCTCAAGCTATTTCTACATGACATTTATGACACTTGAAACCAAAATAGTGCTAACTAATATGACTGTCCCTTCTCTCACCACTTAACTCCATGCAGCCCATGCTGCAGACATATGATGGCCTAGTTTCGTATATCTCTCCAGCTAGATCCATGGCTCTTCCAAGCTGATCTTCCCTCTCATGCTTCTATCCCTGCCTTGGCCCGTGATTTCTCTGTGATTCTTTTCCTGGAATAGCCATGTGCCCCACTCGTCACTTCATTTCTGAAATCCCTTTTTACACCTCTGACTCAAGTTATGCACCCTCCCCATCCTCCCTCACATTGCCCTGTGTATAACTGCACCATTATTCTTAAAATGCTATTTTTAGCATTTTTAAATGCTGTGCTGTGCCACTAACTTAGATGCTGAGGTCTCTTTAGGGCACAGGACTTCACCTGGCTTTCTTTTTCCAGCTTCTAGCAAGGCATTCATTTGATAAATAGTTCTTGACAGACTAGCTCATCCAATCAATCAATCAATCAATCAATTGATAAAATAAACACAATATAGCAACTGGAGTGCATTTTACAATTTGGCAAATTAGCAAAAATTTTAAAATAAATAAATAAAAGATAGGATGCTGAGATTCCTGGAAAACTGGCACACACAGATAGTGTTGATGGTTATAGCATGTTCACATCTCCAGTCCAAACATGAAAATTTTTCTTAAGAAAACAATTCTATACAAATGAGAAAAATCAGACATATATTTAATGGCAGCAATTTTTAATAGAACAAGATTAAAAGAGAAAAATTGTTACATTATAGTATATCATCTTGGTAAAACAGAGTTATTTAAGAAAGAAGTAAAAACGAGAAATTGGGAAAAATGCTGATTGTATATTAAATTTTATAAAGCAAAATTGGAAAAGGGCAAATTCATGGTGGTTTTTAAATTTTCAATCATGGTTTTCAAGCCTGAAAAGCAACAGGCAGAAACAAAATAGTGTTGAGTGATGGGATTACCAGTATGGTATTCTTTCTTAACATTTTATTTTAATTAAAAGGATGTAATTGCAATAATATTTATTAAACAGAGGAAAACTTACTACTGTCCTCCATGTTATGAGTCCTTCCTAGTAATTCCTGCAAAGCATTCTTCTGAATGCGGTATGGATCCACCTACTGAAAAACTTCCTGACACGTGAAATTCAGTACATTCAATTGAGAACCATTATATCAACTCAGTCACAGTCAGCACGTTTGCATAATAATTTATGGACATTTGCCCTAACAATTGTGTGGGAATATGAAGCAGCTGTTCACCAGCTCAGCTTTGGCTTTGCTAACAAGAGGCAGACAGCAGTGGTTAATGAAAAACAATTGCTAATAGATAATTCCAATTTCGCCTTGAAGTACATTTTGATATTGCCAGTACACTAAGTGACTTAAATAGGGGTACGAATCTACAGTCTCGTTCCTGCTTCACTGCCTGGATCTCCTCAGACTCTATCCTCCTGTTCTGGACATTGTGGGGCGATTGTTCCAGAGGCAATCTGGGAGCATGTTGCATGGAGGGGCCTGGATCCTATTTCTGCTGATGGCAATAAATTATGAAACCAATGACACAGATCGTGTAATTCATAAGGAGCTGGGTAGGAGAATCAGGCTCAAATGAGGGCTGTGAAATCTCCAGCCTAAAATACCAGGACCCTATGACAGATTCTCTAGAAAGTAAATGTCACCCAAGAATAGGCATAGAAAGCCAACCAACTCTAAGACGGTGCTCTGACAGCCAAAGCTCAGGACCCATGATTTCTACCCTTAGCTCGGTTATCTTTGTTGAATGGCTCACCCTCTTTAAACCTCAGGTTGCTCTTCTATAAGAGGAAGAGTTTGAAAGAAGAGCTCCGAGGCCCCTTCCAACTTTGTGATTCTCTAAGTAAAAGTTGGGACTGGAATTATTTTAGACAGATTGTTTTTAAGTAATCCCAAATGCATTGGGGACATATCTGTGATTGCCGAAGCCCTCAGTCATTTCTTCTGAGTGTAAGTTCTGAGTTCTAGTGCAAGTTTGGAATGACAATGGGACTCAAATTAGAAATTGGGTAATTGGTGAACTGTGCAGTGGCATATTTTTAATATATTGCAAGTTTCAGTTGATATACCACAACTTAATTAAATGTGCCCTAAAGCCCTTCAATTAAAAAAAAAAAGTGCAGAAACCAGCATTTTCAAGATAAGTGTGGGACCTTAACCAAACTCCAAGAAAATAAAATGGTAAGTTTTTGAAAGGTTAATAACATTTTTCTAATCAAAGCAATAATGGAGATGTAGAGGCTATTTTCTTTTTATTCTGTACAAGAGAGTTTGATAGTTCCATCTCAGGGGCAACCTGACACCCTCAGGAATTTGGTTGAGAAATGAGCATCTCTGCAACCATCTAGAGTAGGACCACCCTTGGCAGAGCCTGTGGCTCAGTGTGCAACCCTGGTGAGGTGTGTTAGCACTGCTTGCAAGGCCCTGCACAACCTGGCCCCTCTTCCTTGCCAGCCCCATCTCCTGCTTCTCTGTGTTTCCTGTCCATTTCCCATCACAATGTTCCTGAATTCCCAGTCTTTTTGTATGCTGTTCCCTTGGCCTGAATTTGGTTCCCTCCTTCCCCAACTTTCCTGCCAGAAAAACTTTCGCCTAATCTTTTGAGAGCCAGGTCACCTGACTTTGAAGCCAGTTAAATCCAAGTAAACCTCTTGGCTCTGCTGATTATTTGTGTAACCTGGACCCACACTTTTGTGCAAAGGATTCACAGTCTAGTGAATGAAAAAAAAAATAGGTCAGCTCTGAGTTGGTTCTTCAAAGATGCATGAGTTTGCCACTTGGAGAACAAGTAAATGACACTCTAAGAAAAGGCAATGGCATGCTCAAGACACAGAGGTGTAGAAGGAATGGAACACTTAACATAACCCACAGAACCAGAACACAGGATCAGGGAGAAAGAAAGAATTTGGAGCTGAGGAAAGTAGGCAAGAGCCAGATAATGAGGGACCTTTTGTATTAATCTAAGAAGCTTGAAATACTTTAAAGAAAAGGAAAGACTTTGAAAGATTCCATTCTAAGGAGCCCTTGACTCCTCCTACTAACTCTGTAATAGTCTGACAGCTTTTCAGGATTTCACACTGTTTCTCTTTGGGGGTAAATGTTGTATGTTCAGGTAACTCTTCATCTTGGTTTATTTGAAACAGTCTTGGTTTTACCTGTTGTCCTGGTTTAATTATTAATAGTATTCCACCTTTATTCTCAAAAGTGTCCCAGATTGGACACTCAATATTATTCTTGTCACTGCAGGAGGTCACAAATGGAGAAATTAAAAATTATTTCTAAAAGGTTAATGGAATAGTTTTGAAAAGAAAGCCAGAAATCATTCTTAAGAGAAGCCAGAAGATCTCCAACCACTGAAGGTTATGAATAATCAGATCTCAGAGAGGGAGTGGGTGGCATGGGGGTTCAGGATGATTCCGCAGCCAAGCTCACAGTGCTCACATGCTTGTTATACACCTGCTTTCTGTGTGTCCTTGGAAAAAGTACCTAACCTCTCTGTGCTCCAGTTTCTCACCTATAAAATGAGGAAGAATTAATAGTGCCTACCCTTGTGAGACTCAAAAGAGTTAAAATAGGTAAAGGCTTTGCAAAGCCTGACATGGAGCAGGAACTTGATAGATGTCAGTATTTATTATCGGATTGGTAGTTGAACATGACTTACCTGTGGATGAGATCCAGTATGTTGTGATTCTACTTCTTGTGTCTGAGGAGCCCTTACTTTTCTGTGTTCCACACAGATGTGGGATGTCACACCTTAAAAAAATTAGTAGCATCCTCATTACTTATTTACCTGAAGTGTTTTCAATTGAGCAAATAAACAAAGGCAAAGACCTCTTTTAAAAAAATGAAACTTCATTAGGGACAATGCAGGTATACTGGTCACACTGCTGAACGTGCTTCTTAACATAGCTATGTTCCCTGCCAAAAGGGGCTGTCTACCAGCACAGCGGTGTTTGACCCAGCTGCACGTTTTGTACTTGACTTTTCACTTGGTTCATAATAAGAACACAATAAGTTGTTTTTGGTGTGTGTTTTTGTTTTGTTTTGGAGAGAAGTCGGGATTAGTTTCTCAACCTGAACAAAGCTGTATTCTGAAGCACAGCTGTGTGGCTGTCATTTAATGACTTTATGTGATGAGTTTATGAGATTTCTTACCCTGCAGTCAAGTACACCTTGCCCTCTAAAAGCCATCATCCTTTAGTTGGGTGATACAGAATCAGCAAGGTTAGCAGTTTACGTAGGAAACTTCCAGCCCCCTTTAGCAAAGTTAAGGTTCAACTTAAGTTTGGAGAAAGGTAGGAAGTTGCAGCAACACACTTGGCAGATAGGGAGAGGTTAGTTTCAAAGATGACATGAACTTTGCAAGCCAGGGTTTCATGTTTTCCCTTTAGAGGAAGTATACTGAGTGGTAAGACAACATCAAGCCTGGCAACAGACTCCAGTCCTGGTGCTGGCATTTACTTGCTGTGGAATCTTGGGTGGGTTCTTTGCCTTAGTGAGTTCCCTAGAAGCCAGAGCAGAAGGCACAAGATTCTGTGCTCACACATCTCTGGGGAGTGTAATCCTACTGTGGCAAGAATAAGGGAAAGGGACAGAAGAACAGGTACAAGGCAGTGTAGACCTGGGCTGATCATAGCTTCATGACAAGCTGATTTCTCAGATTTGCTACACAGCTTTGAAGAAACAGTATGAAACTACTCCCTGACTGTAGGAAAGAAGAATTTATCTGCAGATTCTTACCTTCCATTGATCAAAGTTCACCACTACCGAGAGTTAATTCCCCAAACTTCTAATTTGTCCGCTCATGGGTGAATAGTAGGTTTCATCCCTGAGAGGCCACAGGGTAGCCCAGATAGGAGCTGAGCGACAGGTAGCCCAAGTCAGGCAAAAATTGTGGGTTTATGCCCACAAGCAGAAGGAAAGGCTGGGGAAGCAGCTACAGGTGGCCCGTTGGCCTGCCGGTGCAGAGACAGTATCAGTGACCCAGTTCCATGATGCTGAGAGCAACATCGTCCTTTGCTAGGGCAACTCTGATCAGACAGGGCCCAGATCTCCAGTGATGTGTGGCCAGAAGTCTCTGTGCCTCAGTGTCTTCATCTTTAACACGGAATAATCACCACCCACCTACCTCACAGGCAATCATGAGGATCGAGCAAGTTAATATATGTAAGGTGCTTGGAACAACGCCTGGTACACAGAAAACACAACCTAACATTAGCTATTGGTATCAGAAAAGCCACAGCAGTCTTTGTGTGTAGCCAGTTCTCCCTTTCCCTGGTAGCCTGTCCTTATCCGTTTATGTTTCCTGCTAGGAAGAAATTCGAAGGGGAAACTGTAAGACTGAATTCAGTACTGAATGATGTCTCAAAGCATTAGTGTCCCTCCTGCCCTGTGCCTTGCCTGACACATCAGTGGCTATGATGCTCACGGGAGACAAAGCAGAGACAAAGGGCGTACCACCGACCAGCCACCAGACTCATCTCTGCCTTAGTCCCCGGGGCTGCTCTGGGGAAACTTATCAAAGCCTGTGAGCTCTTCGCATGGTAACTACACACACTGGCCTGCCTGGGTTGCCTCCAACGGCGTCACTGTTGTTCAGGAAAGTATCTGCTAGAGCGTCAAAGACAGAGATACAGGAACACGGGCCTAAAACAGAGCTTCCATACTGGGGGCTCTCTGGACAGACCTCACTCATAGGGGTGCTCTGTTTGGATGTCATTGTGTTAGTAAAAATATTTCACCTTGAGCTTGCAGGAATGACTGACTCCCTAAACAACAGGCTGTCAAGGAGCTCTTGTCTTTGTGGCATAGAAACCAACGTTTGAAATCATGGTATCTTCTATGAAAGTTCTTTCTTTCCTACTTTCCTTTAAAAAGAAACCAGAAGTTGGATAGCCCTGGGCCTGAATTTTCACATGACAGTAATTAGCTGGAGCAAAATCGTGACTTTCCACTTCAGACATGGAATATTTGCCATACTCATCCCGTTTTCTATTATCTGATCTGGCTAGTTTCACTCATTTATATTACTTTTTATTGCAGACATTCCAGTTTTCAACCCTGGACCTAAAGTTTTCTGGGCTGAGATTGCCATTTATCATGAAAATTTAGGCTCTTGGACTCCAAAGGTAATTTTAAAATGACCTGGTCTAATCCCCGTGGCCCTGCCTCCACACTGCAAACGTGTTCATTCAATATTTGTTTGGTTTGGCTTTTCAAAACTGGAATAGATTTTGATTTTATTAATATTGTCACATATTTTCTTGGTTAAAAAAACAGACATAGAGAAAGGAATTTTTAAAAATTAAAAAAAAAAACCCATATTATCACATGACGTAGAGCTGCACTGGAAATTTGATCTATGTCTGTGGCAGGTACTGCAGAATGGCTCCCTGAGCTCGATTTGAATTCCTGTAGCAGGTTTCACTGCATTTTAGAAGATAGAACTGTAAGTCGCACATTTCTCAGGCTCCCTTCAACCTCGGGTTTCCCATGTGATCCACCTGCCCCCAAACCAAAGGGCAGCGCGAAGTCTGGAAGGTGCAAACGAGATGCAGCTGGAGCGTCTGCTGCGCCCGCAGCCTCTCCGACAGCGGCACAATCGTTGAATCAGCAAAGGCAGCGGGGCGGGCCTGTGTTGTGTTTGGTCCACGTGGGACACAGAGCACCCGGGTCGCGTGTGTGGTAGCAGCCGAAGTAGTGGGTCTTGAGCTGGCAAGACCACTGAGAGGGGCAGAGCCAGCAGCTTCTCGGTGGTCCCTTCTACGACATTGCTTGGACAGTCAGGCGAGAGCCTGCGGCTCACCGCTTCCAGTGACTTCGCAAGCACTTAATTCTGTGTTAAATTCCTCTGCGACTCCAGAGGTAGAGTGAATTCTGTTATGTGCCACTGAACCCTGACTCACCGTGTATTCTTCCAACTTCCAGTATGCTGTTTTATAGAAGAAGTTTCCCTTTTCATATAGTAAGTAATGTAGGCGTCATTTTTAAATTAAACTTACTTTGTGGCCATTTTTGTTTCACATACAGTTGTAGCAAGTAATACAGAGAGATTCCAGGTAACTTTTACTGGCTTCCCCATGGTACTATCTCAGGAAACTATAGTATGATGTCACAACCAGGATGTTGACATTGATGCAATCTACTGATTTCATCTAGATGTTCACTGTTTTACTTGTGCTCTGGTGTGTGTGTGTGTGTGTGTGTGTGTGTGTGTGTGTGTGTGAATGCAGTTTTATCAAACCCATAGGATCATGTACCCATCCCTTCAGTCAAGGTAGAGAACAATGGCAACACCACAAGCATCCCTCACATTGCCTTTTTGTAACCACGTTCACCTCCCCAGCCTCTCCAATCTCTGACTCCTCCAGTCTCTACTCTGTTCTCCAGGTCAGTGGCACTGTCATTTCAAGAATGTTTAATGAAGAGAATCACACAGTATATGTCCGCTCACATAATACCCTACTGATTCATCCAAGTTACTGTGTGTATCAGTAGTGTCTTCCTTTTTAGTGTTTCGTGGTAGTTCACTGTTCAGATGTCCACAGTTTGACCATTCACCCACTGAAGACATGTGTATTTTTCCAACGTTTGGCTATTATGAATAAAGCTGCTGGAATATTCATGTGCAGATTTTTGTGTAAATAGAAGTTTTAATTTCCCTGGGATAAATGCCTCAGAGTATAATTACTGGTTCATATGGTAATTGCATATTTAGTTGTGTAAGGAACTGCCAGACTGTTTTCCAGAGTAGCTGTAGCATTTTACTTTTCCACCAGCAGTGTATGAGAGATCCAGTTTCTCTGTACATTTGTCGGCATTCGGTATTATCACTTGAAAAATAATTTAGCAGCGCCTGGGTGGCTCAGTTGGTTGAGCATCGGACTCTTGGTTTTGGCTCAGGTCATCATCTCAGGATCATGAGATCCAGCAGAGGCGGGCTCTGCACTCAGCACAGAACCTGCCTAAGATCGTCTCCCTCTCTCTGCCCCTTATCCACCGCTTGCATGCATGCTCTCTCTCAAAAAAAAAAAAAAAAGCCATTCTGGTGTGTGTATAGTGGTATTTTCATTGGAATAGACATCATTTTATGCCAATTTATATAGCACTACATTGTAATTTCCGTGGTTGTATAAATTTTTTATATCCTTGTATTCAGACTTGTTATCACACAGTGCTGCCTGTCATTTCCATAACATGTTCACATATTTTATCTTCTTCAATTCTGGCTGCTTTATGGCTTATTATCACCATTCCCTTTTATGTGATGAGGATATGGAGATAACAAAGAGACATTCTGCAAGGTCAGAGGAATGAGGGGCGCCTGGGTGGCTCAGTCGTTAAGCATCTGCCTTCAGCTCAGGGCGTGATTCCAGGGTCCTGGGATCGAGCCCCACAACAGGCTCCTCCGCTGGGAGCCTGCTTCTTCCTCTCCCACTCCCCCTGCTTGTGTTCCCTCTCTCGCTGGCTGTCTGTCTCTCTGTCGAATAAATAAATAAAAATCTTAAAAAAAAAAAAAAGGTCAGAGGAATGAAACTATGTTTATTGAGCAACTACAGCACGCAACCCACATGGTATCTTTTCCTTCAACTATACCAAGATTTCTGCAAGTATCTACTATCGTTCCTGTTTGAAAAGGGTAAGAAAACAAATGCTTGGATCTACTAATATGTGATTGAGCTAAGTTGTCATAGATTTTCTTTGTCAAAAAATATAGAGGGAGGTAGAGAAAGATACAGAGGATTAAAAAAAGAAATGCACACATTGTCACGTGATATAGAGAGACCCACTAGAAATGTTTGTTTCCATGTCCGTGGCAGGTAGTGCAGAATGGCTCGCCAATCTCTCTTCCAACTGCATGGCTGTTTCTGCTCCGCTCTAGTGCTAGGTGGGCCATGGAAAGTGCTAGAATGTGTAGTAAGGAGGGCACATATTGCATGGTGCACTGGGTGTTATACGCAAATAATGTATCATGGAACATTGCATCAAAAACTGGGGATGTACTGTATGGAGACTAATATAACAAAGTAAAAATTATTATTAAAAAAAAAGTGCTGGAACTGGAATGTGGATATCTGATGTCATGGCTAGCATGCTTTTCTTAGCAACATAGTCACTTTCCTTCTAATTTAAGAAGATAAAAAATGTGAAGAGGAAGTCTTAGGGGATGTTCTAACTTTCATTTTTACTAATTAAAATGTTTTCTCCTTGATGTTCCATGTTTTCCATCTCCTTCCTCCGTCTGCCCCTGAGACAATATCTTGGGCAAACTCTCTGTCTCCTGGCTCAGCGCCTCACAGCAGGATGAGCGTACACCCTGGGGAGACTTGTGATATTCCAGAATTCTGTACCTGATCACTTCACACAGTCATGAGGGCTGGTGGGAGGAGGAGACGGAATGGAGAACAGAGGAACACAGCTTCAAGAATTAACCAACCTTGGGCAAGTCAGAGCACTGCATTCTTCAAATATAGCATTGGGTCAAAGTACTTCAAGTTCCCTTCCCACATTTTGACCGGCGTCAGTTTGTCTTTTGACCGTAATGTTCGCTCTACTTCATAGCCTTCGATGAGCAAGGGTAGCTGGAATTTACCAGCTCTCGGGAATTTCATGGATTCCTGATACTTTGGCCCCTTCTCAGAGTCAAGATGTTGAAAGAAAGGAAATTTGACTTTGTATGTGTGAAACAATCTAGTTATTTCCTAGGGAATATGATTTCGAACAAAGGCATGTACACGTAACTACAGCCTTACTTCAAGCATTAAAATAAACAAAAAGAAAGCAGTGAAATTGCAAGCCTGTCTCTCAATTCTAACTATCAGAAGTGACTTCCCCTGAGATCCCTGGGAAGATACTGGCTTGGAAGATGGATTCGCTACTTGTTCATATCAGTCACTTACTTGGCCACGAGACCTGGCCTGGGCAGGAAAGCCAGCACAGAGACAGTGCCTAGATCTCTATAGCAGAAGCCTATCTGTCCGCATGATCCTTCCTGGTTTTCCCACACTTTCTTTCATCAGGAGACAGGGTCACAGGAGCCTTTAGCCACCAGCCTCCTCGGTGTGATGCTACTACAAGGATTAATTAGTTCATTATTATGAAAGCCATGACTTCTTCCGCTGATGTGGGATCTTCCAGAGTCAGTTCTTATTCAACTGTTGTCACATCCCTGTAATTAGGGGCCAGCATCTGCTGAATGGTAACCCTTAATTGAAAGCACATGGTGGGAAAATAAAATCAAGCCCTAGCTGGCTCCACTCCTTATACTGCTAGAAGCAGGAGGAACTTGGAGATCATTCACGCGAATACATTTATCCTAGAGACAAGTAAATGGAGGTTCAGAGACTGACAGCTGGTTAGCAATAAAGCCAGGCTGGAGCTCTGGTTTCTCTGCTGCACTATTTTTCAGAGCCACACTGCACTTGATCATGTAGCAGGGGCTAATACCAAGGCCACTATAAAGAAACAGAGTCTGTTTCAGTTTTGTCCTGTTTCTGGCAGTGTGATGGTGCTATTTTGGGGGCAGTACACCTGGGGTGGGGAGCTACCTATTAACTACTCCTCTGCTCCTAAGGAATCAGATCCTAAATATTGGGAAATTACAGCATAGCAAAACTGCAGAGATGTCTGTGTCTCCACATCACCGGCCCAGCTGTGATTTTCCAAGTTCTAGAAACAGTATCTTAAAAATATGGATCAATATAATGATTCTACCACCTGGGACCCATTCTATTTGGTGTGGAAGGTCAAGATAAGCATCAGAAAAAATACACTGGAAAGACACCATAGGTTGCATACAAGGAAGGCAATTCTGCCAGACACAGCACCTCGAGTGGCTTGTAATCTTGTTAAGACTATTGCTTCCAACACATGGGACAAAATAGAAAACGATTTACAACAGGCTATGGTTGGGTAGTATAATGATGTAGGTAAAACACTAGAAACTCTGCGAAAGTGGGGAATATGACTGCTGCTCACAGTTTTATTTCTAGTGCTCCCCACAGCTCCTGGCACCTGGTAAGCCCTTATTAAATACAATATGCCATCTAATCTAAGGTAGCATTAATGTAAGGAACCATTATATTTTGTACTCTTAAGAAACAAAAATTATAAAACAAAACATTTTATAAATGTTAAAATTTAAACAAAACACACAACTTGAAATTAATGAGATATAGTACTTAGGAACGAATAATGAATGACTAACTCAGGTTAGAATCCTGCAGCAGCTACGCACTGCATGTGTGATCCTGAGCAAATCACTTCAAGTTTCATTATCTTGAAATTAGAAGATAATAATAATAAATCCTACTTCACAGGTTTTTCATGATGATTAGAATATGTAATTCATGATCAGCACTTTGTAAACTCTGAGTTTTAATAGAAAATGTTAATTAGCTAAGTTTCCAAATTAACCCACATGCAATAATTGCAATGGTTTCACAGGGGAGGGTTTTGTGTGACCTACAGTGTCACGAAAGGCATATTGGAGGGGCACCTGGGTGGCTCAGTCGTTAAGCGTCTGCCTTCGGCCCAGGGTGTGATTTCAGGGTCCTGGAATCGAGCCCTGCATCGTGCTCCCTGCTCTGCTGGGAGCGTGCTTCTTCCTCTCCCACTCTCCCTGCTTGTATTCCCTCTCTTGCTGGCCGTCTCTCTCTCTGTCAAATAAATAAAATCTTAAAAAAAAAAGAAAGAAAGGCATATTGGAAACCACAGGACAGGCACTATGGTTTGAGGATGGGGACAGTTTGGACTAGTAGGCCATGTTCTGCAGGCTCTGAATTGTCAGTAGGTGCAAGTCTTTGGTAAAAGCAGACCCAGAGAGACCAGCGTTAAGCCCAGACCCAGAATCAAGGGCAGAAAGAAAGGCAGTTGCCCCAGATGTCTGCCTATAAAAAACAAAAAGTCAAAGAAATGTGACATCACTTTCCTCATTTCCAGGTACAACATGTCATATAACTGGTCAACCACAAATTGCTTCTAAACCAAACCAGTAGAAATAGACAAGTCTTTTTTTTTTTTTTTTTTTTTTTTAGGAGAGTTGACGCAATGTTACATTATTTTCAGGTGTACAACTTGGTGATTCAACTTCTCTATACCTTATGCTATGCTCACAACAAGTGTAGCTACCATCTGTCACGTGCAACATTACGATACCATTGACTATATTCACTGTATTCTATCTTTCATCCCTGTGACTTATGCAGTCCATATCCGGAAGTCTGTACCGCCCACACCCCTTTACCTATTTTGCCCATCCCTCGACTCCCCTTCCTTCTGGCAACCATCACTTTGTTCTCTGTATGTATAGGTCTGATTCTGTTTTTTGTTTGTCTATTCCTGTTTTGTTTTTTAGATTCAACGTAAAAGTGAAATCATGGTATTTGCCTTTTTCTGAATGAAGCAGACATTTAAAAATAATTCTCTATAGTGCTGATTTGTGTCTATTGAGAGTTTTGTGTCACTCATGTTGGCAATCCTAGTTAACTGAAGTTCTGAATAAAACAATGCAGGATGTCGCACTACTTACCAAAATTTAATGATTCTTTTAATTATGTACATTGTAAACTATTAATGTGTCCCAGGGAGTTGTCTGCTTCTGAAAATAATGAGAGTAAACTGGAGAGCAAAGAATTAAGGAAAAACAGAAAACATTTTACAAAGTTTGTGTTTTTGTTTTTCCATGCATATTGACTCCGCTTTAGCAAATACAAGTAAATTAAAAAGTGGAAGAGTTTCCTTAAAAATTGGATATTGAATTCTGTCAAGATAGTAACAGAAATCCCTTTGTTCCCCCCTCTACTAAATAAACAGTGAATATATATTTAGGAAGTGTTAGTTTGAAGATGGTATGCTATCTAAGATAACCTCTTGTGTTTATCTGGCCCTGGTGTGAACGGAGGCTTAATTTTTCTAATACGGTGTTTGAAGGAATGTTCCTTCTGCTCAATCTACACAGGAGAAAGGTGAATAAACAACCAAAAACACAGGTTTCTCCCAAGCCACTTTTCTTTTTCTAGCAGTTATCCCTTCAGTAATAATTTTGGTTTTATTTGAAACAGTGATTTTGGCCAAGGGATAACTCAGGAAAAACTGGAACCTACCATTTAATGAGTAAGCACTGAGTTCATAACCTGGCGCTGCCCCACTTTGACCTGCCTGGTGTTTGAGTTTAAGGGTGCAATAACAGCAATTTCTGTCATGGAGTTCCTACCAGAAGAATCATGGGCGGTTCATATCCTGGTGAACCCTCCATTCCCAAGGAACAATCCAGAACAGGTTCACTAGCTCGATGGACCACTGAAATTCTCAAAAACTGCCAATTCCTATTTCCCCTGCTACTGTTTTTGTCCACTGTTTGCTGTTTTCTTGGCTGCATGACAAGCATGTCCACATTATTGATAGTATCCCACCTCCTAGCGTGGTCCTTGGAATGCACTCCTCCACCACCATTCTGACCGTCTGCCATTCTCAGTCATTCTAGACCTCGTGTACCTCCTCACGGGCCTCCCCTCTTCATCCCTCTTCCTCATATGCATGTTGTACAAAACAGTGGGGAGAGAAGACCATCTCCCTCCTTTGTCATGATCGAGGTGTATAGTTTCCTGGGGCTGCTGTAACAAAGTACTGCAAACTGAGTGGCTTAAAACAACTGCAACTTATTGTCTCAGTGTCAGAGGCAATAAGTAAAAAACTGAAGTGGTAGTAGGACTGTGCTCCTTGTGGAGGCTCCTCTCCTACCTCTTCCAGCTTCTGGCGGTTCCAGGTGATCCTTGGCTGTGGCCGCATCACTCCAGTGTCTGCCTGTGTCTTCACAAGGCCTTCTTCTCTGTATCTCTCTTCTGTGTTTCTCTTTATAAAGACACTTGGATTAGGGCCCACCCAGATGATCCAGGATGATCTCATGCTCAATTACATCTGCAAAGACCCTTTTACCAAATAAGGTCAGATTCACAGTTTCCAGCAATTAGAACATAGATATATCTTTGGGGGTGGGGGTGGTGGGAGGGGGCACAATTCAACCCGCTACAAGGAGTAAGAAGGTCTTGTTTTCTTAGTTACGTCTATATTCCCACTGCAGCAGCTCTTACTTAGCTCACTTTTTAGTTTCTCACATTCTCTTATGGAGAAAATTCAATTAAGGTACATCAAGTGCTGAATTACAAGGTGATAAAAGTTAAAACAAATTGTGCCCTACCTAAAAATATTTTTTTCCAAACTTGACCTTTTTTCCGGAAAGGTATTGTTTGCAGGTAGGCCAGATGTTTTATCAGATATCACTTGATATGTGTCCTTGACCTGATGGCCAGGGAATGTGCACTGCATCAGGCATACGTACAGGGTGCCTGTTGCCCCTCCCTCTTGAGGAAGAGAAGGAAATTCCTTAGCCACCGCCATGTCTGGCTTCTCCGACCAGGCAACAGCTGTGTCCTAAGAGGCTGAGGGAAATTCTCAGACTTTTGATCTTGGCTACCTCGAGGCTAACTGCAAGATCTCTCTGTTACCTTCATTATTGTCCAAAATATAAGCTTCTCAGGTCATTTAAAAAATTTTCTTTACACTCACCCCCCAAATTCAGCACATCTCCTTTCTCTTGATCCAACATCCCACTTCTCCCCTGCTTCTAAAACTCACCTTTGCAATCCCCTGGAATGCACGCTCCAAGAAAAGCAGACTAACCTACATCCTTAATTCTCTTCCCAACACTCTTAGGTAATGGTCCCTAAGTCTGTTCATCATCAGAAATTCTAAAGAATAGTTAAAAATATATGCCAATTTCCTGTTCTAGGCCTATTGAATTAGAATATCCTGAGGCCATAGGACCCGTGTTTAAAAATTCTCCACAAGTCATTAATGAGTTCATCTGTTGATCATGGGCCATAGTCAACATCCACTGGGAATTATAGATACAACTAAGGGGAAATAAAAATAAAATAGCTAGAAGGCCAAATTTGGAGTTGGCAGAACTACAGTAATTTGAAATCTAAACTTAAACTTCAAATCTTTTAATGGGAGGAACTGCCAAGTCCTATTTCATATTCTTCGAAAAATATTGCTCCAGTAAGAAATTTCTACCGTACCCGCTATTAACTTTTCACATAAAGAGCAGTTCTGTATTTTTCAGAGGACCTTCACAGCAGGTGGTTCTACCAGGGGCTTATCCAGAGACCATGTTTTCTTTCTCTGGTAAAGGTGGCAACAACAAACGAAAGGCTCCTGGATCAGCACCTTATTTTATACAAGCCCTCATTCTCACCTAATCACGTTAAACATCTCAGGTTTACCTCGATCCAATTCCATTAAAGGATCCATGTTAACACAAGTTCTCCCGAGGTTCCAGCATTGCCTTCTACACCTTGAATTTAGAAATCGGCTAAGTTTCTGATTCATACCTTGCTGGGCTTTAATTTTTTTGTTTTGTTAAGTTTTGCAGAAAAGCCAGTTTCATGGCTGTCTGTCTCTCTCTCCATCCCCTCCCCATCTCTCTTTTTCTTTCTTATTTTTGTTCAAGTTTCTTGTATTGCCTTCAAGCTGATACACAAAATTATTTCGCTTTCGGGATAAAGGGTATATGGGCGAATTTACCACTCACTCATGTCTGGAGATTTCATGATAAAAATAAGATGCAGATAATATGGACCTCCAGGAAATATTTTATGTTTGATTTTCTTCTGAAAAAAGACAAAACCTACTACTAGTGAAAAAACACAAAAAGACAAATTTTTGCTTTTCAACTGACAATTCATCTTCTCCTTGACTTCAATCCTCCCGAAACATACTAAGAATGAAATCTCAGTGTCTATTCCATTAAATGTCTCTTACTGAAGGACTTCTGACTTTCAGAACCCATTCAGTGCCTGCCTGCTCTGAAAACTGTAATGACCAAGTCATCCCTCAGTGGCCACTGGGTTTCTACCCTGGATTACTTATTTGATCACTGGTCATGTTTGCAGAGTTTTCCCAAGCTCCTATAAGACAAGGATTGCATCTTTGTAGAGATAGATTCAGAGTCCAAAGTCTTGATAAAGAAGTAGGAAATTTATTGTGAATGCTCCATTCTATGAAATCCAAGATTTTCTTCATCTTAGATTTTCCATGCCAATCAGATGCAAAATAAATAAATAAATTAATTAAATAAAAGAAAAAAGAAAAAAGAGAAAATAAGGGCTCAGTAAAGGTTTTGAGCAGAGAAATGAGCCAATAAGTATTTAAATTGAGATTAGAGAACCAAGCTTATCTTCTAGCTGGTTCTATCATTAATAAGTTACATAAATCTTTAGCACATGCTTACTTTATGTTTGTGTATAAGACATAGATTTTAGCTTTTGAAAATGATATTTGATGCTTTTGGAAATCCTACTGAGATGTCCAGTTGGCTTACCATCTATTGCTAATTAAACTCTGATGCCCAAGAGGTGCCCCTCAGGGATGGTTTAAGCCTAAACAAGTTTTTTTCTTGACTTCTAAGGATGAATCCTCAGAGGCAATGCAAATTTGCTTTTGTTACCTCTCAGTTTCTTTCTCTCTCCCTTCATTCATTTCTTCCTTCCTTTTCTGTCTTTCCTTCCTAACACTGTGGCGTTTGTTTTGTTTTCTCTTTGCTTCTGGTTCCTGGCTCAGTTGGCCTCTAGTTCTTATTTGTATATATTGCATAAGCTATGGCTCACTGGTAGCAAGGATGACTGGTGGGCTGGTGTTTTGATCTCACCATTAGGTCATCCCTATCAGACAGAGATAGGGATCTGGTCTCGATAACAGAGAACTTGGTTTCTTAGATTTTTTTGTTTGTTTGTTTCTGTGTTTGTGCAAGAAACTGGCTTGCTTCCACTGAAAATGAGCATAGATCTTTGACATTGGGATTGGTGCATTTCGCTCTCTGTGTTATTCTGTCCTGTGGCTGCAGTTGTAAAGCCTAAACTGCAAGGTTTCTGTGCTCATAGTTAGGAAAAGCCTTTTCTTCTCATTGTGTTGTGCATGTGTGGGTGCATTTATATTAATATACAGAATATATGAATAAATTAATTCATAAATTCCCTTAAAATAAATGAGCTCTGTTCTCATTGGTTTACAAACATTTATACGAATTTATTTAAACCTAATAATCTTGTAATACCTAGAAAACAAAGATATTGAACTTCTAATGCTTCAAGGGTGCTAACTTTTAAAGGGAAAAAAATGCTTCTCATAAAACTGCTAAATCAGAAGCTACACTCGTGTTATAAAAATGAATTCTTGAGCAAATCAGACTGGTGTGATAAATATGCTTTCAAAACAGTAATATGTATTTCCCTGGTTTTACCAGTGTTGAGTATAATACAAATACACATTTTATTTTGTTTTTTAAAGGAAGATGTGGATTTGTTTTTAGTGTCTTTATTTTTATTTTTTTAGTGATGAAGTTGGTGAATTTAATCTTCTTAAACTTATTATGCTAGTTCATTTACTAAAGAAGCTTATATTACTCCCATAAATGTTTCAGATCATGAAAAACATGAAATGATGTCTTTAAATTGAATTACAATTCTGACAAATGTTTTTATACCAATAGTTATTATGTTTGGCAGTATGTCAGTTTACATAATTGCCAAATCTCATGGTTAATTTTAAGATCTTAAACCAATATTACTTGTGTTGCTTAATATATATGATCTTTGAATACTTGGCTAACTTCTAAGTAAGATAGAATACAACTAAGAGAAGCTTCTTAGCTTTTCATTGTTATGCATTATACAGTGGCTACTTCCCTGGATAATGTCAACAAAAGTGCTCATTTTTGCCACTTTAGAAAGGTAAAAAGGTGTAGAAAATATATATTCGTGGCTGTAAGAGTCATGTGATATATGTAAATGAGCTTTGCAGGTCTGCTGAAATGCTTGATATAACAGTTGCCGCCTTCCTCCTAGCTCTGTGAAATAGGTGTTGTACACTTTGGTGAAAAGGTATAATTAACATACATAACTGAGAGGCTACTAGAAGCAATAACAGCACAGAGGTACAACTTAGCATGTAAGGTAAGTACATGTGTCTTTGTTGACTTAAGTGAAAAAAGAGGATAGTTTTGTTTAAAATAAAATGAATGGTTGTTTTAAAATGTGAAAGAGGATAGTGAAGAACAAAATCTGAATTTCTTTTGCCGAAGGTAATTTTATTGGCCTTGAATTATGGTATATGCAAATAAGTCTGAAAAGAAGTCATAAAATGTTCTAACATATTGCCAAAGGTGTCCTGGTTTTAATGAGTTTATTCGAAAATCTCTTTAAAGAGCTGTCATTCCTTTAGTATCAAATATTATCCTGATGCAAACCAGGAATTAGGTTTCCTCTCTATTAAAATGACAAATTTGTCTTGGAGTATTGGGCAGTTCTTCTTTATCTTCTATGAAATATGACAAGAAAACTGGGCTAGAACCTGTTGTATGGCTTAAAGAGGAAGTTGGCAAACGAGGGCCTGTGGCCCAAATCCAACCCACCAACTGTTTTTGTAGATAAAGCTTTATTAGAACACAAGCACACCCATTCGTTTACATATTGTCTATGGCGCTTCTGTGCTATAACAGCTGATTTGAGTAGTTGTAACAGAGACCTCATGGTCCTCAAAGTATAAAATATTTATAATTTGGACCATTATAGAGAGTATGCTGAGCCCTGCCTTAAACCTTCCTACCCATATGGGTAATAAGGAAAGGCTACGTTCTGACCGGCCAGACACTGTAGTAAAGGAGAGAGGATTTCACCCCTACTTATACATATTGCAGATAAAACTGGTAGAGATGAATGTTTTGAGTTTGATTCCCTGGCCTCAAATTAGAAGAGAAAATAAGAGCAATGTGAGACATCTGTGAAATACTGCAACAATTTCATTTCTCCAGGCAGAAGTTAATTTTCTGGCCTTACAAGTTGCTTAAGACCATAGGGCCCTAGATTTGCTGACAGCATAAAAGGTGTCTTATATATGTAAATTAACACCTTTTACTGCAACTATGTAAATGAATTAGGCCCCAGCACAATGAGATCAGCTTTTCCATGGTCAAGAATAATCTTTGGTGATACTCATGATCCAAAGGGAGACTTTTAAGAAAATTATCTAAACTATAAAAACAGACCAGAAGGATTATTGAATGTTCTTTCTGAATGTCTTCTGGCAGGCCCATCTGTGGATTGTCAGATTCTCTGGGTTGGGAGTCTACAAAGTGTGTCTATAGGTCAAAGACTCCCATCATCTTTTTTTGGATAGATTGATAAAATGTCATGGAACAGCTATGTTCATTTATTTACGTATTGTCTATGGTTGCTTTCATGGGTAGAGATCAATACCTCCCCCAGAGATCATAGGATTCACAAAGCCCTGAATATTTACTATCTTGTTTTTTACAGAAAAATTGTGCCAATGTCTCCTCTTGGAATGTTGTTCTTTGTTTGACTTGTTATTTACTATTGATTAAGGTAGTTTTCAACTCTGTATGGATAAATGATAACTTATGAAAAACTTACAGCACTGCAAATAATTTTTGATGGAAATGCCAAATTTTTGTCTGTTTGGCATAGATGCAAATGATTTCTGTCTTACAGGGGGAATAATCCCCCAAATTGGAGTCTTATTACACAATAGGATATTAACTAGTTTTGTATGAACTGTAGCCATCTCATCCAAGCATCAGCCATGACAAATTCTTCCTTCTTTCCAATTCTCATGAACACTTCACTATTTTGTTGGTTTTCTCATTAATTAATCAAACATGTCTGTCAAGTGTTCATTTTAAAATAACAGATGATAATATATATTTTTTACCTTTAGAGGTAACAGTGATCAAATCCTTATGATACAGTTATGATTTCAACATTATTACTGATCAGAAAAAAATATATAAGTTGAAACCACCCAAGAGATATAATGTCACATCCATCATTATTGGTAAACAGTTAAAGTCTGATAATACCGAGATTGGGAGAAATTATGGAAAAAACTATGCTTATTCATGGTTTATGGAATTATACACTAGTAAAACCACTCTAAAGAACAATTTGTACTTATCTGGTAAATAAGAAACTTAAAGTAAACTACAATGGAAAGAATCCTCTCCTGCATACCAACCTTAAAGAAACTTATATACACGTACATGAGGACCCATATGTAAGAATGTTTATATGAGAGTTGTGTGTAATATCAAACAGAAAAAAATCTAGAAATAAAAATGTCTTTTTACAGCCAGAAAAAAATTGTAGTGTGTGCATACATCGAAGTAAATGTATTATAACTGTATGCAGCAATACCAAAGAATCCCAGAATATAATGTTGAATTTAAAAAGCAAGACAATGAATCATGGAACTTTACATCAAAAACTAGGGCTGTACTGTATGGTGACTAACATAATATAATAAAAAATTATTATAAAAAAATAAAATCATGAACACAGAAAAAAAATAAATAAATAAAAAGCAAGACAAAGAAGAATATATACACCATATCTGCATTTATATAAAGTTGAAAATCATACAAAACCACAATAAATTACTTAGAGATACAAACATGTGATAAAATCATAAAGGAAAGCAAGGGAATCGTACAAAATTCAAGGTGGTGGCTACTTCTGAATGTGTACAGAAAAGCTTAGAATCCAGGAGAGGCTACAGAGACCTTTAAACAGCCACGTTTTCTTTCTTAAACTGGGTGGCAAATAATTGGGAGTTTGAATTGTGGCTGTTCTTTAAATCTTACAAATATTCTTTTTTCTATCTTCAACATTTAATACAAATAAATTTTAGAAAACATTCTAGTCAAGATTTTTTCTTAACTGCACGATATAACACCGTGTAAGTTTAAGGTGAACAATGGGTTGATTTGACACATTTTATATTACAACATGAAGGCCACTGTAACATTGGTTAACACCCCTATCAAGTCACGTAATTATCATTTCTTTTTTGTGGTGGGAATATTTATGATCTAGTCTTTAACAAGTTTGATGCTTGTAATACTGTATTATTATCTATGGTCACAATACTAAGCATTATATCGCCAAGATTTATTTATCTACTAGTTGCAAATTTGTACCCTTAAATCAGTCAAGATTCCTTAGGTTGCAAATGAACAACAATAAAAAAGGCTTAAGCAAAGAGGGAATTTATTGGCTCAAATAAATGAAAAGTCTAGGGTCTCAGCCATAGCTTGATGCGGAAGGCAGGAAGGAAGACTCTGGTCAAACTATGTTACCAGATTCTGATTTCTGTGAGCTCTGCTTTCTCTATGTTGGAGCTATCATGAGATGGCTTCCCCTCTTGGGTAGCAGGATGGTTGCAGAAGCTCTATTCCCACATTTTCCAGGTTTGGGCCTAGAAAATATGCCTCTTATCCAGTCCCAGTAAATGTTTTTATAGTGTTGTATTGGCTCAGTTTGGGTCATGTGACCATCCTTGATCAGCCCCTGGTTGGGGGTATACAGTGTTCTGATGGGCTGGTGCTAAACCACATGTTTGCTCCTTGAGCTAGATTTGGAACCAACTTCACTGGCTCTGCATAACCAGGAGGGGAAAAGAGATGACTACCACAAGAAAATAATTTTTTTTTTTAAGAAAACAAGTCAATTCTAGGTGGCCAAAACTAAAAATTAAATCTACCGTAGAATTGAACTCCTCTCAGTGATCCTGACCGGAAAGCCCAATCCAGTATGATTAAAAGCAGGAGAAATGGCTCAGAAGGTGAGTACTTATCTCTGCCCAGTTTCCACAAAAAGCTGGGCCCAAAGTAGAGGCTCTCATGCTTTTAGCTCACTAAGGAACTTCATAGAACAGGACAGAGGAGTGAGGAGAATGAAGAGGGGAAGAGGAGATAGACAACCCAAAACACCCTGAGGCAAGAGTCATCATTAAACATGACAGGTTGTTGTGTCCTTGAGAAGCATCCACCAAGAAGTGCTATAAATTGCCCCTATCTCCCCCTGACCAAAGTCTTACCCCACAGTTCACACTTACAAGTTGCCAAGCCAAGAAACCCTGAAATAGGGAGCAAGGGGCACCTGGCACAGGGGTGAAGTGAGATTCTGCTAGGCTGTACTTGTGTGCAGGTGTTTGCAACCCATGTAGAGCTGCTTGCTGCAGTGCCAGCTGGGACGAGAAGTGGGAGAGACGCAGCAGATCCAATACTGTGCCTTGGGTAGGAAGACGCGTGAGTGTAGAATGCATGACAAGTCCTCGCTTTACTCCAGAGTGCTCTTCATTGTGCTGGCAGCCAAGGGTCACAATTCCCATCACCTCAGGGACACAACAGGGCTGTCTCTCAAAGGTTTTCCTCCCTCTTGCTTCAGAATCTTCAGATTTCCATCGGTCCACTTGTTGCCTCTGAAAAACCATGGAGAGGCAACGTTCCTTTCCTGGTGCACCACCAAGGGTCAAGTGGGAGGACTCTGTTCTCTGACTTGCTGGATGACCTGCTAGTTGACTGCCCAACACCTGGGGTAAGTTTCAGCAGATATTCTGTATCAAGCCAGGGTTCTCGTGGGACTCCTCTCACTTTGCCCTATGCCCAAGAAACATGAGCAGAAGTGGAGAGCTGGGGGGACGTAAGGGCAGTATGGTGACAGAGATAAAAGGGTATAGGACCCTGGGGTGATTTGACTGAAGGGAGTAGAGAAGGCTTCTAAAATATGTGGCTCACAGAGAGTCAGGAGAATGGCACTCATAGTAAAGGCACTGTTTTCTTGTTGCGTGAACTGTTATAGCACCTCGAAGGTTAACTTTCCATGTAGCACCCTGCACTGCTCTGATGCGTAATTGGTTTCTGGGAGGTCAGCAGTGCCCTGTGAAAAAGCCCATTTGAAAAAAAAAAAATCAATCTGAAACATTAAAGTGGAAATAATTCCAGGCTTAGCTACAGAAACTACAGAAACACATTTCATTGATGAAAAGCTTTTAAAAATAATATAGACCTTCATTTCCTAATCCATAAAATGAGGGGTTGGATTAGATGCTCTTGGAGTTCATTTGTTTTTCTTTGTCTTGGTTGCTAGGAAGCTTAAGCTCCAGTTGCGCAGATTTTAAAGAGGAGTTTGGAGTTTGGGTTTGTTTATGTCTCTTCTTTGTTCTGTCCCTTTCACCTTTTCAGTCTTTGTTAACAGCTTCAGTATATATGGATCTCTGTGTTTATGGTGAGCCATTGCAAATCCCTTTGGAAAGCATTTATAACCAAGATCTCTTCCATTTCTATACTCTAATTCTAATAAGCCAATACTTGCTTTTCCCGTCTGAAAAATGTAAGCAATAATTTTGCAGCTCTCTCTCCCCAGCTACTGACTCTTGGGTACACTGAAACATCAGATGTAAGTAACAGCTGTGAAAGGCTCCAGGGTGTCCCGAGCACCTTGTCAGAGCTCTGACCTGGACTGTGATGATCCTGGAATGCCCGAGATGGTTGTTCAATGTCCCAGCTTTCATCATTACAAGACTCCCTCCTTAAGTACAACAGTCCAGCTCTGCCATCCTGCTTTGAATTTCAGCCACAGAATTTATGGTGCAGCCTTCTTACTCTCAACCTCTTACATCAGTGGCACAAAGACATCTGAGACATCTCCAGCTTTCTTTGCCCAGGTCATTCCAGACCCTAGGGACGCCTGGCAGACTTGGTGGCAATGTACTGAATGAAGGACCAGGGCGGCAGCGGGGCCCCTTCCTGGGATGTCTCTCTCCATCTCAGAGCCAGTCAGCTGAGTAGGAGGCTAGCAGGTGCTAAGAGGTGTTGCTTTATCCATCTTTCTCCCTCTTTCTTTCCTGTCACCCTCCCTTTGCCACCAAGCTCCTATATCTGCCTCCATAGACCTGAACTCTTTCTGTAACGTTCTGTTTCAGTCACTGTCCTTGAGTTTCCCTTTGTTTCCTTTTCCCTTTGATTCTCTCTTTTTCTTCTCCCATCAAATGCCTCTTCCATTTAGGAATAGCTTACATGCTAGTTTATATTCTATAGCCAAGGCCCATATTTTTAAACAGAGGCAAAATGACTTCATACACTCTCTTTTGATCTCATTGTGGTGGTCTGGAAGGAATGAGGTGAATCATGACTCACCACACATGTAAATCCTGGGCCTGTGCCTTTCAGGGATGGTTATTGGTCCTTGTGAACGTATAGTTTGAAGGTGCCACATTAATGCACCTTTCTTTCTTGCCAGCTCAGGTGAAAAATCCACTCCTGACCGCAGTGGTGAACTGGAGGCATGGAATCTCCAGCAAGGTCCTGACAGGCAAGTCCGCATTGACCTTGATAAACAGTTGATGGTGGCAGGGAAGGTGCTCTCCTACATGGATGCCAGATGAGTAAGAGCAAGCTGGGGCAGACAAAGGAAGGGAAACGGAATTTTTACTCCTCTAATACATGCTAGACACTTTCCTATGGTCATAAACTGTCCTTTAATTCCAATGCAACTGATTAAGAAAAGATGGATAAGCCATTAAACAGACAAACTGAGTCCCTTAACACATTATTTCCTTCCCAAAGTCCCACTGCCAGTAGATGGCAAAGCCAGGATTACTATCCAAGTCAGTCCGACTGCATAGCCCATGATCATTTTACCAGGCACTGTACAAAGTGCTTTATATCCATTTTCTGAAGTAATCATGACAGCAGCCCTCTAAGATGGGTATCAGTATCCTTGATTTACAAAGAGGGAAACTGAGACTCGGAAAATTCCATGCTGTTATGAAGTGGCAGGGAAGATCCCAACTCACTCTTGCTCCCGAATCATCATCTGTAATACCCAACCAAACAGTCAAAGCGTTTAATCCCAGGGAGAGTGGCATGACACGCTCAACACCTTCGGTTCAGAGCAGGCAGGTTTGGGTGTGCAGCAGGTAAGATTTCTGAGGCATTGTGTTCGGCTTCCATCAATATGTACTTAAGCCCCAGGGAGCTTCCCAGACAGTGTGCTGTCTTCTGGTGTCAGGCACCATTTGTTCAGCACGCCCATCCCCCTCAGCCCCGAGTGCGCAGCTCTGCTGGGGCAGCTGCACCATTAGCAACCCATATGGCAGGGCGGCAGCCCACTTATCTGTAAAGGATGCACCCAGAGAGTCTGACAAAAGGCAACAGCTTAGCTGCCCGGGGATGATCCCATTTGGAAACCGAAGCAGGGGCCTAGGGTCCTGCAGTCACAACACCACAGGCCCAGCCAACCCCTGGCAGCAGGAGCCAATTGCCAGGGGACAAATCTGCTAACTTTGATGCTAAGAATTGCTAACCAGATTTTCCGTCATCTCCCCATCCCTTCAAGAAAACAGCACAACCAGCACCCCTGCTCTGAAGTGGCACATTATCTATGGAGACAGAAGTCAAAAGAAAAAGAAGAACACAACAAAATCAGAACAAATTAGAACTTTTCCATAACAAAATGGCTTACCTCCTGAGTTCTGGGTTGTCTGTTCTTGTAGTACACTAAAATTTCTGTTGTAGGAATGGGTTTTTCTTCTCCCCCTATCATGCCTTGCCCCTATAACTGTTAAACCCTTCTTTAATCATTTAATTTAATTATTTAATCATTTCCCAGAGAACCAGGTGGGAAAACCATTAAGCATGGCACTGGGAAAAGAAGAACGTTGGGAACAAGGGCACTGGCCTCAAAGTGGGCTTTGACATGGTGCCTTTTCAGAAGCTGGGCCCTGAGGCTGGATGGCAAGAAACAGATGTGCCTTTGATAGCAAAGGAGCCACAAGGAAGAGCCCAGAAGTCTGGGTGCAGCTCTGAAAGAAGGCTGTGTATCTGGGAAGTTGTGAAGTACACCCTGAAATTCTTCCCAAGATGTCGAAATGGTCTGGCTTTTCAGATGGGCTACCTGTATGTAATCCATCCTCCGATAGGTTGGGACAATACACGTATCTCTGTCCAGAAGGAAGCCATCCAGAGTGAGAGATGCAGCAAGTGTTCACCCTCGTGGAAAGGAATGAGTAGTGGTGGTGGTTGGCAGGGACTGGGTGTGGAGACTGACAAGGAAAGGCCAAAGGCACATGGGAACTGAGGAGCTGTGGTTGGTTCCAGAGGCTGCAGGCTATCTTGCCTGCTAAACATCAGTGTTAACTGAATGAGGGGACTGATTCCAGAATATGGTGTGTTTGGGCCTAGGGCGAAGCCTGCATTTACGGAAAATATCTTGTTCCCTGGAGCAATATGTTGTTTCTCCAAGATCTAAAAAAACTTGACTGATAACAAGAGGGGAGAGAAAAAAGAATGAGATCATGGGAAATGACTGCTTGGGATCATCAGAGTAATATCCTCACAGTCTGTTCTCCACAGGGAGGCCCTGAGATGCATCACAAAAGGTCATGTTTATTCCCAGATGAACAATCTTAAAGGTTAGAGATGCCCCTGAAACAAATAAGGCCTAACACCTTGAAACTGAGAAAGTATTCTTCTTACTAATGTGTAATAATGCCACCTGTCCCAGGGAGGCCAGGTAAATAAGAAACCAATCATTCCTCCTGGCTGAGGACCTCCCTAGGAGGAACACTAGATAGGATGCCAGCTGGGCACTCAGATAGAGCTTCCTGAAAGCAACCCCATACATGAGTCTAATCATCAGTCTCAGATGTATAGATGTTATGCTTTATTAGTCCCCAGACTAATGAAGTTATGACTGCTTCAACCAGTCATGTGTGGCAGAAATGATTCCATTTGACGAGTCACAAAAAGCCGGACAGCTTCCACATAATTCTCTTGGAGAGGCTCCCTCTCAGGACTCAGGGACTGTTCTGCAAGAAATTTGTGCTACTTGGAGATACCATGTGTGAGTATTCAAGACATCAAGTGACCCAGCCTAGGTGTGAGAAGATGGGGGGCGGGACTGTCCTCAGTTTGCCTGGAGTTTTATTCAGGGTAACTTACTGACAGGGGAGGGGGGCGGAAATCAGGGGAATGACAATCCAGGCATGGTACAGTGATTCTCCACCAAGTCCAGACCTTGGTCCACAGATTTTATAGAGTGAGGGGATGTGCAGGAGGGCATTGTAGTGAGACCTAAGGGTTCACAGGCATCTAATTGACAGATAACCTTAATTAGATCTTGAGGCACCACCCATGTGTCAAAAAAGGGTAATACCGTACTCTCTAACAGATTAATGGGAACCCAAAGCAAGTCTCCCTCCATCCTAGCCTTGGCAGAAATTTCTAATTGAATCCATATTAATCTCCAAGGGGCCCATAACACGTAGCCTCAAGAGAGGTCATCAAGTGAATGTGAGCGAGGTGGAGAGCCAAAGATGGAGTCAGTACTGTCAGGTACCAGGCATGTGAGTGAAGAAGGGCCCTGTCGGTTCCAGACCCCAGCTGTTTAAGGCACTCGAGCAGAGATATGGCATTCCCTCTGTTCCCTGTCTGAACTTCTGGCCTTCGGAATAGGTGAGCACAATAAAGTGGTTATTGTTTTATATCATTAATTTGGGGGTAGGTTTGTCATTTAGCAGTAGTAACTGGGAACACTAAGTGGGGGTACAGAGTGACACCAGCACGCTCAATTTACAACAGTATGTATCTCTTTATAGAGACCATATGCTATATATTCTAAGGTACTAAGAAAACTAATTAGACATCAGAAATTTGCTTGAAAATCGAGGAAAAGAAGACTGGTGGTCTCAAAGTGTATTTCATTCACACCACAGTGGTAGAGTCCAATGAAAGACTTTGACCTGTACTTCAGGTCAACAGTTCTCTCTTCATACATACAAATGGCTAACAGACACATGAAAAAATGTTCAAAATCATTAGCCATCAAGGAAATTCAAATCAAAACCACACTGAGATACCACCTTACGCCAGTTAGAATGGCAAAAATAGACAAGGCAAGAAACAACAATTGTTGGAGAGGATGTGGAGAAAGGGGATCCCTCCTACATTGTTCGTGGGAATGCAAGTTGGTACAGCCACTCTGGAAAACAGTGTGGAGGTCCCTTAAAAAGTTAAAAATTGAGCTACCCTATGATCCAGCCATTGCACTACTGGGTGTTTACCCCAAAGATACAGACGTAGTAAAGAGAAGGGCCATATGCACCCCAATGTTCATAGCAGCAATGTCCACAATAGCTAAATCGTGGAAGGAGCCGAGATGCCCTTCAACAGATGACTGGATTAAGAAGTTGTGGTCCATATATACAACGGAATATTACTCAGCTATCAGAAAGAACGAGTTCTCAACATTTGCTACAACATGGACGGCACTGGAGGAGATAATGCTAAGTGAAATAAGTCAAGCAGAGAAAGACAACTATCATATGATTTCTCTCATCTATGGAACATAAGAACTAGAATGATCAGTAGGGGAAGAAAGGGATAAAGAAAGGGGGGGTAATCAGAAGGGGGAATGAAGCATGAGAGACTATGGACTATGAGAAACAAACTGAGGGCCTCAGAGGGGAGGGGGGTGGGGGAATGGGATAGACCGGTGATGGGTAGTAAGGAGGGCACGTATTGCATGGTGCACTGGGTGTTATACACAACTAATGAATCATCGAGCCTTACATCGGAAACCAGGGATGTACTGTATGGTGACTAACATAATATAATAAAAAATCATTATATAAAAAAAAAACAGTTCTCTCTTCATTTTGAGAAAATATTAGCTAGACAATGTACTAAGTGCTCAATATATAAAAATAAAAGGTATTCTGTTTGTTAGATATTCTAGAAGAAAATGTAGCCATGTACACTCATACTTCAACAATGAATTGAGGTCCATGAGAGAAGTAGGAACAGGGCACAATAAGAAGGTAACAGTGAGTCGAATCTTGATAAATAAATAGGTAGTCAGCTGAAGAAAGGTGCAAGGGTGTGCTACCAGGGAAGCTACATATGCAAGGTCTGGAGGAAGACAATCACATAGTGTTTATTTTCTGAAGTGTAAACAGGGAGGAATAAGGGATCTGAATGAGGAAACTGTGAAGTGCCTGTATATCATGGTAGGAGCTTGGATTTCATATGATTAAATATCAGGGGATATTTAAAATTAGGAAGTGATATGGTCAAGTTGCATTTTAGAGAAATCGCTCTGGTGGTTGTAACTAAGAGGGCAGAGCACAGAAACTCACTGGGTCATTATTTCAACAGCCCAAGTAAGAAACTATAAAAGACTAAACTTGGATAGTAGGGTTGCCAAGGAGGGAATGGACTCCAGAATATCTTGTAGGTAAAAATTTTCACAAGTAATTAGATGCAGGATGAAGAATAAGGAGGAATCAAAGATTATGTGCATGGGGCACCTGGGAGATACACAAATGGAAATGTCCAACAGAATTTGAATATTTGAGTCTAAATGAGGGAAATTAAATGTTGCGAATATATTTAAAGGTTATAAAAGTAGATAAGAGCTCCTAAGAATAAAGTGGAAAGACAAACTTTTTTTTTAAATGATAAAATCTGAAAGAATTTCAATGTCATTCAAAGACAGAATGGAAAAAAAAATTCAACTATAGTCATGGAGTGGAGTGTTATACACCAGTTAAAAATGAATGGTACAGCCAGTTAATGCAAAACAAAAATTCTTACTAACAAATTGACAGGAAATATCAGTATAGAAAAAAATACATGACAAATTATATAAAGTTGAAAATATGCAAAGAATTAACAAATCACTAAATGATACTTACAGATGGGTAAAACTATGGTGGATGGAAGGAGAATGAAAAACACAAAAATCAGAATAATGGAACCCCAAGGTGAGCAGGAGAGAGCCCACTGCACACAAATGCACCAGGGGCTCAGTGCTGCTGCTAACACTCCATTTCTTAAGATAGGCAAAGATTTCACAGGTAATGACATTCATAGTTTCTATGTACGTGACTTATATTGTTTTTGAATATTTGAAACACTTCATAATAATACTTTTTAATGAGCGAAGAAGTGACTTGGAGACAAAGAAGTCGACAGAAAATGTAAAATTACTCTTTCAGGTAGCTCAACCAAGAGCTAGAGAGAGTAGATGGAGTTTAGTTTAGAGGAAGATATGAGACTGAGGATGTTGTCTTTAGAATGATAGTGATGTGAGCAGTTGTTTAGATCCAAGGGACTGAACACAGAGGAAAGAGAGCAGCTAATGTGTGGTGCAGCTACCCCAGGGAGTCCAAGAGGAGGAATATATATATATATATATATATATATATACACACATATATATGTATATGTATATATATATATATACACACACACACACATTGCTAAGAAAGTAATAATTGGATTGGCCCAGGAAACCTTTTACGGTTAAATAGTTTAATTTTCAGATGGAAACCTTATTTCCTGGGAGAGTTCCCGGGGTCTCCCTCTAGCATCTCTCTGGAGCCGTTTTTGTACAATGACTTCTGAGCCCCCAGCAGGAAATGTGCCTGCATGCACAGCATGACAGTGACCAGATATTTTCTACTCCAATCAGACAGGAATAGGATTATTTCTCTAAAACTCCAGGAAGACGCAAACACAAACTATCAGTAGGTGACCATACTACAAAATGTACAAAGTCACTCAACACTTTGATCAGAGTCATGCTGGGATGATGTCATTCTGGTTTTTATTTCCAATCTCTCCCTGCTAAGGAGGTGGGAATGGTCCTCTCCTTGCAAACGACTCAGAGCTTCAGTTCGATGTCTGCTTTTCTAAGTCATTATCTGTCATCTGCCCCAAACCTTGTTATAGATGGCACACGGTGCCCCCACCGCACTTCCTCGTATCCAGTCATCCAATTACAGGGCCTTTCTCCGCTTCAGTTCTAAAACAGCCACTTTGCACTCTGGGCTGCTTTTCTTATTTAGTTAAGGTGATTGCTAACAGTCATTCACTGTTCTCTCTCAGTCTCATTTTCAACTGATCATAGTATGCAGAACAATAGAATGTCTGATAGTGTTCCATGCTCAGTCTTCCTTGTGTTTATTGCCCCACTCTCATCTTGAATTACTGGTTCTGTGGCTTGGTAACAAAAGAAAGAAGGAAAGAAAGAAAGAAAGAAAGAAAGAAAGAAAGAAAGAAAGAAAGAAAGAAAGAAAGAAAAGAAAAGAAAGACAGGCAAAGAAAGAAAGATCGTCTATCTTAACAGCTGGCACCCAAATTTGTCTTAGGGATAGGACTATTTTTATTTTGGAAAACACCATCAGTCACTTGAGGGTGGAAGGTAAGACCTTAAAAAGATGGGTTGGAATAAGGCAAAAAAAAAAATCTGCAAGAAATAGTTACCTTCTTAGCAGGAAAGATGAGAGCATTAGATGTTAGCATGAACAAGAGAATTTTGCTTATGGTATAAAAGCATAACCCTTAACTGACCCACCCACAGATAAAAATAAACATTGAGCACATTACCAAATACAGCCATCTGAAGGCACTGAAAATGAACAAAAGCAGAGAGATTTTGAAAGGGAAACCAAAAAAAGCAACTATCTTTCTGTACTGAAGAAGGAAAGGGAAGTGTATGAGGAACCCCAGCCACCAAAAGTGAAGAGAGAAGGTGGGAATGAGAAAGTCGCAAAGAAAAGCTCCAAGTCCCCTATGTAAACTTTGCCTCAGTATCTGGCTGGTGCCTGACAAGTGCACATGTTAGCAGACTCAAAACAGCTTTCAGCGAAGACTAAAAGATGTGATCTGAGCTTTGTCCTGTGTGCACTGCAGGTGAAGAAGGACTTAAGTCTGAATCTAATCAAATGTGTTGTTTCCTAGAAGAAAAAAAAATATGAACAGTCTTCAAGAAAAAAAGCAATGGAATCCAGAGTTACCATAAAATAACATTGATAATGTCCAGGGTACTCCAAAATTACCTGATCTAAAAATAACCGGGAAAATGGGAGTCATTCTTAAGGAAAAAGACATAGAATAGAGGCTAATCCTGAGAAGTCCCACATGTTGGAATTACCAGATAAGGATTTTTTAAGCCACTATTTGGGAAATACACATGTAATAAATATAAAACAGGACTCTTAGCAAAGAGATAGAAAATATAAAAGAGAATAAAATAGAAATTCTAGAACTGAAAAATAAAACATCGTTCTACTACCTACCCATTTTAATCCTAAACCAAAAAACAACAAGCCTCCCACTCCAAAACTTGACAGTACCAATTGTTGGCAAAGATGTGGTATGACTATGTCTTTAATACGCTGCTAATGGTAAAACATACAAGGCTTTGACATTTTCTTAATTGAAGCATATGCTAATCATATGACCCAGCCATTCCACTTCGAGGCATTTACCCAAGATAAATAAAACATAGGTCCACACAAAGGCTTGTACACAAATGCTTCAGTATTTGTGGGATTTGTACTGCAATAGTCCCAAACTAGAGACAACTCAAATGCTCATCAGCAGCTGAATGGGTAGACAGAGTGAGGTCTATCCATACCATGAGATACTACGACACATTCCCAGGAATAAACATGGGTGAATCTCAGAATCGCTATACTGAGTGAAAGAAGCCAGGCACAGAAAAGAAACACAAGATATTAAATACTATGATTTTATTTTCAGAAAATTCTATAAAATTCTAGTGGTGGCTGGGTAGCTCAGTCAGTCCAGCGTCTACCTTCGACTCAGGTCATGATCCCAGGGTCCTGGAATCCAGCCCCGCATTGAGCTCCGTACTCAGCGGGCAGCCTGCTTCTCCCTGTCCTGCTCCCCCTGCTTGTGCGTGCGCTCTCTCTCTCTCTATGTCAAATAAATAAACAAATTCTTTAAAAAAAGGAAAATTCTAGAAAATTCTATAAAATGCAAACTAATCTATGGTGACAAGAAGTCACCTGCATGTAGGGATTGCACGAAGCTGGGGGGAGAGAGGTTGGATTGTAAAAAAGCATAAGGAAACTTTTGTGGGTGATGTAAACATTCTTCGTCCTGATTGCAGCAGTGGTTTTACTATGTATACAATTGTCAAAACTCATCAAATTGTATACTTGGAGTGAATACAGTTTGGTTTATGTGAAATAAACTAATAAAGTTAATTTTAAAAATGAAGAGTAACACAGGAGTCAGAGCAAGATGGAGGATAGAGGAAGGACAAGTAGCAGAGAAGTCCCGTGAAATCTAGGAAGCTTTAAAGGCCATCACTTCTTAAGATCAGGGGTGTGTATTCACTCAGAGCCTATATGGCTTATGGCAACTTGATCCCATTCCACCTTCCACAAAACTTCTGTAATTCTGAGAAATGCACAACAATCTGTGAGGGGTTTTCCATGAAAATTAAGGACAGGAACTTAGCTGTACATATGGCTTGATATAGGACGGAGCTAGGACAATGCAAAAACAAAAAAAAACAAAAAAAACCCACAACAACAAAAAAACCAGAATAACAACAAAGAAGCCATAAACTGAATGGTTTTAGCAGAAATTGAAGCTTAAGGCCAAAGGTCACCAGGCAAATATAATATCCCTCAAACTGGAAGACATTGCAGTGAGGCAGTGGTCTTTCTGTGGGATTCGTACTGAGGATTTGAGACAACTGTATCCAGATTTTAAAGGGCCGCATATATCTGGCTGAAAATCTGAGTGGTGTCTATAAAAGTTCTGAACGCTAACCTCCCCCTTTGGCCACGTATATCCGTGGATGTGAATCTATTTTTTAAGGTAGTAATCCTCAGTTGGGGGAACACATAAAAATCTCATGGGGGCTTTTTAAAAATTCTAAACCAGCTCAACTAAGTCACTATCCCTGGAGTATAGCCTAGGCATGTGTATTTTTTTAAATTACTCTAAGGAACTCTGCACTGGCCTCTGGGTCACAAGAAACGACCAGATGGTTCATGTTTTGATCCAGATGTGACCTAAACCACTTTAAACATGCAGGTTCCTGACCTCCCTGGAACCTCAAATTTCAGTGGTAGGCTGGCCTGAATCTTCTGATCATGCAGTCTGGGTCACTCCCTAATGAGAAACTAGTCTTCAACCCAGAAATCCACTGGGCAGAGGAAAGACTCTTTACGATACACTGGAAAGCTATTCCCTAAGTAACAAAGCTACTCTGTTCCTATAAAGTGCCTCTTGGTCCTTCACTCTGAAACTTTCTCTCTTCTGAATTCCGAGCCCAGCACAGAAACGTCATGCTTGTAAATGTGCCAGCTAAACTCCTGCTGTCCTGGTAGAAATATCTTTCCACACTTGTAACCATCCAGCTCCTTTCTGTCCACAAAATGAACCATATGAATACCCAGAATTGATGGATTTATACAAGGAAAACTGGAAGAACAAATGTGAAATAAAGTACAATAACGATTTACGTGTGGTTTTCTAGAAATTGACTGCTTTTTTTAATGTGCAAAGATTAAAGGGAACTATTATTCATCTTGACAAATAACAGTGTTTTTAAAAATCTTTTTCAGTTGTTTGCATTCTGAATATGAGTCTAAGATTAATATGATAAAATACATCATTTCTTAGCTGACACTACTTTGATGCTTCCTATATACCATGTATTATTCAACATTTTACATATATTAAGTAGTTTAATCATCACAACCCCATGAATTAGTGATTATTTTTATTCTTACTTTACAAAAAAAGGAAACTGAGGCATAATGGGCTAAGGCAACTTCCCAAAGATCTTGTATCAGGTGGTGGAGTAGAGATTTCAACCTCCAGCAGTCTGATCCAGAGACCTTGCTCAATGTCTAAATCATTATGCTTTGTTGATTCTCTGGGTTCAAAACGCTTCTTCTCTATCTGCCATTTCTCCAGGATCACATTTGCCAAATAGTGGCATTTGAAAATGGTCATGGAAATATCTGGAATGGCTTATTCAATTTTAACCTGCTACAGTATATATTATAGGAATAATATTGTTGAAAATGAATTTTGCTACATTGTCCAGTGTCCCCTACATTCAAAAATAAGTAATCTAAAAATCCATGCAAGAAGTTCTTTAAAATTGAAGACTAAAAATAATCTGTGTTCAACATAAAAAAAAAAATCACTTATGCATTGTGATTTTCTTCTATTTTTTTTTTTTTTTTGCTTTGCTTGGACCACCAGAAAACTCAGTTTAAATTGTGAAACAACATTTCAAAAACATGGGCCCTTTTGGCTTTCTCATTTTTTTCTCTATTTTTACTGATGCTACTTTTTATCTTATCTATTTCACTGAATTTTACATATTATTTAATGGGGCATTGAATCCTTGGTAATACAAGGAAAATATGGAGTATAAAAGCAGAAATTTCTTTTTTAAATAGAAATTCAAAAAAATCCCAAAGCCTTCCAGATAGCACATTTGGATTTAAAGAGAAAGAAATATTCTATTTTTCTAAGAAAGATTTTATCTAGAGCCAATTTCTAATTGATAGATCTCCTCTTAAAGATTTTTTTCTCCCTATCTCTGTGTCCCAGTCTCTCCCCATTCCCTCCCTCCCTCCTTCCTTTGTTCTTTCCTCTCTTCTGTTAAAAATAACACTACAACTATTTTACTGTTAAACACAGGCTTGCATACTTGTACGAATATCTCTCCAGAAGAAATTATTAAAATAGAATTATTGAATTCCCAATTTGTAAAAGGTTGTTTGTTCTTTGTCTATCAACTTAAAATAATTATATATTTATAAAATAGAGAAAATTAATCCTTTATTAATGCATTATAGATATTTTTCAGGTTGTCACTTCTTTATGACTTGTTATTTTTTTATTTTTACCTTTAAGGAATCAAATAGATTAATTTTTTTAATGGTTGCCTGGTTTTTGTCATGTTCAGAGATGTCTCATACTGCAATTGTGTAAAGAAATTCATTTATATTTGTTTCCATCTTTTCACATTCAAATCTTTAATAAATTTGCCTCTGATTTTTTTCCTAAAGGTTAACAAGCTGTCTTAATATAATGCAAATGCTATACCTTTCCCCCGCCACTACCTTTATCACCCACAAAATCCCCCAGTTATAGTAAGATCTATTTCTTACTATTGTATTACATTGATTGGTCTATTTACCTATCTATTACTGTACCAATATAAACATTTTAAAATTTCAGTATGAAAATTACATTTTTGGTAAAGTTTCTTTTACTTTGTTATTCATCTTTAAAAAAAGAAAAGAAGTTATTCCTTCAGGTTACTTTCAAAATATTGTAATCAATTTCTCCAAATTCCAATTTGCTTTTTTACTGCAATTTTAAAATATTAATTCAGAGAACATGTATGAAGAATTTTTATATTAGTGAACTTTCTTAGTTTCTTAGTCAATTTATTCAATATTATTTTAAGATCTTTAGTAGAATTTAAAGTTTCCTGTATATCAGTTTTACATATTGTTTATTAATTTAATTCCTAGATATTTCTCCTACTTTAAATAACATCTTATTTTTCTATTATACCTTATAACTGATTGGCAATGGATGTATGTTTTTATATATTAATTTTGTAACCAGACTTCTTTTTTTTATAATAATATTTTTTTATTATATTATGTTAGTCACCATACAGTACGTACCTGGTTTTTGATGTAAAGTTCGATGATTCATTAGTTGCGTATGACACCCAGTGCACCATGCAATACGTGCCCTCCTTAATACCCATCACCAGCCTATCCCATTCCCCTCCCCCCTCCCCTCTGAAGCCCTCAGTTTGTTTCTCAGGGTCCATAGTCTCTCATGCTTCATTCCCCCTTCTAATTACCCCCCTTTCTTTATCCCTTTCTTCTCCTACCGATCTTCCTAGTTCTTATGTTCCATAGATGAGAGAAATCATATGATAGTTGTCTTTCTCTGCTTGACTTATTTCACTTAGCATTATTTCCTCCAGTGCCGTCCGTGTTGCAGCAAATGTTGAGAAATCATTCTTTTTGATGGCCGAGTAATATTCCATTGTATATATGGACCGCAACTTCTTAATCCAGTCATCTGTTGAAGGGCATCTCGGTTCCTTCCACGATTTAGCTATTATGGACAATGCTGCTATGAACATTGGGGTGCATATGGCCTTTCTCGTCACTACGTCTGTATCTTTGGGGTAAATACCCAGTAGTGCAATGGCTGGATCATAGGGTAGCTCAATTTTTAACTCTTTAAGGGACCTCCACACTGTTTTCCAGACTGGCTGTACCAACTTGCATTCCCGCCAACAATGTAGGAGGGATCCCCTTTCTCCACATCCTCTCCAACAATTGTTGTTTCTTGCCTTGTCTATTTTTGCCATTCTAACTGGCGTAAAGTGGTATCTAGACTTCTTATTAAACTTTGTTATAGCTTCTAATATTTTAATAATTATATTGGATTTTCCAGGTGTACAGTTACATCATATGCAAAAGTAACTTGAGCATTTCCACTTATTTCTCTTTCTCCATGTATTAGAAAATACTTCAGAATATGTATTTTTTAATACTTCAGAGTATTATTAAAAAAGTGTTGATAATGGACGTCTTTATCTTGTTTCTGACATTAATGAGAATTCAGTGTGTTCATCAAGTCTAATGCTGGCTTTTGCACATAGAATCATGGCAAAGAAAGTTTTAAATTGTATTAACAGTTTCTATAAATTTTTATTCCGTTTTTATTATTTTCTAATTAGCAATGGTATATTATATTTTATCACATATATTTTTAAGATCTGTTGAAATGGTATGCTACTACTTCCTTTTGCTTACATAATAGAGCTGTTTAAATGTCACCTTGACTCAGTTTGAAGGCCCTGCCCAGAGGGCCTTTGGCTCCCCTTCTTGAGCAGCTAATTAAGTCCATATCACCATCACCTCCTGTTTGGGCGTTTTCCCACTCTAGGCCATCATATGTGGCCCTATTCGCCCCAGGGCCAGACACCAGACACCCAGGCACAGTCTCCATGCCCCAGAGCCAGCTGAGATCATTCAAGTAGCACACGCCAAATCTGCCTGCCCAACCTTGCCCATTATTTCCTTTAGAAACCACAATAAAGGTGTTTGCCCTTCTGGGCCTTGTGACCTACCCAGGGTTTCCCCCCAGGGGCCTGGAGAGTGTGCTGCATTCCTCCAGGGAACCGTGAGTAACAAAACTGTAAAACTCTTTCAGGTTTCTCTCCTGATGGTCATCTGGCCTCACCATACCTCACCTAAGGTAATATGGTAAAAATAATGTATTGACATGGGAACCAATATTGATAGATCTTATAATATTCAAACCTTGACATTCCTTGATGTAATGTAGTAATCCTCTAATATGCTGCTTGATTCTATATTCTAGCATTTTATTTTAGAATTTGGGATTTTTATGGTAAGTGCATGGTCATAAGGCAGGTTGGTGTGTGTGTGTGTGTGTGTGTGTGTGTGTGTGTGTGTGTGTGTGTTTAACCATGCTTTATCAGGTTTTATTATGAATACTATGCTGGGTCTATAAAATCAGTTTGGAAGATTTCCTTTATCTCCACATACTGCAACAGCATCAATAGTATCGGGATTACTTTTTCCTTAACGGTGTGAAAGATTTGGCCTGTGAAACAGTTTGGGCCTGAGGGGACTGAGGTGAGCAGGTAGTGTATAGCTCTGGCAGCTTTCTTTGTTCCATCATAATTGTTCTGTTCAGGTTTTGTAGGTTTTCTGGGATATATAGTTTTTATAATCTCTAACAGGTGCCAAGTGGGTATAGGAAGGCAGAGCTACTCAGACACCGGCACAACGCTTTCGCCCGGTCCTCCACTGTGCTCCCTGTCAGCCCCAAACTGCCCTCTGGACGGGAGGACCTTCCTGGGGCCGAGGGGTCTACGCTATCCCAGCCAAAGCTTGCTGAGACACTGGGCTGACACTCTTGGATTGTGACTCAAAAGCATTGAAAGCATCCGTTCGTCAGTAATTTGACAGGACTCACCTGGAACCCAGATGGAATTGCTTTCCTACTTTTATGAGTCCATGCTGGGGAGGCCTGGGTGGCATCTAGTGGCCTCCAGTACTCTCACAGCTCAGTGCCACAGGCAGGGCTAGAAGGATGTCTGCAGTGAGCTAAGATTCTTTCTAGAGTCCAAGACTTCTGTGCTGGTCATTGTCATCCCCCTTGGAAGGATTGTCCTGGACAGCGGGGACCCCGGAGCCGCTCACTCTAAGGAATGCTGAGCACATAGGGAGCACAGCAAACAAACACTTGGTGCCATGCATACCTTGCAAACGCTGGAGTTTGGGCACCAAAAGAGGGAAAATAAAGCCCAGAGGAAAACAGGGGGAAGGCACCTATTTTACATCAGATGCTTTGGAAAAGGTGGGGGAGACAACAGATTTCTGAGTGCATAAAAATTCAGCTGTGAACAGAATATTAGTTGATGGGGCTGGCTCACTTACAAGTTGATTTTAATTAGCCACGCCATTATTTGAAATGAGGGTAGAATGCATCATACAGCTCATCATTCAGATGCGAAGCTAGAACTAAGACCTGGGTCATCAGTCTTCTCTATAAATGGACCTCTCCCCACTGGGAGCCCAAATTCTGTCCCACACCTTGACTCCAACAAGAACATAATGCTCCCCGATGCTGGCGTTCCCGGTCACCATGATTTCCAGGAGCATTTGGTGAGTAACTGAGTGAAAACAACAGGGAAGTAATGAGTCTGGCAAGGCCATTCCTCTGGGTAACGTAGTCTTGGGTTAACATAAAAGACAACTTGTTCCAGGGGGTAGAGAAGTAGAATGTGGACAGGGACAGGGAAAGGGTTTCTTTTTTTTTTTTTTTAAGATTTTATTTATTTATTTGAAAGAGATAGAGACAGCCAGCGAGAGAGGGAACACAAGCAAGGGGAGTGGGAGAGGAAGAAGCAGGTTCATAGCGGAAGAGCCTGATGTGGGGCTCGAACCCATAATGCCGGGATCACGCCCTGAGCCGAAGGCAGACGCTTAACGCTGTGCAGCCCAGGCGCCCCAGGGAAAGGGTTTCTTAATAAAGCCTTCTACCCAGAGATAAAGGCTTATTAGTGTCTCCACAAGGTGGTAAAAGGGAGTTGTTTTCTACTCTATGTAATAAGGAAAACAAATCACAATCTAAAATCAACCCCAATAAACTTTCTCCCGTTACTGGCTGTGGCTGTTACAGTGATACGTTAAATGTGCTAATCATCTGTGGTCTCCTAAAATAAATGCCATTCTGCCCGCAGGGGACAGTTTGGACAAGACACAGGACTGTTGGAGAATCATTCCCCATTCTTTCTCGTCCCTCATCCACTACCCTCTGGTTTAGGAAAACCCAAAGATAGTTCATACGTTCCAGGGAAGTGTTTTAAAAATACCAAACAGGAGGGGCAACTCAGAGCCAGGAGGCTGGCCAGGAAGTGCCACTTGGGGCTTCCTAGACAGGGCAGCCACGCTCCGTTGGAACCTGGGATTCTTCAAGTGAGAAGAAAAACATTTCTCTTACTCCCAAAATAAGTTCCATCTACGGGTTCAGCTTCCTAGGAGCATTTCTATCTTCTAAGGTCATGGTTTTTATTCTCTTCTGATCCCATGTGCGATCTTAGGTGAGAGATTATTCTGTGTCTCTGCCCTCATAGTGTTTCCTGAGCAATTATTTTTAGGGTACACACACAAAAACATCCTTATATACCTCCTTTGGACAAGTAGCATGTGAAAATGGGAAAACTAAAGTCAAAGCAGAAGAACCAAGTTGTGGTTCCAGCTCTGGGAATAACTAACTGAATGACCTTGGGCTTGCCATTTCTCTTCCATGGGCCTAAGTTTGCTCAGCTATTCACTGAAGGTTTATTCCATTAATTCAAGTAGAAAACATTTTCTGAGTGTCTTTTATGTGCCAAACACAGTAAAAGACATTCGAAAATGGAGGTGAAGATTTCATCCTGATCTCCGGCAGCTCATTGTGTGTTTGTTTTTCTGTAGTATGATACATATTATAATTGAGAATAGTGCAGGATTTTCTTTTGGAAGGGCGTGCAAACATTGGGAATGGATAACCCCCAAAGTCCTTTTATTTAGGTGTAATTTTCAAAATATTGTAAAGAGTGTCAGAGATTTCACTGCCAAAGAAACGCACCAGCATTATGCACCAGCTGACTCTCATCAGCTCTGCCTTTATGGTCACAGATCCGTTACTTGACTCCTTTTCTTCTTTGCCAACAATGCTCGGTTTTTTAAGCTGGCAATGTACCAGGTCTCAGGACATAAACTGTGGCCATTTCTTAGTCAAGCTTCAGGACCCCATCCCCTCTGTCTACAGGTGATCTAGAGGAAGTATTGGGTCAGTTCAGACCAGTGAGATGTAAGGTGATGTCTGCTGGGGAGTTTCTGGATGATTATGTATGAGAGGGTCGTAAGAAGGATTCTGTCTCAATTGTTCTCTTACTCCTTACTCTCTCTCCCTCTTTCTCTGTCTCTCTCTGCTCTGGCCATCCTCCTAATTCCTACCCTGGGGCACAGTCATACAAAGAGCTAATATCTGGAGCTGAACTAGCCATTTGGTAACATTATGGGAATGCTAAGAAAATCTCATGCATATCCACCAGGTCTGGGTTGGAGCTGCTATGTCAACCTAGAAATCCACTGCCTATAGATTTGGTATTAAGTATGATATATATCTCACACGATTTGAGCCACTGTTAGTCAAATTTTATGTCATGCTGTTTAATGCATTCTTAATTCATACAATGATAAAATATTTTCTGCTGGAGCACCTGGGTGGCTCAGTCAGATAAGTGTCTGCCTTTGGCTCAGGTCATGATCTCAGAGTCCTGGGACTGAGCCCTGCTCCCCTCCTCAACGGGGAGCCTGTTTCTCCCTCTCCCTCTGCCTCTCCCTCTGTTTGTGCTCTCTCACGCTCTCTCTCTATATATATCAAATAAGTAAAATCTTCAAAAAACAAGAATGTTTTCTGCTGCTGAACTTCCTATTTATGAGCAAGAGAATCTTATACAAAATGGAGGTTGTAACTTCATCTTTCAGCCATACCAAGCCCAGAGATTCCCTGGGGCTGGAATATTGGAATTTTTAGCTTCTTTAAATAAATCAATACAGAGAACCCCCTCTCCCTTCTAGAAGCCAAGTCATTCTGCCCCAGTTTCTAACTAAGGACTGCTCTAGAAACATGACTCCTTTATGTCCTATAAAAATGCATTGTCAAAACATCTCCCTCTTTGTTCACAGGTGGATTTCAGGCTTGGCCAGGGACAAAGGTAATACAGCAGAGCACAGTTCTCTGTCCCCTTCGTTTTCTATATTTCTTCCCCATTCTGGACCTTGTGCAGAAGGAATTAATAGCATTTTCAAAGTTATGTTGACAGATGGTAAATATCCTACAAAGAATTTGTTTTTAGTTTGAATTACTTCAGAAAGTAGAAGATCCATCAGTGATATTCTAAGTCTGGGGAGAGAACCCCAACCCACATCAGTTCCAGACCTGTTTTCTTCAGGGTATTGGGCTGACAAAAATAGGACAGGCCATGCACACTGCGCTTGAAATACCAGAAACCTACAAAGCTTGTGAGTCTGGAATGGGAAGGGAGTGGGGCGAGGGGAGCTACGGTAGGTCCCCGTGGATAATGAATTTAAACTACAGTTTAAATAGAACAGGAAACTGTGACAGAAATAAAATGTTTCTGAGGTTAGGCGCTGCAGGGAATTGTGGAGAGTCTAGACGTGGTACATGGAGTAGAAGTCATGAAACTTAAGTAGCTGCTTGCTCTGAAGCAACTTTTTGGCAGATTAGAAACTGCTGAGGAAGCATGTGCTAAATTATTGACCACCTGGCAGAAAAAGGATGAAAGGACTCCCAGTTTTTGATGAGGTTAGAATTATTTTTACATATGACATTGAAAAGAAGAGGGATGTCATAAGGTAAAGTTCCATGAGAATTACAAAAGTGCTGGTGGAAATCCCATAAACCCCAGCTCTGCTGACCAACCTTATGCATTTTGAGAGGTCAGAAGGATTCACTCTGTTATTTCAATTGACTTGGGTGGAAGAGAAGAACATGAAGCTGTGGACAGTCAGAGAAACTAACGCATGCGCCTGGATTGAGGGGAGAAGCAGAAGTTTGCAAGTTTCTCCTTTCACAAATAAAGAGTGAATGTCTAGACGTATTCATGGACTCTCCTTAGTCAAGGGAAGCCTCATCTTCTACATCTTCTGCATCTACAATGCAGGTGGCATTGCAGAAAAAAATCAGAAGTTCAAGTGCAGTCAGACACATGTGATAACCAGCCAACCTCAAGAAACTCTTGGTTTTATTCTGTGTCTGCTCCAAAGCCCATTCCATCAGAAGGGATTTCAGCCTCTTCTCCATCAGGTTAGTGGTACCTCATATGAGCAAAGGGAGAGGTATGCCAAGCAGTGCTGGACAGCAAGTGTCAGGTATTTACAAATACCAATCACCTGTGAATGATATTTGTTCCACATTCAGCTACCACCATCCAATGGGACCTCTATGATCTGAGCCTAGAAAATGATGTTATCTGACTCCCTCCCTTCATATATTTCCACACCATATCTAATAAAATTCTTGCATGTTTAACCTATCTTGGCATCTGCTTCTCAGAGGATCCAGACTAATATCTTCCCTAACTGATACAATAATTTTCTAGACTCTGAATCCTCAATATGGATAATATCAACCCCAAAGAAGATGAAAATTGGTTCTTCAATCCACAAGAAAGCTTTGTTATTGCAATTGTTTATGCAGAGTACATGAAGAGATATACTATATCTGTGGTATTAAAATTTCACGGAGGAGAGGCAATTAGGAAAAAATAAAGTCAACAAAAACTCCTTGTGGGAGCAATAATTTTAAAAAGGTTAAGAAATTATTCTAGATGAATCATTCTGTCAGAAAGCAATAATTTCAGAGCTCATGTCAAAGACCTCTTTGTATTGCATTAGAGCCAAACCTTAGAGTCAGTGTGCCTCTCTCATTGTGATGTATGGATTAAAGGACACTGAATAGGTGAATTCAGACTGATTCATACACCCTGCCCCAAGTTCAGGAGGTTTTAGGTACTCAGTGTGAATCCATTGGTTCTCAATATTAGGCCTAAGAAGTAAGAACTTCTTCACATGCTCATTTCTCTCCTCATGCTGAGACTCATCCCTCTTTAGCCCCTGTAAAGATTTTCCTTGGTGGAGATCAGCACAACCACAAGTCTATAACCATCGTCATCCATGGTTAGCCAGTAGTACCTTGGATAATTATCTGGGTGTCTTGCATTTCTGCCACATCTTGTGATGAAGCATTGACAGTTTATCTTTCAAACTATGTAGGGCAAACATCTTTTTAAGATAGTAATAGCATCTTTTTTCCAAGGAAGAGAGAATATTTGTTTCCTGACCAGAATAATAAAGATAATGTTCTCCTTCAGGTTGGACACATTTGCTAGAAGCCTCCTTATAGGGATAAAGAAAGGGGGGGCGTAATCAGAAGGGAGAATGAAGCATGAGAAACTATGGACTCTGAAAAACAAACTGAGGGCTTCAGAGGGGAGGGGGGTGGGGGAATGGGACAGACTGGTGATGGGTAGTAAGGAGGGCACGTATTGCATGGTGCACTGGGTGTTATACGCAACTAATGAATCATCGAGCCTTACATCGGAAACCGGGGATGTACTGTATGGTGACTAACATAATATAATAAAAATATTATTATGAAAAAAAAAAAAAGAAGAAGCCTCCTTATAAGATTGGAGGCTTACTGACCTTCGGATTCCTCAGCTGAGACAAACCCATTATGTGTGCCGCATCTACCTTGGTCCATTAGCACATTGCCCACATGGGACCTGGAGGCAAGAGGAAGCGATGGGAACATGAAACTCATGCTTTTTGCTGTGCCATGAGTAATAAAGTCCTTGGTCTCTGACCCAGGAGTCTTGTGTCTTCTTCTAATATCTATAAAACTGTAGCAGGCTAACTCATTGGCTTGCAAGTGGAACAAAATCTCAGATCCTTCATGACCCTTACCAGAAGCACTACCAGGGAGATATTTCACCCTTTCCTAAGTGAGAAAGCAGTAACTGGGCAAGAAGATGGAGAGAATTGACAACACCCTTTTTTGAGGGTTGCTGACACTCTTCCTTCTGCAGGGCCAAAAAAGAGTAAGCCACTACCCACACACCTGAACCTAGAAGCCTTAGAATCCAAACTTGCAAACTCCAGATGCTGTGTTCAGGATGAGAACATGCTGAAGATAGAGCATTATTTCTGCTATGTTTCCCATGTGGCTATATCTTGTCTGACATTGAGGATGCTCTGATGTAACAATTTTTTCCACTCAGCTCTGTCTAGTAACTATTGTAAGACAGAGTGGAACTCCATGGTTGTAAAGCTCAAAAAATTATGGTAGAGGGATACAATGGAAAGGTCACCCTTTATGCCCTTCATTGTGTAACATTCTTATTTGAAGAAAACAGTTTCTTTTACTTTAATAACATATTGAAGATATTCTAGGGGAAAATCCATAAACAAAAGAGAGTTCTATCCATCTTGTAGATGTTCCATGCTAAAGAATCCCCATAGAGCTGGGGATTGTGGCAGAATAAAACTGAGATGTTGGAAGGATGGTATGAAGGATGGGTAGTAAGGAGGGCACGTATTGCACGATGCACTGGGTGTTAACGCAAGTAATGAATCATGGAACTTTATATCAAAAACTAGGGATGTACTGTATGGTGACTAACATAATATAATAAAAAAATTATTTAAAAAAAAGAGGAAGGGAGGGAGTAACCAATGAAAAAAGAACAGTGGGACACCTTGGGTACCCATTCAAGGCTCATCTCATTGGACTTATTAGAAATCCAATACATATTAACTCAATCTCACCAAGAGTTTGAAGTCAGACCATTGTTCTCATTTTATAGATGAGAAAGTAGAGTCACAAAGATGATAGATAAATGACATGCAAAAAGTTACAAAGTTAAGAAACTCAAATCCAGGCAGCCTTGTTTCAGAGCCTGCATGCTTGACCCCTGTGCTATGAAGTTTCTCTGATGTTCTATTTCTTCCTCCCAGATAATCCTAGGTCTCTTGCTATCATGGACCCCTAAACAGTACTATCAGAATAAAAAATTCTAGTAACTTTGACTAATTCTTGAAGAGAATACTGAATCTCATTAGATTTTTCTTGATATTATATAATCATCAGGGTGAATCCCAAATACCCTGATGTCATTCACTGAAACTTCACAGACAATTCAATTGAATGGGATATTTTTGCCAGCAAACCAAGACAGCTGTGCCTGTTGTTCTGTGTCTGCTTATGCAGCAGTATTTCTTGCCTTCTTTTTAATTAAGCTGATCAGTATCATTTTTGTTGTTTTGATGAATCTGGCATGGTTATGTGACATGTTGGCATCAGGGGAAGCTGGGTATAGGGCATAGGAGAAGTCTCTGTGCTATCTTTATTACTCTTCTCTAAACCTTTAAGCATTTCACAATAAGAGGAAAAGGCAGAGGACAAATGTGACCGTGACTATGATTCCCGAGTCATACTTTGACATTGCTCTTTTTATTATATTAGAGCTGCGGTATCCTCATTCTCAAAAAGCTAATGGGATAACGATAGCTATATACGGTCATCTTGTGAGGATTAAGTGAAATAATGCACATAATGGCTTTAGCAGACTGCCTGGTGAGTAAGTTTAAAACTTGTAGCTGCAACTATCCGTATAATCACCATAAAGAGAGGTCCCTGCCTGAGTCCATGGGGGGCTTCAGAAACTCTAAAAACTCCTAAAGCTACACATAAAATTGCCCTCAAAGACTCTTAGGCATTTTTTTTTTCTGAGTAAAACATCCATTTGTTTCATTGGATTTTCAAAGAGAACCCTTACCAAATGGTTTGAATTTCTGCTCTAAAATAAAAGGTTTCAAGGTTCTGAGGCAGGGAGAGAGGGGACTTAGCATCAAAGTACATTTTGCATTTCTGTTGTGTGTGCATTTTCACGTGGGTGTGTTTTCTCAGAGACTGCGCTGCTCAAGTTTCTTCCATGTGTAGGGTTTTTTTCCTTACACCAGGTTTTGCCTGAGGAAGCGAAAGGGGACTTAGATTGCCCCCATGACTGCATGTTCCAGGAGGGCAGAAATACCTTTGTTCACTGCTACATCCTTAGCTCCTAGATACAGCCTGGCATGGGATGGGCCCTGAGTACACAGGAGTCGAGTGAATGAAGCTGATGGTGTGCAGGTTGGCAGGAAGGAAAGCCTTCAGAAAAGTCAGGCTGGGAGCACCAGAGGTGTCTGTGACCATGTGGATTTTCTGCAGGAAGCTAAGCCTGCCAGTCTCACTGCTCAGCTGGTGACACCCGGGTCACATCTGCTGCTATCTTCGCTCTTCTCAGCTTACTATGAGGCCCTCCAGAATTTTCAGAGACCACCTGGGGTCTCCTTGGAATGCTGCCCTTTCTCACAACTATTGGTGAGGGAGGCTCAGTTTTCATGGAGCTGAAACCACAGAGGAGTGTTGTTAGAGGCAAATTGTGCCCTCCACCAAATTCATCTGTTGAGGTCCTCATTCCTAGTGCCCCAGAATGTGACTGTATTTGGAAATTTTAAAGAGATAGTTAAGTTCAAATGTGGTCATATAGGTGGGCCTTAGTCCAATATGACTGGTGTCCTTTTTTAAAAATTGATTTATTTGACACAGAGAGAGAAAGCACAAGCAGGGGGTGATGGAGAGGAAGGAGCAGGCTCCCCGCTGAGCAGGGAGCCTGGTGCTGGGCTTGATACCAGGACCCTGAGATCATGACCTGAGCCTAAGGCAGACACTTAACCAACTGAGCCACCCAGGCACCCCTGACTGGTATCCTTTTAAGAAGAAAATAGAACACAGACACACACAAAGAGTAGACCATGTGAAGACACAGGGAGAAGCGGCCTCTACTAGGCAAGGGGAGAGGCCTCTAAAGAAGCCAACCAGTCTCCAGAACTGTGAGACAATGACCTTCTGTTGTGTAAGCCACCAGTCTGTGGTACTTTGTTATGGCAGCTTGCATAAACTAATACATATGTATTAGTACGTAGGGTTCTGTTCTTGGCTATTGTGGTATAGGCAGTGGTTCTCAAAGTATGGTTCTCAGAGCAGCAGACTTGGCATCAACTGTGTGCTTGTTAGAATGCAAACAGACAGGACCCACTCCAGATCCACTAAGTTGGAACGTCTGGGAGCCCAGGAAACTGTTTTAAAGAGTCCTCCATGTGACTCTCAGGCACGTGAACATTTGAGGATTACTGGGGAAGAAGTGCTGGGGTGTGGGTTTCATCACAATGAGCTGCACTCTGCCATTTCCCCTCATGTTGCCACAGTTCCCTTCAAGCTCTGCAGGGGGTAAACATGAGAAGAGTATTGTCATTGGTGACTTCATCTGAAAATTGGAAATTCAAGGCTGTCTGGTGTGGAGGCAAGACAATGAACTCACCAGGAAGCACAATGATTCTGTATATATATGGCAGCAATGGGCCTGAGAAACCACACTGCTGGCAATTCAGTCAAGAGAATAAAAAATAATTAGCTTTTTCCTAAAGGAGATCAATAAAAAATTGAGTACCACTGCAACAGAATATTCTAAAAATCTCTGGTGCTTCAAGCCTTGTCTAATTGCAGGATTCTCACTAGGTCTCATTGCCCAAAGAGAGCTCTACTTTCCTTTGCCAGTGAACATATACTCACATTTGAGGCTTAGTTTCTTCTTTCTGGATGGGCAATTTTAATGAGTGATTACACTGACAAAATTTGTAATTCCTAGAAAGGTGAAAAGCTAGGGCAGCTTTTTGGCAAAACATTACAAATGGCAAAGTTTGAAAATGAAACTTTAGAGCAATAAACACTACACAGTTAACCCACTTCTCAAACACATGTATTCTCTTAAGGTACCCAGGACCTCAGCCCACGATGGGACCTTGTCTCAATCCATGTGACTTCACTGTGTGCATATGCAAATGGGTTGCATCTCCAAAGGAGATTTATGATTTTGTTTCTACTTCTCATTGATGATAGAAAAGCCTGATCTCTTTTCCAGAACAACAGGCAGAAGAAGTCAGTACCTTCTCCCTCTCTGGTCTCCTGGACAGTTCTAACCACTTCAGTCGCATGGTTTCAACCACCACTTCTACCAAATGCCAACCTTATACCTTTAGCCCTGAACTTTTTGATCCTTTTTGTAAACCTGTTCTGGTGATCTCAGTCCGAATAACTTGTAAGCAACTTATTCAATACGTTTGAGACTTCCACATGATCAGCAACTGCAACACCTCCATAATGTCCACGCCAAGTGGCACACTCTCTGTTTAGCATTTCCTGTCTACTTACTCCCTACAAGCCGTGAGTCCTGCCATATTTTTAGTCTCTCTTCACTCTACTGTCCTCATTTCCCTACTAACCCAGTTTAAAATAATCACTCCCTTCGTTGACCTTCAGTTGCCTTGAACCTTCATTCTATTGTCATAATCACGTTGCATAAAACCTCAATTTTGTTAACTTTGACTCACCTTCATTCAGTACATTTGCAAGCAGATAAACCTGGCTAGGAAAAAAAAAAAATCATACCTACTGATCTCACTTTAAATATGAGCACAGACCTCAATGTGACCCTTAGTGTTGTCTAATAATCATATTACATTTTATTCTCTTACTTTCTGAGATGACTGTTCCATTACTTCTCTCTCCTCAAACCTCCAAAAATTTCCTCTACCTTCCTGCTGCTCAATTGATGACTGCTTGCCATCTTACTGAAGAAACAGAAGCAGAAAGAGTTTCCATAATCTTCCACCACAGTTCTACTCACCTACTTCTGTGTGTGCCCATATACCCTACCCTCTTTCCTATTATTAAGGATGATAAACAGTGTCTGCTCCTAACTAAGCTTACTTGTCCATGAATGTACATGATCTTGTCCCCTCTTATCCACTCAAAGACATTTGTCTAGAAATCTCCCCCTCTCTTCTGCATCATCCAATGTTCCTGCTCTTCTGGGGTCATTCCCGTTTTCTTATAAACATGGAATTATTTCCCCATCTTAAGAAAAAAAATTGTCTCCACTTCCTATTCCAGTTATAGTCCTCATTTTTCTGATTTTCTTCAAGAAAATTTCCAAAGAGTTATATATATTCACTATGGCTCAATCATCCCCTCCTCTTATCTTTTGTCTCATGACAATTAAGCATTCACCCCCACTTTCCAACCCACAAAGGTAAATTGTTCTCATCAGGATCACCATGAGCCCTTTACACAACTGGTCAAGGAGTTAACTCATCTGTCTTCACTACCTGACCCAATCACTTCTGAGGCCCCAAGATCTTCTCTACTCCACATTTTCTTTTTTTTTTTTTTAAGATTTTATTTATTTATTTGACAGAGACAGCCAGCGAGAGAGGGAACACAAGCAGGGGGAGTGGGAGAGGAAGAAGCAGGCTCCTTGAGGAGGAACCTGATGTGGGGCTTGATCCCAGAATGCTGGGATCACGCCCTGAGCCGAAGGCAGACACTTAACGACTGTGCCACCCAGGCGCCCCTCTACTCCACATTTTCTGTATCCATTCACCCATCAGCAGAAACTTAAGTTGTTTCCATATCTTGAATATTATAAACAATGATGCAATGAATATGGGGGTGCAGATATATTTTCAAGTTAGTGTTTTCATTTTCTTTGAATAAATACCCAGAAGTGAGATTGCTGGATCATTCAGTAATTCTATTTTTAAATTTTTTTGGGGGGGTCTCCATACTGTTTCCATAGTGGCTGCTTCAATTTACAGTCCCACCAACAGTGCAAAGGATCTTCTTTTCTCTACATCCTCACCAATACTTGTTTTTTCTTATCTTTTGGATAGTAACTTTTCTACCAGGTGATGATGTAAGATGATAATCTCATTGTGGTTCTGATTTGCATTTCCCTGATGATTACGGGTGTTGAGTACCTTTTTGTGTACCTGTTGGCCATCTATATGTTTTCTTTGGGGAAAAAATGTCTACTTAGATTATATGCCCATTTTTAATTGAATTTTTTTTTGCTACTGAGTTATATGAGTTCTTCATATATTTTGGAGATTAACCACTTCCACCCCACCCAATATTCCCAATACCCCCCACCCCTATTTATTTTTCTTCATTGTCCTTACAAAAACACATAATCTGTATTTTTTTAAAGATTTTATTTATTTATTTGGCAGAGAGACAGCCAGAGAGAGAGGGAACACAAGCAGGGGGAGTGGGAGAGGAAGAAGCAGGCTTTCAGTAGAGAAGGGAGCCCAATGTGGGACTCGATCCCAGAACCCTGGGATCACACCCTGAGCCGAAGACAGATGCTTAACGACTGAGCCACCCAGGTGCCCCCACATAATCTATATTTTCTTGTGTAGTGTCTGTTTCCCTCCATTATGATATAAACTACATCTTGGCACAGTTTTAGTCTATTTTGTTCACTGCTAGATCTTCAACATCTGGATTAGTGCCTGCCGTAGAGTGAACAATTAATAAATGTGAACAGATTTAAAATAATAAGCAAATTAAATAGCAAATTAATATTATTTACTCTTTTAAAATACTAATATAAAATACATAATATTTGTTGAAAGAATGAATGGGTGAAAGAATGAACCAAATGTCTTCTTCCCCAACATGCTTCTTCTTCTGTGGTCCATGCTGAGCTCCCAGTCATCCTAGAATCCAGGAATCATGCGTACTTCCCCCAGCAGCCTTACTCAAACTCCCAGGCAGTCACCAAGTCCTGATCAATTCTACTTCTTCAGTATTATTGGAATACATACCTCCTGCCCATCATCATTGTTCCAGTCTTAGTTAAGCTAACAGAATGTCCAACTACAGGCTAGGAGGCAGTGCTGTGGGTGGAGGCAGTGGGAGGAGTGGTCGAGCACCTGATCTGACCAGCTTCCTCCTGGCTGTCTGGGCAGGACTGAGACAACGTCTAGGTTACTTGCTGGCTGGGCATCCTGCCTTCCTGGCAGCACACACTTTCCTTAGTGGAAAGTGAGTATAGTACTTTGAAACCTGGGCATTTAGGCTACAGCAATCACTCAGGAAAGGAGCTTTTGCAGCCTTGGCAAAGTAAAGCCTGCTCTAAAAAGCTGGTTTCCTATTTTCTCTCACTAATTAAAAGCACAACTCTGAGGCCTTTTTCTCTGAGTCTCACAAGACTGAATATGCCATGGTCTGGTGAGAGTAGAGGCAGTCATGGTGGAGTTTGAACTTACCCCTCCTTTCCAACCCCCCTGATAGGGAAAAATTGATTGTGGGGGTAGGGTGTTAGATGTCACCCAGAGATTTTAAGAGAGCAATGGTTGAGGTTGGGGTCATGGTCAGTGACTTCACTTGTTAAGTGAACATGAGATAACTTCACTCAGTGAGCAGTGAGAATTTTGTGTGCTGTTTTCAGGAGGATGTTTTCTGGGATGGGGGTGGGATAACATTGGGCTGAAGGCAAAATGTCCCTGGAGCTCAGGTTGTAGGATTTTAGGGCTGGAGTGAATAATTTTCATTCTAATATCACCAAGCGATGTCTAACCAATGAGGAGAATAGAGAAGAGCAAGAAGCCAAAATGTTGTTCACCCAAACAGGATTTTTAAAGTTGTTCAATGGAAGCAGCCAGGATCAGTTAGCAAAGCAGGGGAATATGGCCAAGAGCCACTGTGCCATGGAGTTAAAGAGCAAGCAGATCATCTGTAAACTTAGAGGGATCTACGACAATGACCCAGTACTGTATGTTGTTTCTGACAATGTTTGGGCAGTATTTGTAGCTCAGTCTACTGATCTTGAAGATGTAGGTAAGGAGAGCCCCTTGACACATGGTATAGGCACAAAAGGACTACCTCCTGCCTTCCCCATACTCTCTCTACTTTTTTCCTTCATCTTGGTATTGAATGTGGGATGCCTAGTGTCACCAAAGCAATAATTTTAGGTATGGTTAAGAAGATAGGAAGCAACAGAAGGTCCTCTGAGACACTGTGGAGGTAGCTACCCTCACAGCTGATGCCAGGAGCTGGCCCTACCCAGCAGCTGTTCACAGTTCTCCAGAGTCACTGAGCATTGACTGAACTGCAGGACCTCCATCAGATAAGCCAAGAGAGCAATAACTCAACTCGATTCCAGTGGATCTCATCCAGTGATTTTGTGTCTAATGGGGAAATAATTTGACCTGAATGAATAAAGATTTATCTCCAGATGTCACCAGGAACTGTAGAGGAAGCATAGTCTCTCAAATCCATTAGTTACTGAATGAAAAGAGTCCCATTTAACAAATGAAGATCAATCCTTTACATGCCTACCATTCAGGCTGCAGTAAAAAAGGCAAAAGAATGGTTGTCAGTACAGAATGGTTCTGTGACTTTTGACATTATTGGCCAATGATCATGTGGAATGGTGATCTGACAGTCATTGTCTTCAACAGCTATTGCATTCCAACCAGAGCCTGATATCAAAATGCAGCAACTCATACTTTCTCACAAAGGCCCACTCACATGAAAATCCACTGACTTAATACCGCATTGGAAGACACACTAAATGCCAGATGCAGCGAGTTGGTGCATGTCTTGTTGGGTCTAACTCATCATTGCCTGGTGTTAAGTTACCTGAAAAAGGTAAGTAAAGATTTTTGATAGCAGTGGTATGCTCTCCTTTCTTTCTAATTCACAGAGCCTATTAGTGATTGAGTTTCAAGTAAAACAAATTATCAAATTAATCTTGCACACTATCTGAAATAGAATGTGGACCTTTCATCTGATTATATCATGCCCTCCTCTCCAATATTAACAGCAATTGTCTCTAGAACTTGGGAATGTGGCTGATTTGAATTTGTATTTCTTTATATTTTTCTGGATCTAAAAAAATATATACTATTTTATAATTTAAGAAACTGTTTTTTTTTAATAAAAAAGGTGAGGGGGTAAAAAAGGAAATGAGAAATTTCTTCTGAATAAAGAAAGAAAAGTGGACAAGACATCACCACAGTTGTTGGAAGAAGACCTAACAGTCCAAAAGTGATAGACCAGGCTTAATGCCAGTTTCTCACCCACATCTATGGTCTTGTGATTTGGTCTTATATTTTCTTGCAGATCTCTGAGGTGCAATAGCTTCTGTATTTGTTTTATCAAGGGAAGACAGAAAGCAGGGGGTTGTTGACAGCCAGCAGAGAGCAGATTCTGGAGACCTCTATTCATCCCTGTGGCCACTTAACAGCAGACATGCATCCTCATGAATTCGTGCCACAGGAAAGGACAAGTGTTTACTGATGGGTGTACCAGCTCCTAGAAGAAAGCTCTTGGCCAAGGCCACTGCATGGATGTCTTCATTATCGCTCCTTGACTCTCACCCAGTTGCATAGAAAATGATTACATCTTGACTAGTAGATTTGATGTCTATTAAAACAAGCTGATATTTCTTGGTCGAATTTTAACCCCCATACCCATCAAACTTCTCAGCCTCCAAAACTCTCTTAAAAAACCTTCCTGCCATCATGCACAGAACCTTGTACTTCAGGAAAGAGAGTTCCCTTTCTTAAATATCAACTATAGACAAAACCAATGCCTTGGCCTGGTTTATATGGCTCTTTCTTATCTATCCTCAATTTATGATTTCAGCTTTACCCCTACCCAACTTGTCTGACAGTTAAATTTTACCAGGCTAATATCTGTCTGACTTTACCATGTGCTCTCATATCTTTATCTTTGATTCTTCCCCACCCCCCCAACAAGAATATAACTCTTTTGTACTGTTATTCATTTGGAAAATTTCTACTCAGCCATCGATATATAATATTTTCAGATATTTCCCAAACTGAAAGAGTAAACCCCTCCCCTCTTACGGCTCCCACACCACCTTTTGCCTGTATATGGATTATCACACTTCTATCTAACTGGTCGTTTCTTTGCCTTCTTATATATCTAGACTGCACAGGGGGAAAGTATTCATTTATCTCTATATTCCCAATAACCAATCACATAGAACCATAGTAGTGGTTCTCTGAATGTTTGATGAACAAAGGAGTGGTTTCTTCTGCCAGGTTTTCAAATGCTGTGAGATCATGTATCCAAACCTAATATGGAGTGGAGTTGTTTTTTTGGTTTTTTGTTTTGTTTTAAATGTCTTCCATTGTGACTTATTATTTTGGCTTTGTGCTTTTGTTTAAGGGAGCGAATGATTGTAAATTTAAGCAAATAAATAAACGTGGGTGAGTATAGTCCATCCATCAACAAGCACTGAAACCTTATTTGAGACTAGCTTTGTCTTGGGTACTGGGAAGACACATATCTTATTAGGCAAGAAAAAGAAGGAGCATATGTTCTAAGTGGGGAGATGAAGTTGAGAAGACTTAGACATATATTTATTTTGGTTAATTTACACATCTGGGACAGCTTATGTTCAGTAGATTGATTTTCTACAGCAGGGTTTCTCCACCTCAGCACTACTGACATTTTTGGACAGGTTAGCTCTTTGTTGTGGGAGCTGTCCTGTGTATTTGGAATGCTGAGCAGTATCTCTGGTTTCTACCCACCAAATGTCACAGAAACCCACCCTGCCACCCCCATCATGACAATCGAAAGAGTCTCCAAACATAGCCATTATATTCTGGGAGAAAAATATCTAAGGGTGCCCACAGTAAATGTGCCTTTCAGACTTGCTTTGTTGGAGCATTCTTATGTTTTTGTTAGAGTTCTTTCAGAAAGAGAAAGAGAGAGAGAGAGAGAGAGAGAGAGAGAAATTATGTGGGTTACCAGGAAGACAACTCTTAGAGATTCAGTGTTTTTGTTTTGTTTTGTAAATAGCTAGTATTAGGAAAATGAGGAAAACACACGCTATTCACTATATATTTCCTAGTGTTTATTACTCATCCAGGATGAACTGATAATACTCCAGTGATATGAAAATGGTGCCCAAGCCCGTTGAATATGACTTTGAATTAAGCTTTGAAAATATTCCTAGCAACACGTTTAATTAACTAGGATACTTGGTTTATATTAAATCCACATCAACTAATATTAAAAACATATATATTGAGGCTTAACGGCTTCAGGAGGGCTCAGGATCTGATTGTGTGTTATTCATTTTCAGTGTACAGGTTCATTGAATCTTTCCAAATTGAGCATTGGGGACTGGAACATTATCACTGATTTGGAAAGCAAAGTGGGGAAAATTAAATTCTTGTGTAACAATGTTTATATTTCTAAACAATGTTTAGAATCAGCTTTAAAAAGAGGTTGGGGAACCTTGCTTCATTGATTGTAATATTCTTCCTTCTACCTCAAAATATCTGGGTCTCATTTTTTTAGGCAAACGCAGGATGAACATAGTGATAAAACTGTGATGCGAAGTGACCTTCCTTCCCTATTTATAGGGGGAAATCTTGCTCCTCTGGCAAAGTTTAGTTCAATGTCCATGATCTTCATTCACGAAGGCTACCCTTCATTGGACCTGAGCTTGGAGGAAACAAAATAGACCAGAATCTGGAAGCAGGTTATCCCTGCCTAACCGAGATGAGGTAGACATTGGACAGTGGTGTTGGGAAGGATACCAGGACAGGGAGTATGGTGGTAGATGCAGAAAAGTGGCAAAAAAAAAAAAAAAAAGGTTCACTTGATGTTTTACCCAACAAATATGATAGATCTCAGTATAGGTCATCTGATTCATAAAATTCAGTTTTATGGTATAAGCCCTCTCACAATAGAATTCTTTAATATTTTGCTTAATATTATAACTTTGACTGTCTTACTCATCACATTCTGTGTTGTCATCAAATGCTCATTAATAGTGTCTTGTGTGTTAGTTTTGTTGTCTCCAGAATATGAGAGTCCAAAAGACTGAATTAGAGAAGGGAGCAGAATCTGCCTGGAAGATAATCTCAACCCCGGATTCCTGTCTGGTCCTCAGGCTCAAGAATCTGTTTACTCTGCACTTTGAGAATATCCTTGAAACTGGCACAGTCACCAACATGGGGATCCATGGTGGGTGCTGGGATCTTAGTGCCCATGCTGGTCACAAGGGCCCTGATTCTCAGCCTGTGCCCACTAACACGATCCTGAGAATGTCAGACTACTGTGATCTAGCAAAGGACCACTGTACCCCAGTCCCATTCCCCCACCAGGTGCCTGCCAGGGCATTTTTCTAGATCTGGACCATTCTTAAGGCCCTGACAAGCTACAATTATTTTTTCAAAAAGATAACAGTGCTTGTGAGGTTTTCCCCCTAAATTACAAGAGACGAAGCATTTTTGTGTCAATAAATTCCTATTAACTGCAAGATCTACCTGCAATGTTTATTTCTGAGTAATGTTGTCACTTCTCTACTCATAAATCCGTGTTTTGACTCAGCAAACTCTGGAAGGGATCAATACAACTTTTTGTAGGTCTGGCTGCTTCACCAAAATATGCAAGCATCTCTGTGCTTGCCCACCAATCAGAAGGGAGGAGCAGAATGTACTCATATGTCCCTTTTTCTTCCTTTTTAAAAATAGAATTAGCCAATAATTTGGAGTCAGTGTAACTCAAGCATGATGGCATAAAGCAGAGAAGGGTAAAGCAATTGAAAAAAGGGAGGGATCCTAAGGGCATTTAATGAGAAAGATTCCCATTGTCATTCTCATATCTTAAGAAAGAAGACAAATGTCCCCAGTATCGGATTCTCAGAGGTTCCTGTCCACTTTAAGATCTTGTTTTGGCTGAGACTCACCTCTCTAATTTCTTTAACTCGATGCTTTTTTTTAAACCTTTGGATAAAAATCAGAATAGCCATCTTATTAGGTGGACCCACATTTGTACCTTTCAGCTCTGGTTTCATGATGTGAATCTCAGCCAAGCATGATACTCTCAGTCTTTGTTCCTGAGACTTGCGCTTTCCCTGGTTTTAGGGTTGAGCAGTGGACCGCTAGGTACACCTGGTGGAAAGTGCAGAAGGGGATGTCACCGAGGATAGGACAGGATCATAGACAGGGACAGCCCACGGACATAGCTCCAGGAGCACCTAGCGGGGGTCTTGCTTTCTCTGCCCATCTTTTCTTAATGCTCCAAAAATATAACACCTGCACATCACTTTCAGAAGCCCAAGATTCTGACTAAATAGGAAGCTCTGGAAAGCAGGTCCTGTTTGCATCCTGACAGGATCTCATACCACACAGATAGTCATTTTAACATTGGCTGCAAGCAATAATCCTGTCTCCTTGTCTTATGGGCTGTTATAGAAACAGAGCTCCCAGCTCTGCCCTCTCTCACTAGAAGGAGATGCAAGACTTCACCGAGGAAGTTGATGTGTATGCAACAGGCACAAATATGTTTTTTCTTTTCTTTTTCCTTTTTCTTAATCAGTTTCAACTCCAAAGCATGGACGTTGGGATTGCACGGAAGCACACCAGCACAGGTGCTAGCAAACACAGAGATAGAAAGCTACCATCAAAAAGTGCAGAATTATGTGTGTACCCATTTAACACCAACTCATTAAAACTAGGAAAAGTCACTCAAAAGTTAATTCCCTTTTATAAAGTAAAAGAATGAGAGCTTGAATTTGGCCATGTCTCCCAGGCCACAAAAGCTGAGGGCACAAAGGCTCACACACATTAGTAACTGAGCAGGAATTGATGTCTGCCCAGGAGCAGATTTGTATCAAGGTCAGTCCCAAACATCTCCTTCTCTGGGAGTCATGGGCCTTCTCCTGTGTGTTTGCCAATTTCCAATTCTAGGTGCTATGGTGGCCTCTTCCAGTGCACCCCCACCCCCATTCTCTGCTGCTCCAGGTGAGGCAGCGGTGGATTCTGAGGTCACATTCTCTTCTCTCCTGATGGGAAAATACCCCTCCCTGGGGTGCTGGCTGCACAGGTTTCCTGGGTGCTAACAAGTTATCAGAGTAGAAGTGCCTTGGGCTCTCTGTTAATCGGACTTCAGTGGTGTCATCTGCGTTGTCGAGGCACCTCTCTCAGGGGCCGTTCTTTCATTCTCCTGTCCCCCAGGTGACTTCCTTGCCTTGCAGCCTCTCTCAGACGACTGAGGAGTTCCTCTTAGGAGGCCTCCAAAAAACTCTTGCAGAACAGACACACACCCCCTCCCCTGGGTCACATGGGACTTAGTTTCTCCCTCTCCTATAGCTCTTACGGAGGGAGACTATTATTGTCTGCCTACACGTATGTCTCCAAACCATGGTCATGAGCTTTAGGAAACTGAGTCTATTGATCCCTGTGTACAGCTTTATGTATCCAACTGATACCTCACTTTTTTTTAAAAGATTTTATCTATTTGTTCATGAAAGACAGAGAGAAAGAGACGCAGAGGCAGAAGGAAAAGCAGACTCCCCGCAGAGCAGGGAGCCCAATGCGGGACTCGATCCCAGGATCCTGGGATCATGACATGAGCTGAAGGCAGACGCTTAATGGACTGAGCCACTCAAGAGCCCTACCTCACATTTTCATTCGGATATCTAATAGACCTCCTAATGTAACTTGTGCAAAACTGATTTTGTACCTTAAAATGCGTTCCTTTCCAAATTTTGTACAATCAGTAAGTGAAAACCCAATTCTCCAGCTACTCAAGTCAAACACCTGGAGCTCCCCACCTCCCCCGACTGCTCTTAGTTCCCAAGTCCGATTCAGCAGCACATCCTACCAGCTCAAACTTTAAAATACACAGAATCTGACAACTCATGGCCCCACCTCAACTGCCTAGTCCAAACCTCCGCCATCTCTTTCCTGAACTAATAAATAGCCTCTTAAGAAGGGCCCTATGTCATAAAACTTCTTCTAAATTACTGTGCTCATTTTTAACTTCTGAACAGGGAATGAAGGGGAAAAGGGCAGGAAACTAACATTCTTCTGTGTTCTAGAATCTTAGTGGTTAGTAGACTTATTCTTCATGTAGTCATTTTATTTAATCCTCACCACAATCTACTTGGTTGCATTACTTACTACTTATTTTAGAGATGAAATATATTTATATATGAAATATATATTAAATATCTTACCCAAAGTCACCCAGTTTGTAAATGACCAGAAACATTTTGAAATAAGCTACCATCATGTATAGCTTCCCTTCATCTTGGGCGCAGTGTGGTTTTCCTATGGAATACCATGGCAAAATGTGACTTTCTTCTGATGAGTCCCATTTAAGTTTTCTGTATAGGAAACATTTGTTCACAGATCAGGTGGCCAGTCATTATTATTGAGCAAACATCAGCAGCATCCAAATCTTGAGTGATGTCTATGAGGAGCGAGAATGTGCCAGCTTCATTAACCCCATTCGTAACAGAGCTCTCCATTAACCTGCCGATAAAGTCAATAATGGAGATCCCTGTTGTTTTAGAAATGAAACCTATTGGGTTACTTCTTCCTCCAGGACATTTTGGACATTTATATTCCTAGATGTTTGACTCTGAATTCTGAGACTTCCCTCTCACCATTTGTACTTCAAAAAGCCTCTTTTCAGGGCACCTGGGTGGGGGAGTCGGTTAAATCTCTGACTCCCGGTGTTGGCTCTGGTAGTGATCTCAGGGTCACCGAGATTGAGCCCAGCATCCGGCTGGCCTGTGCCCTGCCTTCTTAGGGGCGGAGTCTGCTTAGACTGTTTCTTTGTTTCCCTCTGCCTCTCCCCGCCCCACCCTCTCTCTCTCAAATAAATAAGTCTTAAAAAAAATAAAATAAATAAAAAGTCTCTTTTCCTGGTGTTTGCTCAGTTTACCAAGTTTTTCTCATGTACTAACTCATTCAAACTTTGTGACAATCCTATGGGACATATGAATATAGTCACTTTTCAGATCAGTAAACTGAGAGTAATTTGCACAGAATCACACAAATAATGAAGATCAGAGACAACTTCTGTCTTTTGACCTACATGATGGTCCCCCTCCCTGTACCTATCTATCAAATGCCTTGGGCCCCCGAAGATTATAGATACTGGAATACAGGCTCAGTGCCCCCTGCAGTACCATGCGTGCTTCCTAAGAAGAATGTTAATGAGGCACCCATCTTATCATGCCGAGTTTAGTGCTAGACCTTGCTGCTTATTCATTGCATCACCGTCCTTGAGACTTCCTTTATTTATACCCAAATTAAATAAAACTAGTCCATCCCAATTATTTTCTATAGTTTTTCAACAGAATCCCATATTGGCTGTGAAATAAAGTTCAGATCTTTTTCTTTTGACTTCTCATCAGAAGGTGTCCAGTTCCCTGGGGATGTAGAACACGTCTCATACTCCTCAGATCTACCTATCTATACACCTTCATGCTTCCAGACTCACAACACATTTGCTCCTTTCTAAGTCTATATATTAAGCCTGTTTTATCAGGAGGAATGAGAATCCCTGGAGAATAAGCTAAGGACTTAGTATTCCACCTCTACATTGAAAAGTAGCTTCCCCATTAAAGGCAAATCCTTCATGTCAGAGGTTGAATAGCACAGCACTTAAAAAAGACTTCCAGCTGGTTACATTTAAGGGGCTGGAAAAAAGGCCATTCCCAGAATATCCACTGGCTTGAGGCTGTGATGTATTTTTGTTTGATACTGAATTGGAAACATCGAGCTTGTTCTTTCTCCTCATATAATTTGGTCCTGTGGACGCGGCACATACACGTAGAAGCCTGCATGGCCCCAGTGCCCAGCCATCAGAACCCCACCACTGCCAGGCTGAGAAGTCCTCCTGATCAGACCCCTCTGTCTGAGGGTAAATATGCAAGACCAAAGACTGTTTTCCTACATTATTTGGCTATCACAAATTCTTCCCTGAGAAAGGGTTGAAAGAATGGGAAAGAAGGGGTGCCTGGGTGGCTCAGTCAGTTAAGCATCTGCCTTTGGCTTAGTTCATGATCCTGGGGTCCTGGGATCAAGCCCTGCATGGAGCTTCGGCTTGGTGGGGAGTTGCTTCTCCCTCTCCCTCTGCCCCTCCCTCCACTGCTCTTTGGTCTCTCTCTCTTTATCTTTTCTCCCTCTCAAATAAATAAATAAAATCTTTAATTAAAAAAATAAAAGAATTGGAAATTCTTTTATGGGGATGCAAGTTTGACTGTCTCTTCAATACCTATGTGGGATTTGTCACCTCCAACCACCACAGCGGCACTCCCCCCGTCTCCCTCACGTGGCCCTGCCATCCTCCTACTATAGCCTTTCTATTCTTTCTCCTGCTTCCCTGTTAGTAGACTCTCTCAACGTTTAGGCTTTTCATCTCTGGTCATTTTTAAATCTCTTTTTCTCAAAAAATTATTGAAGAAGAAATAGTGCTCTGTCTTCTCCCAAATATAGCTGCTTTTTCTTTTTAAAAATAGAGTCTTATTTTTAAAAAGACAATAAGAATTGGAATGTTTCTGGACACAAAGTTTTGCTGTTAATGTTACTTGCTGACTCATTTGTCCATGTGTATCTGACCCTTACTTTAGTAAGTAGCTGTAATTATGTGTTTATCAATGGAGATGACTGCAAAATCTGGATGTCTAACTGACCCTTTGTGTCAGCTTCAATATCTTATGTTGAACTACATCCCTAACATTTTGAATTGTGATTCACACTTTTATCATCAACCATCACTAAGGAAACAGCCATAGTCATTTTTCTTTTCTTTTTTTTTCTTAACATATAATGTATTATTTGTTTCAGGGGTACAGGTCTGTGATTCATCAGTCTTACACAATTCACAGTGCTCACCATAGCACATACCCTCCCCAATGTCTACCACCCAGCCACCCCATCCCCCCACCCCCTCCCTTCCAGCCATCCTCAGTTTGTTTCCTGAGATTAAGGGTCTCTTATGGTTTGTCTCCCTCTCTGGTTTTGTCTTGTTTCATTTTTTCCTCTCTTCCCCTATGATCCTCTGCCTTATTTCTCAAATTCCACGTATCAGTGAGATTATATGATAATTGTCTTTCTCTGATTGTCTTATTTCTTTTAGCGTAATGCCCTCTAGTTCCATCCACATTGTTGCAAGTGGCAATATTTCATTTTTGATGGCTGCATAATATTCCACGTGTATATATATCACATCTTCTTAATCCATTCATCTGTTGATGGACATCTAGGCTCTTTCCATAGTTTGGCTATTGTGGACATTGCTGCTATAAACATTGGGGTGCATGTGCCCTTTCAGATCACTACATTTGTATCCTTGGGGTAAATACCCAGTAGTGCAATTGTTGGGTCATAGCATAGTCACTTATCTTACAAGAGTTCAAAGAAACCAAGCAATGAGCTGGCTCTGAGGCCAAAAGCTGGTGACAACTGGTTGGGTGAATCATAGTCAAGAAAGAAGGGCTAATTCTATCTGGAGGAGAAAGACCAAGACGGCAAACTCAAACCCATTCTAAGCTGACATCCATAGTTAAGGGGTCTGGTTCAGGTGGGACCAGAGTGATGAATGGCAGTGATTCTCAGGATCAGGGAGACAGCAGAATGTTAAATCAAGGTGGTAAGTCTAGGTGAAGAAGAATAAGGCAGAAACAAGATGTAACCCTGGGGGAAAGGCAGCAGGAACCTGGCAAAGGGTCATTGAGGTGAACTTGGTCTCAGACGTGAGTTTTAGACCCAATGCAGACCTGAAATAGGAGCATCAAATTCTGATTGTAGGTGAGTTGGCCACCCAGAGTGGCTGTGAGATGTGGAGACTGTAGGTAGAGGCCAGGAGACTAGTAGACTATGGCAAAGCCTGCCCGCGGGAGAGAAAGTGCTCCTGGGGAAGTTTAAGTCTGGGTTCTCGGTGGTGCAGGAATGAGGCAGGACTGAGTCTGCAAGAGGCAGGACTTTGTGTCTTTGGTCAAACAGGGCAAGGGCAGGGCACAGGTGAGCACTGACTAGTGGGAACACCACCTGCTTGAACTGAAACTCCCAAATGGGCTTCCTATGGCGATAAATCCCTACCGCCATTTTCTCAGCTATCTGAAAGCTTGATTAGGTTTGAGTCTTCACCCCTCTCTTCTTCGTATCTAAGCTGCCATTAAGGCCTAATAATTGTGCCTCCATTTCACTATTCATACCTTTTCTTTCTCTCCCAAGGCTTTTGCAACCATGGTAGTTAAGCTCCTGTTGTTTCAACTAACATATCGTCGGCTTAGCAGTTTTTCTCTCTCCAGCCTCTCTCCCATCAACGTATCTTGAAAGGTACCAGATTTATTTTCTTAAAACCTAAAAATCTTTATTTTTTAATCATGCCATTCCCCATTCCAACAGTCCCCAAGGACTTGGAATTATCTACAAAGTAAAGTCTAAATCTTTTCATTCAGCTTTCCAGCCATTCCATGATCTGGTCCTCACCCACTTTTCTCCTTTGATCTCTCACTCAGTCTTACCAAAACTCTCTCTATTGAGATTAGTCTGCCCACCATAAATAATTCCTACTAATTTTCGTCTTACAACTTCTGCCCATGTGGTATGCATCCTTCGGACAGTATTACCAGCCTGGACTCTTCCTCATCGCCACTCCCATCAGCCTGACCTCACTTATTAAAATCCTGCTCACCTCTTCCATTAACCATCCCCTCTCACAAGGAAGCTTGCAAGCATTAACTTTTATTTTGGTCCACTTATATCCACTTCTCTAGTTAATTAACTATCCATGTTTCTCATACTGTATCCTGGTAGCTAAGTATCAGTGGGGATCCTACCTTGTGATCATCAGTTTCTAACAGAGCACCTACCTCCAGAGAAGATGAGTAATAAATAATTTCTCACTAAATAAATGTTCTGTGTTTTTTAATAAGGATATTTACAAACTGTGATGGCTGCTATTACATTGAACACATACAATGTAGTGATCAGTTCCATTTTTCCTACACGTGGTCATATTTTGAGTTACATTCCTTCTGGTGGGACTGGATTTATGTAGATCAATTGACACATTTTCATGAGGTTTCTCCTGTGACTGATAAAGTGGACTTGTGAGATGGCCTTTTAAGGTCATAACTTTTCAAAAGAGGTTTTTGCTTCTTTAGAGCTAACTAAACATAATGGGCTTTGAACCCACAACTTTGGCTTCTGTAACAGAATGCTTTACCCATCAGAGGCATATGGGTCCTGGTCTATTTCAGTTTGGTTCAGCTATTTTCCATATAAATTAGCCTAATTCATATCAATGAGCCATGAGTGTGGGCAATCATGCCCACAAGTACACTCAATATAGGCAGACGCCCCATTTCTCCCTCTATTCCATCCCTTGTGAGCGAAGGCAAAGATTCAGTATAAACAAATGATTTTAACTTTTCCATGGAAAGGGAGTGATATGGGCAGAGGGAGATCAGAATGGGAAGCAACTCAGGGAGATACAACACCCAGAGTAATGACTTCATTGTCCTCACACATATAAATCAAATATAAAATCCCTCCTGACTTGAGTATTGGTCAAGTTACTCCTACGCTTGCTTGTGGATGTATGTCCTTGGATTAATTTCCTTTCCAGCTGGATCTTAAATAACATGTTTCTGATCCTTAAAGCCCAGGAGAGAAAGAATTCATTTCAAAAGAAAAAAAAATCACATGTGATAAAAAAAACATACAGTGCCAAAAAATTCAACAGCAAAATGCTTCCTGAGTAACCCTGAGGAAGCCATGTTATGCAGAGAAACAGAAAACTCCCACAAGGGAAGGCCAAGATACTGAAGGTATGGTGGGAGGGACTGTGAGGCACATGGAGGGACTCCCCAGCAGCATGGACTCAAACCTTGAAGTAAGAGAACTCCTAAATATCTCAGGTTGAGTTTCCTGTCCCCTTGGTAGGATGAAAGCTGGGAGTCTAAATTAAACTAATTTTTATTTAAAAAATTCAATATCCTCTGCACACCTAAGTTTGAGAACGGAGATTCCTACACACTATACAATCAGATGGAAAATCAGAAGAGTCTTACAATGATTTTAAAAAGGAAATGAAGCTGGATGAAAAGTTATATAATATAGAAATCAAAGGCAGAAGAGAGAAAAATAGCTTTAAGACTGAAAATGTGATTTGTAAACAAGTCAAGACCTGAGGGCATATTCTGGCTCTTTTCCAGGATTTTTAGATTTTTTTCGTTTGTTTGGTATAATTCAATTTTGCCCAGTTACTAGGGTTCAGGCCTTGTTTTCTTGCTCTGGTGTCAGGCAGCGTAATGGAGCCAAAAGGCCCCTAGGGGGCAGCAAAGAGAACCGGGTTCTATGAGACGCTCTAGCAGAAGGGCCACCAGAAGACATGGGGGCCTCATTTCCCTCATCAATGAACGAAAGACTTGGGTTAATTCACTCTCAAGAAACTACACCTCAAGATACAGGCCACCCCAGTGGAATATTTCATCACTGTCATTGTTTGGAATTACTGGTGGCCTGGATAATAAAAAGCAGACTGACTGTTACTCCTTTTTTACTGTTGGGAAGTCCTTTCCAGATAATGCATGAACTTACAGCCCAAGACACTCAAATCACTCCCACTGCCCCTCTTGGTCCAGGCCTGCCTGAGAGTCTTTTTCAATTCCTGAAGTCTACGACTTCTCTTTTCTTCATCAACACTTAAAGGTATCTTTGGCTTCTCTCTCAGCATTTTCCTGCTGGCCTGGGAAAGATAGCAAACCAGGATTGTGTGGGTTACCAGCAGAAATGATCTTACAAATTGGCAGGGAAGGAGGCATGCTGTAGCCTGCCAAATGGTGAGTGTTATTGAAAGATGTAAAATACTCCATGACTTTGATAATGTAGAGAAATGGCTTGACATGAACTCTAACTGCCAGCCAAACAGAGGAAGTGACAGCTGATCCATTAGGCCTTCTTAGTTCCCAGGCATGAAGGTTCTTGTTGGTCCCCTGTGGCTTATTCAGAATCTGGCCTGAAGTATTAATTTGCAACCTGCTAAGAGAACAGTGAACTTGGATAAATACAGATAAATACAAGTCAACACATTTGAAAATGCTCTTTTCCTTGTTTTGTTGATTTTTCTCCAATGAGTATAGTATTTCTAAAGAGCTCTAAAGTCGCTTCTTGCATTCCTTATGCATGGTTTTTACCAGCTCTGCCAACCTGGAAAAGCCTTAAGTGTGCAGAGGCAGCAATACGGAAGCTTTAGCTGCCGAGGTGCCAGAGAACAGGGAGCAAAGTGGCCCAAGGACAGAAACCTCAGAAGTGAGTAGTCTCATATCAATTACCACCCCACTCACCTTTTCTCTGGCCTACCCCAGACCCCAGTGATGACGTGTGCTCAATGTTCATTGTTAAACCCACTCCCAATACCTAACCTCCCATCTAGGTGTTCTTTTCTATTTCTTTTTTCATCTTTTGGATATGTCAACATTTTTGGGCTTATGGGGCGGGGGGTGGGTATTGGGGTTTCATTTGCCTTCCAGGTAATTCTTATTTTAGAGAAAGGTAGAAAGGGAGAGAGAGGGAGAGAGAGAGAGAGAGAGAAGGTAAGAGGGGCAGAGGGAGAGGAAAAGAGAGAATCTTAAGCAGATTCCCCACCCAACACAGACCCTGACATGGGGCCTGATCTCACAACCCTGAGATCATAACCTGAGCCGAAATTGAGAGTCGGATACAAAACCGACTGAGCCACCCAGGCACCACCTTTCAGGTAATTCTTAACTCACCTATCTTTTGTCTGTCTTACAGTTCTTGTTTTTTAAATTTTTTTTCTCAGCCCTGATGCTACCTTTCTTTCAGTCCCTTACTATCCCAGAGTCATAGCAAGTTCTCAAAGCCCTGAGACACCAGTGACCTCAGAGCCCATGGCAAATACTTACACATTATAGTGGGACATCACTCCTGATGCCAGAAGCCTATGGAACCTGGAGGAGGAAGGATGAGGGAGTAGTAATAAAGGATAGAGAAGGAGGGAAGATGAGGGAAACACTTCAGAGTGTAGCACCCCCTCTTACCCTAGGAAAGAAGCTTAGCCTAAGATGGGGGCTGGGAGTACCAGGAGACTCCCAGGGGTCAGGGGGCAAGGGAATTATAAAGATCTCCAGGCTAGTGTGGTGTGGAGAACAAACGTATCTTTGGAGAAAATCTTTACAGGCAAAAAAAATCTTTAAACAAAGTAGCTTTCATATTCCACTCATATTTTATTGAGCTTACATGATGTGCCAGGCACCACACAGGCAGAGGGTTGAACATGAAGGACAAGGCTCTTACTCTTGTGGAGCTCACACTCTAGTACAGAAGACAGACAATTCAACAAGCCATTGACTGCAAGTGTGACACGTATCACAAAACAGACGGTACAAGAGGCTGTTGGAGCATCTCAATTTGAAAGAACATTTTGACCTTGTTAGGAAATGAGGGAAAAGCCCTAGAATGTCCTTCCAGGGAAAGCATGGGGTAGAGTAACAAAAGGGTTTGAATCCCACCAATGCACACATTCCACCGCTGCGAGAGTTGGCCCCAGCTGGATTGGCCTCCTCCAGATGCAGGTGCTACTTCCATGGTATTTAACTCCTGACTTCTACCTGGATGCCTCTGCCTGATCCGTTTCACCAGCATCTCATTCAACCCAGACCAGTGCCATCTCTCACAATATTATCTCAAGTGTAGAGGCTACAGGGAAGCAACTGCCTACAAACTAATTTCAAAAAATCAATATAAGCTCTGTTTGCATTACGTTGTTTCAAACTCTTTCCCTTAATCTACAGCAGATGATTAAGGAAGGACAGAACCAGAGTACTACTGCTGACTCGATCGCTTTCACAGAATCGCAGAATGCCAAGGCCTAAGGGGTCTTTCGGGACAATTTAGTCCAGGGGTTCTCACCTGGGGTTGGGTGTTCTTATCCAAATGCCTGGCAAAGCTTTTGCAAAGTTCCCATCCAGCCTATGCCCTACTGCAATTCTGATACATTTGGGTTGGAATGAGGGAAGGGGCTGGCAGCCTATTTAGAACACGATCATCAGGAGATACCAGCATGTCTCCGATAGTTCCCTCCACCCCTCCCCACACCCCCATGGAAAACCACTGATTTAATCCAGTTCCTCCTTTTACAGACTGTCTGGGACTAGAGAGGTTAAGAGACTGTGTTGCACTTTATTTAGTAGTAAACCTGGAAGTGGAATACAGCTCATAATATTTTTATTGTTTTTCCATGCTTTGGGATCTAAAGGCAGGACTAGCTTTGAGGCTCCTTCCAGGCTTAACCGCCAGCTGGCATTTCTAGTGACAGCAGTGAACATGGGGTATGTTCCAGATCTCTGCAATGGTCTGGGCCCAGGGACAAGAAGGAAATGCCCCTCGTAACCTGGCCTGTCTTAATGCTGCTGAAGCCAGGGGTCTTTGTAGCTGGATAGAGTAACCCACGACCCCTAATACATTTACTATAGAGACAAGTCATGATGGAAGGAGGATTTGTCTTCATTCCCCTGAAGCTGGGGTGTAGAGAGGGTCTCTCTAGTAGGACCCTTAGGTCCCAATCCGTGTTTATTCCTCCATGTCACCAATGTCAACCTTTGCTCTGCATGCTCTTTCCAACTGACAGGAGCTGGTGACATCAGTTTTTACACTGAAACAACAGAGAAAGAAGACTGTCCTAATGCTTACAGCTGCACAGACATTGGGCACTCAGTCTCTCCAGCAGGAAACACCCCATCTTTGCACGCAGGCTAGAGGACTGGGGTATTTTGAATATATTCTGAATTTTGTCTAGTCCACACTGGCCCCCTCTCTATATGGCATGCTAGGATTTCAGATAATTTTTCCAGACAAATGGAGTAGAAAGAAGTTTTATTTGAAAGCCAGTAAAAACATTCGTAAGAGAAGAAATCATTCCAAAATTGTACCTTCGTCCTTATTTAAAGAATGTATTCAATGTGGTATATTTTCTGAGCTTCCAATTAGGTATTATGCCAGAGGACACATGTATCCTGCAGGGATTACAGAAAGCTGGAGACAAGGGAGGGAGGGACAGAGAAGAAATGGAAAGAGAAACACAGACACTGGCACCCAGGGAGGGAGAGGGTCATGGAAAGCCAAACCTGATTAGGCACACTCAGGTGAAGACAACCTCGATTCCAACAGGTGTTTGACCCTTCCCAACCTTTCCACTGGAACAATCTTTAAAATAAAAAAGGCAACTTAAACTGCAGTCTCTCTCTGGAGAGAGGAACATTGGTGAATGCTTTTGTCCTGAGTAAAACACTGGTAAAGCTTTGAGGTACAACAATGGACCATGTAGACACAGAGGAAACTTTCACTATTCCCACTATCTGTCCCTTCTTAAGATGCAAGGGGCCTTGGTCAGCCAGAAGGCCAACAACCATACCCCTGCTATGAAGCAGCTGCTCTGCAGTGGCTGGGGTCTTTTCCCTCCTTCGTACCCACCCACCCATAAATGCATGCCACAAATACTCTCTCTCCCTGGGAATCAGTCTCCACGTGCATATTTTGTTCTGGGAATCAAATTCCTAGCAATGGCCAACATGAGACATAGATAATTGAGATTATTTCCCATCTGGGAATGGTAAGAATATAATAAAGGGGGTAGAGATAGGAAGGACATGGGAGCGATATGCACAGTTAGGGAACTGTGGAGTTTGCACAGATGGACCTCAGTCTCCAGCACCACAGACAAACAGAACTTTCTGTAGTCACAGAGATGTTCTGGGTCTGCATTTAGTGCCTATTAAACACTTGAGATGTTGCTGGTACAAATGAAGAACCACATTTTTAAGTTTATCTAATTTTAATTAATTTATAGCTGCATGTGTCCCAGTGGCTTCTGTATTAAACAGGGGAGGTCTAAAGGATACACATTAGACAAAATTCAGCTAAGGATTCTAAACTTCAACATATCCTTCTGCTTGAGATCTAACGTGCAAATTCAAACAGGTAAAAACAGGGGAGCTAAGAAATGCCATTTTTTTTGAGGGCAAACTATAGACCATAATACCTCTTGCCCTGTTTAAGGATGAATAGTAATAAAAAAATAAACATCAAGGATATATCTTGAGACATAAAAGCACAAACACCTATTTTTCATCATGTAGTGTGGGAACCAAAAATATATTTTGAAAATATTGCTTAATGTTGCTTAAATTCTCAATAATACTCAAGAATAGGAGCACTTTATAAAAGGCAGTTGAAAGATTAGCTGTTGAGTCAACAAGTTGAGATGAAAAAATAGGTAGCTGAAAATCAGGAAGAGATAAAAAAAGTCATTAGGTGAAATAAGGAAAGAATATACACAATTGAAATGCAGTCACAGAACCGCAATCTGCATGAAAAGTCCCAAAACACATAATCAATATTGTAAAAAATCAAAGGAGCAAGCTGAAGGACGCGTTTTCAAAGCTCCATAGGAGTGTAGATTAAAAAAAAAATGCAAAGAGATGCAAACAACTAAAGTCGAGATGAATAAATGGAACAGAAACAACCATCAAATACATAATCAGAGGAAAACATTCATAAATATAAAGACACACCCAAGGTGCAGATTGAAAGAGTTGCTGAAAGCTGGCAAAATGAGTGAAAAGAAACGAAGAACTTACATACCTTTTTTTTTTTTTTTTTTTAACTTTACAGAGAGAGCGCACAGGAGCATGAGTGGGGTGGGGGGGCAGAGGGAGAGGGAAAATCTCAAGCAGACTCCATGCTGAATGTGGAGCCTGATACAGGGCTCGATCCCACGACCCTGAGATCACGACCTGAGTCGAAAGCAAGAGCTGGATGCTTAACCATGTGAGCCACCCAGATGCCTCTTTTAATTTTTTTTTAACAATTTATTTGAAGAGTCATACATACCTTTAATAAAAGGTTTGTATTTCAAGAGTTAGTAAAAAACTACGAGAGTGTTCAGATAAACATACCTCTCTTCCCCCAAACCCTAAAGAAAAGTAGATGACATAAAAAGGAATGACACAGCTGTTTCTGTCAAGTTCGTCACATCACGCTTGATCGTCAACTGAGTATATGCACTTTCGAACTCCAGACCTTTCACTCACCCTAAGTCTTTTCCCAGAAATACAGAACAGAATCATTTTTAAAATAAGAAAAAATACTTCTAAAGTGATAATGTAATAAGATAATTAAAATGCAAGTATGTTGAAGGGGTATTAGTTTTTTTTTTTTCCTCAATAGTCAGTATTTCATCAATAATATTAGGCTTTTTTCCTTGTTAAAATATGGATGGTGCTGGATCTCCAGCATTTCTTTCACAGACTGTTCAAGACGATTACATTTTGAACCCTTCATAAAACTACATTTTTAACAATATTCAGAAATTAGTCTAAAATAGGCTATAATTTTTCATAGTTATATCTTTTATGACTGCTAAAACTGTTCAGCTTTTATGTATCATGATAAAATCAGATCAGAAGATTCTTAAGGTCAAATCTTCCATGTTAATCTTGCTCAGAGTACACACGGTGCTTTGCACTTAGTAGGAACTTAATGATAATTTTAACATACCCTGTAATCTGCATTTTCAAAGTAACAATGAACTGCAATACATTGAATTGTGTCTGTTTTCAAATATCTCTTTTCCTGAAACTCTTCGGAATTTGTCAGTTCACACACTGCATCTCCCGGACAGCGGTGACATCTCTCAGCCCTGCTGCAAGCTCTCTCAGTGACTTGCCCATTCTTCATCCCATAGACCCTCCCTCCTGAACTTCAGACCATGGGAGTGAGCAGAGCCAGGCCTGGTCAGGCCCCCCGAGGCTGTTCATAAGAACATAACATCAGGGGCGCCTGGGTGGCACAGCGATTAAGCGTCTGCCTTCGGCTCAGGGCATGATCCCGGCGTTCTAGGATCAAGCCCCACATCAGGCTCCTCTGCTGGGAGCCCGCTTCTTCCTCTCCCACTCCGCCTGCTTGTGTTCCCTCTCTTGCTGGCTGTCTCTCTCTCTGTCAAATAAATAAATAAAATCTTAAAAAAAAAAAAAGAACATAACATCAAGTGGGAAAGGAGAAGTTCCATGGGGACCGTTAGCAGCCAGCTTCCCCTCACCAAGAACGGACCTACGACCTATGTGCAGAATCCCTCCCTCCACCTCCCCAGTACCCCCTCTCTCCCCTCTCTCTGATACCTTGGGATTTTTTCCTCAGTCCTGAAATCCAGGAAGTCCAGTCAATTTGAATTAGATTTCTGCTGCTTGCCACTGAAAGAGACCTGACTAATAACTACATACATAAATAAAATTGAAAAAAAAGTGTACATAAATTTAGATTTTTAAGCTTTTTGTTGGTTAGAAAGAGGTGCTTATTGTTACAGTTTAAATTACTGTCTATTCTCCTAGGCAACTAACACTATGCTTCCACAATGTTTTATAATTGTCTGTTTATATATGTACCTCTCTAGGTAACCCATTTCTGTGTAGCAAATTATTCTCATGCCAAGTGGCTTAAAATAATCATTTTATCTGATCTTACCATATAATGGGTCAGGAATTCAGGCAGGGCTTGTTGAGTGAGTCCTTGGCTCCATGGGGCACCCCCAGAGTCAGCTGGTAGTATTCAGCCAGCAGCTGGTCTGGTCTGGCGAGTGCAAACAGTTTCACTCAGACGTCTGCTCTTGGTAGGAATGACTGGGCTCAGCTGGGCACCTCTTCCTCCCCATATAGCTTCACAGTCTCCCATGGACCACCCAGATCAGACTTCCTACATAATGGTCCAGGTTACAAGAAGAAGGACCTGGAAACTGGTAGTCTGTAGGCCCTGGACCCAAAACTGGCACCTCATGGCACCTGCTATATCATAATGGTCGAAACCAGACCAGATTCGAAAAGGGGGACAGTGCCGAAGAATTGGTGGCCTCTTTTATCCTCTGTACCTAGTATGCTCTGAGCACCCTGAGAGCAAGATATGTGCTTTATTGATCTTAGTGTCCCTGGATCAAAAATCACACCAGAAACACAGGTAAGAAAGGTAGAGATGTGCCATCAGAATCTGGACCCTTGGAAACATCCTTAAGTAGCTGCACTAGCCTTGGACTGCCCCCCTCTCAACTTCCTGAAAAGAAAAACAAGCAAAAAAACTCCCACAAACATGTGTTTTAACTATTGTTAATAAAAGGTCAGACTGGATCTGATCTTTGTCATCTGTATCAGATCTTAGAATGCAATTGAACAACGTTCACAATAACAGTTTTTTTGGAGGGGGCAAAGAGGATCAAACAATTTTTACCTAAACCATGCTGATTTCTTAATTTCATGTTAGGGAAAATTGATTTTTTTACATCAAAAATTAAGGAAATATACTTTTGAGTACATGATTAGAAAAACTTAAAGGTAACCATTACAGAATTTAAATTTTATTTAAATTGCAAGTAACTAGAGGAAAAGAAGGGAAACAGCACATATAACTCAAAGAATACAAAGGAAACACATGAAACAAAAAACAAAATGACCTCAAATTAAAAGTTCTGGGACTGCCAAAATATATAATGATTTAATTCCTCTGGTAAAAGACAAAGACTCTCAGTAAAAATTAAAAAAAAAAAAGAACTAAGCCCCATAGTAATACACTTTTTATAACAGACACAACTAAAATAAAATGACACAGAAAACTAAAAAGCAGGGAGAGTGGGTTAGGGTGGGGTGAGCAAAAATAATCAGGTAAAATTAAAAGAAAGAAGAGTGGGACAATCTTAACAATAGAAAATACAGTCTAACATATTAACTAAGAAAGGTTACTTGATAATGTTAGCAATGTTACAAATATGATATGATATGATATAATATTATAACATAATATAATATCTGCGACATTTCTCTACCAAATCATTTTGAAATGCTTTGGTAAGAATATAGTATAGTGCTAAGCACATTTACAAGTATTGTCTTATTGAATTCTTACAACCGTACTTTGAAATAGGTATCATTATACCTAAGTTACAGATATGGAAATCAGCGAGCCTGGCTTAGAGGACAAGATGGAGGTGAAGCTTTGGAAGTGCAAATGGAAACACACACACCCAGGCAGAGCTGGGGTCATGCTTTGAAATCTGCTTAAAACAAAGGAACCTGCAGGAATAAAGCCAGCAGCTGGCTTTCATTCCCATGGCTGGTGGGAGGGTGGAAACCTCATTTGAAATGGAATCCGGAAACCCTGCAGGGGGCGCTCTCGGGCAGGCAGCACAGCAGGCTAGATACCCAAGGGGAAGGAAGGTAAGAGCGATTTTGACAAGGGAGGACATTTTTCACATAGAAATTTTATGTCCTGCTTTTATGAAAAAGAAGCAGAAGTCTCTCTGCCCCAGCAACAGCGCAGCAACCATCACTTGCAGCCAATGAGAAACCGCCATAACCTCGAACTTTTGTTCTTCCCCAGTGAACTTTTGTTCAAATCAATCCTCCCCAGTTTCCTCCTAAAACCTAATAAAAGTTGACCTTCCTTTGTCTTTTTTGGTCTTGCCTATGGTTTGCCATAGTTGGCTTGTGTCAAATTGCAATTCCCCTGCTCTTTCTGAATTAACTCATTTTGCTTCGTAAAGTAACTGGCTGTTTTATTTTTAAGGTTGACAGGAATATTCCCTCTCTTCCCCAGACTCCAGGGTGCGGAAGGTAACAGAGATTCCCAGGCTGTGGGAGAGGCCCCCGGGACCTAGGGCGTGGGTGGGAAGTGGGGGGCTCCACATGCCCAGGAGAGGAGAGCTTAGCCAGAGAACGGGCTGTTGGAAGGAAGGCTGTTCTGAGCTCCTACTCTCTCCCTCTTTGCAGGACAGGGTCTGGCTTTGCGAAACATGGGGGATTTGGGGGAGGTTCTCAGGCTGAGGACTGAAAGCATTCAGGCTACATCCTAGTACCATTGCTGGTACCCTGGCCCCAGATAGGGCATTCTGAAAGAGCTTTGCTCACTCTTTAAAGAGCTAAGAAATAGCTCAGGGCCTATTTTTGACTTGTTAAAACTCAGCTACTGAAGCTTTTCTGCTTACAAACCATCAAATGATAATGTTCAGAGGAGCAAGCAGGACTACACACCGGAGCAAAAAAACCCATCAATTACAGTTACCACCGAAAGGTGCAGCCTTACACTTACACACTCCAGCCCAGTCATTGTCTTGGTTGGCTGGTTGGTTCAATTGTGTTCGGACTTTGTATTGAAATGTTTTACAAACATCATTAAGCTCAATGGGTGCAAAAAGTCACCAGAAGAATTGTTGAAAGCACCAATGGAAGAGACGTTTGATTCAGATGGGGAGAAAAGTAAAGACGATGCATGAAAAAATTAAAAGTGGATTTTTAAAAGTGTAAAATAGTGCATGTGCTTTTGCTTGTGGAAGTGAGCCATGGATTGGGCTGTTGCAAGGATTCTACAAGGCAGAACAAATCGGGCAAGTGCAAAGCATATTGCACGACAGCAACAACCAGGAAAAGTGGTGAAAGAGTGGCTGACCACATGGGGCATTCCTTTGGCCGGCTCAAATGGGTAGGAGTTGTTGGGGAGCTCATTGGAAATGTGGGCAGTGCTACGTGAGCCATGGCAGCCCAGTGCTTTAAGGCAAATGTGAACCGAACAGTTCACCTGCCACACCTCGGGATCATCAACACATTTACAGTGTGCTTCGAACTGCTGTATTCTAGGAAGGGGAGCCAGCTATGAAGTGTACATAAGCAAGGGAGAAAAGTCTCTGCTGTCAAATCTGTAAAGAGTGCCTTCTCTTTCCCTTCTGTCGGAAAGATACTCTGGGCTACAGCTTACACCTTCTCGTCATTGGTTGGGGATCATAAACATTTCGGAGCTTGGTATATTCTTCCAGGTTTCTCTTTGGGGCTTGGGTCCCAAGTTCTCAATCCTCGGGGGAGCATAAAGCATTTTCAGGGACTGACCTATCACAGAGGCTGAGGCCACGACCTGAGGCCTTCGCTGCCCTTGCCCAAGCTCTGGTGTGGTAAGCATCCAGCACCATAGTTCACAGAGTGAATGCACCACTGAGATTCTAGACCTAATTCTGCCACTAGTCAGCTGGGACTTTGGACAAGTCATCTCGCCTGTCTTTGCCTCATTTCCTGAGCTCCGGAGTTCCAGCTGTATCCACTCCAAGAAGCCTACAGTTGGAAGGGAGCAGGAATGCCACAAGGACCCGGTCCTCAAGAAGGGCGCTGCAGCCCATAGGTGAGGACATGTCTGCCAACAAGCCTCCCTTCTCTCGGATTCATTTTTAAGAGACTCTGACCAAGTTCAGTGGGCACGTGGTAGTTACGGTCTTCTTAATTACTTCTCGCCATCTATCAGCTGCATTCTATGTCTGATGCCCATCATGTTTCCAAGACCAGAATTACTCCACCAAGTAAAGGATGAAAATAACTGGTTTCCTGCCTTCAGCCTCTCATGAAGTCATTTCACTTACTTTTAGAGGAGGATTAATGAGGTCTAATTTTCTTTTGCCAAAGTTACTATATTTAACAGACTTTCCAAATTGAAAGACCACATGGATGATCTATAGCTTTCTGTAAATGTGTGAAGAACTAAATCATTGTTCCACCCCACAGAGAGATTTGATTTCATCTCTTTTCCCAAATTTGGGGGAAAGATTTCCAAAAGGAAAAATGGTAGCTATTCCAAAACAATGGTTAAAGTTTTAAGGTATTGACTGACTCATATCAATGACTTAAATTGGCCTGGAATATTTCACAAATATTTCACTCTGGAGAAAATTAACATAACAAGTTATTTTTGTGAGCACCAGAACACATTGGTTTTTCATCAGATAGAAAGCACTTCACTTACGTATTTGAGAGCTGCACATTACTCTAACACAGTTCCTTCGGTTTCTCAGTACAATAAGCAGTTACACTTTCCGGGTGTATAAATTCAGATATCAATTATGTGATTAGCAATTGCATTGCTAATTAGAATTTTGTTTGCGACAGTCAAACACAGCTTCCTACTTAAACTGTGAGAATGTTTCTTTCTTTAAATATTTTATTTATTTACTTGTCAGAGAGACAGACTGAGAGAGAGAGAGCACAAGCAGGGGGAACAGCAGGCAGAGGGAGAAGCAGACTCCCCTTTGAGCAGGGAGCCCAATGCAGGACTCGATCCCAGGACCCTGGGATCATGACCTGAGCCGAACGAAGGCAGATGCTTAAGGAACTAAGCCACCCTGGTGTTCCTGTGAGAATGTTTCTATACTATATTTTTAGGCTTCTGAAATACATCAAAATAAGAATGACAATAGCACAGAATGTTACCCACAAAACAGGCCTATCCTTCAGTATTAATTTTAGAGTCAACAAAAGAGCCTAAGTTAGCACCTACAGGCAGCTGCTATCCACCTGTCCCTCTCCACTGCTCTAATTCCTCAAGGTCATCCCTGCCAGGGCACTGTTTATCAGCAGCTCTGCCCCCACTGAGGCACCCCTTGCAGTACCCGTGTCATCCCTGTGTCTTGGCCTCTGAGCACCTTGGCTGACCTGACCACCCGGCCAGTAATGGACTGGAAAAGAAATCCACCATCGACCCACCACACACAATTACAGGCAGAGACCCTCGAAGTCTGGGGACAAAATTCCGCAGAAATAGGAAGAGAAGTCTGAAATACAGTTGGGGCACATCCAACTATTTGGTAGAATGTCGTAGATGTTCTAGGGACCTGGTTCCACTCTTGGAGCTCCTGCTCCAGGCACTGCTCACTTTGTCTCCTTGGTGCTGCTCCTTGGTGTCTCCCATGAGGTTCTGGGCTTCGTTCTGTTTTCTGCCTGCCTGTTTGCATCACCTCCACCCCTGTGTGCTCTCTCAGCACTCACCCCTGCGCGGCTCCTGTTCCCACTGCGCCCGGCTGCTTGTAACCTCCTAGTCCCTGCTGCCAGCACCGGATTCACACAACCTGGGACCCCACCTTGGAGGCCTCCCTCAAGCTCCAGCTGAGGAGCCACGACCAACCCCAGACAGCACACCTGTTACCCGGCTCTTGAGGGTTTTTGGTTTTTAGTTTGTTTTTTGTTTTTTCTTTTAATTCAGAGAGCTGGATCCCAGTCTCTCTCTTTTCAGCCTCTCCCTGGCAACTTTGGATCAGCTGCTCGGTCTTTTTCACACATCCATGTTCATACTATGCCCTATCACTGGATAAGAACACTTTTGCAAATGACACCTGAGTTTTCCAAGGTCGTCTGGAAATTTCGTAATGGCCTTTCGAGCATTTCCGCTTGTGGCAAGCCCTTGTCAACTGGTTGTTCTCCTCAGTCTCTGCCCAGACTCAGTGGCTTCCTCATCTCTGCTGAGACATAATGCTGAGGTCCCTGGGGCTTCACTTAGGAAGGCACAACTCCTCATGCCCAGTCAAGGCCACGCTACAGTAGTTTTCCACTGCAGACCAGCAACAGTTGGTGACCAGAGGCTCCCTCAGCTCCTCCTTTTCTAAAGGGCCTAGAGCTGACAAAGGGTGGTCACTTGGGACAGAAAGTTATGCTCAAGCAGAGTGAGCTACCCCTCTGTTTTGTGGAGAAGGTGGGGCTCATTCGATGGTTTCTTGACAAAGCCAGAGGATAGCAAGCAGCATGGCTGGTGTGGACTGACCAGAATAGACACCTGTGGCTCATTGCTTACCAGGCCTACGTTGCATGGGCAAGAACAGCGAGGCTTCAAGAAAGGCTTGCAGAGTCTCAGAGTTGGAGGCAGAACTGGAACTAGAATTCTGGTGTCTGAGCCTTTTATAGACCTTGGGGGCCAGGGTACCTCGGAACATGACCCGCGGGCAACATGCAAACTCTTGGCTTGTCCCCGTTTTAGGTGACACTGAGGAATTTCCTATTTCAACTTGTCCTCTTTGGGCTAGTAACAAATAGCTAAAGAAATTTCTGAACACTCATACTTTTCCCCCTTCCTGAAGTCCTGATTTTGCCTGAATTCTATTTTCCTGTCCTCCTTTTTTTCCTCCCCTGCCCCCCAACAATCTAGAACCTTTGTGCAGCTACAGTGATTCCACCAAAGCCAGTCCTCCCTCCTGCCCATGGAGGTAGAAACTAATATAGTGCCTTAATATTCCTAGGGAACATCATTATCATTTGATATGCCAATGTGATAATGGGCAGTTTGCCAGTCTTGTCATTTTAGAAGCAAATTGGCTTAAGTAATCACCTAAAACACCCTCTCCCAAGGGACTTTTTCCCCCCTACATAGAAAACAGCACCTGTCATTTCCAACTGTGAGGCACAGAGAAAATATTTCCCCGACTAAGTAATATAAGGGATTCACTGGAAGCTTTTGCAGGCCTTCCATTTAAATAAAACTCTTTTTTTAAAAGATAAAAATTCAATGCATGCTCACAGGATTTCAGTGTTGTCAAATATTCAATTTAAACTCTCCCTGTTATTTACATTCTCATCTTAACAACCATTATTACACAAGGGAGTTTTTTCCCTGCAGAGAGCATTCATGCAACGTGGTGCTGGTGTTATTACCCAAGCGATTCTTGTCTCCTGTATGCTGTGTTCCAAAGCCTTATCTCCATTGTTCCCTTTGTCCCTCCAGTGCCGAGTGGGCGTTCTCCACGACAGCAGACAGCGATTTTCCGTCTCTCAATAGTCAGCCTGATTCAAATGGGATCGATTGGAGGGAACCAGAGCCCGAAAACCACTGCAGCAGCACTGTGCCCAAGGGTGTGAGAGCTTCCTGCTGCCCTGCCCTGTTCTCACTGCGGCTTCCAATATGAAAAGTGCCCTGCTTCTTCACTGTCTCATAAAGGCATTTGCCAGCACTCCTAAAACCAGGCTAAAGAATGTTGCCTCATTTCTTCTCAAAGGGCCCACCCTTTGTGTGCTGTTTCTTTCTGTCTCAGGGGCCTGGGAATAGTAACAGGCTGTTTGGGCTGCGACAGGCAGGCAGTAACAGGATGACTCTTGGCAATGACTGATGGCAGCTATACATCTGTGCGTTTGATGACACCTAGTCTGCAGAGCAGTCTAACTGTCATTGTGGCTGGGAGGAGACTTTTCCTTCTGCTGCCCTGGAACTGCACCTGGATTTGATCTTGGAATTAAGGCTCTTTCTTTAGTTGTTTTCATTGCTAACATTTTAAACATATTTGGCGGTAGAATTAAGGTAGCTCTTTCACAGTAAACTGAAACCAGGGGCGTCCTGGACAATTGCACAGTCAAGAAAATGAAGAATGAATGAGTCAGAACCATATCATGTGAGAAGTAAGCCTCGACCGTCCCAGGCCACCGTCCTGTCACTGCTAAGGGCACAAGGTAAAATACCAGAAATGCTCTGGACATCTCTGGGGCTTTCTGGTAGTATCATATTCTGGGCAAAGGCATTGCCAACTCTGTTTAGTGATATAAGTGGCATCAGTGTCACCCTCATGAGATCTGGTCATACGAATTTGTCTGCATTGCTGTAACTCAACTCCCAAAGACTGAAATAATCTTGATGCAGGAGGCATCGCTTCATTATATGTACAATAGTAAAAATGCACAGTCACAGTCTTTAGTATTCCATTGACTTCCCCATGTTATATAGCAACAGGAGCCATCTAGTCCATACCCATCCCTGTGTTTCACCCAAAGAAGCTGGGCCTAGGGTGAGGAAAGTAGCTTGCTTTATGAAAGCCCGCATTTTTCTCCTGGCAGAATATGGCTAAACCTCCAGCCTCCTAAACTTCAACTCCCTTCTTGCTACCGCACGATGATGCCTCCTAATTCATTAAGTTTCAAATTAAATTCATGATTATTTCTATAAATGATTTAATGTCTTCAGATAATCGAGCTGCTGAAACACTATATACTATATAAATTCCATATATATTAAATGTGTACAACCATATACACGCATGTCTCCTTTCTCCCCATCACCTGTCAGGACTATCAATGTCCCATCTAGTAACCATGACAAGGCTAGCAGGAAGAGGGTTGTAAGCTAGGAATGGCTGGTGGAGAGAGCTCACCGGGAGAGCAGGACCCAACTTACTCAAGGGAGAAGTCAGCAGTATGAGTCTGCAAGACCGAAGGGGCTGGTGAAATAAACATGACTTCTATGTAGGGACCAGTCTTCAGGAATGAGGAACACAGGAGCTGGGTTTTGGAGAAAGCAGTCAGTAGCTGGACATACCTTGAGGGCTGCACAGGGAGACACGGCCTGATGTTGCTTGAATGTCTATTCTGAATTGCTGAGGTCCTCTAGGCCTGCAGGCAGAAGGCAACAGTATATTCCCAAACCCGGCTTGCTGCCAGGCAGGGCTCTCATTTGCTCAGAGACAAGGGGGACTCCTAACCCCATGGTGCCCCTAACATGACTGGGCAGAAGTAAGGTGGCTCCAACCACACAGGAATTCACTCATCCACTCCCAGGGATGAGTGTTTTGGCTATGCACCAATACCTCCCTGTTTCTCTAATATCTATGATACAGAGAACTGGAATCATAGGTCAGATTTCTGAGCAAATGCATAGGCAACTCTAGTCAGTTAACAATGAAGACAAATTTAGGGTGCCAAAGGGCAGACATGTTTAGAGAGCTGGAAGATCTTTGAACTTCATGACCATTGTAGTAAGTTAACTTTTTGAAGTAGGGGGCTCGTGTCTAGTAAGCTGATTTATGCAGTAGGTTAAGCTCAAACTCACAAAGTTTATGACTCAGCAATGTCTGTCTGACATTTATTACCACTCAACAGACTGGCAGTCATAAATCCAGCTTCATTTTTACAGTTAAATAGCTCCTATCATGAGACAAAGGAACAAAAGGAAATATTCCACAGCTGTGCTATTCATCCTGCATCTTATCAAAAAATAGACAAAAGTATAAAAATGAATAGGTCATGTGGTAATAGGTTCATATTTATTTGCATACATGCATGTAGACTATGTACAAATACCATGTAAAAATATGTGCTGAATTCTGCCTGATGCGGATGCTCTGCCTATGGGAACACGGTGAGGAGTCATATGTCTTATCCTTCTGTGTTAGAGCAAAGCTCTCATGAGCTTTCCTCGCTAGTTGCAACTGTGCAGTCCTTGCACTGAGTCAGAGCCTGACAGGTAGACAGAGCTCCAGCCTGGGGTGGAGGTGGGGGCAAGCAGAGGAAGTGAGACAGAGAAAGGTGTCCTTTGGGAATTCACATTGACAGCTTCTGAAACTCTGGGCTCTGCTCTTCTGGGAAGCTGTTCCCTATTGGAGTTATACCAGCATCAACCCTCTCCCATGTAAGGTTCTATCTCAACATGTAAGTTTTGTTGTTGTTGTTGTTGTTTTTGGCTACACAACATAATTTTTAATGCTATACGAAGAATACATATAAATAAGTGTAGGGGGCCTGGGTGGCTCAGTCAGTTAAGCGTCTGCCTTTGGCTCAGGTCATGATCCCGGGGGGGCGGGGTTTTGGCTCTGCTCAGCAGAGAGTCTGCTTTTTCCTCTCCCTCTGCCCCACCCCGCTTGTGCTCTTTCGTTCAAAAACAAAACAAAACAAACTTTAAAAAAAGAGAAAAATAAATAAGTGTATATATAAATACATACTTTTTCATATATATTCTTTTTTTAAATGTTTCAAGTTTTTGTTTAAGTTCTGGTTCGTTAACATATAGTGTAATATTAGTTTCAGGAGTAGAATTTAGTGATTCATCAAGTTACTTACAACACCCAGCGCTCATCAAAACAAGTGCCCTCTTTAATACCCATCACCTATTTAGCCCAACCCCTGTGCCCCTCACCTCCAAACCCCTCAGTTTGTTCTCTATAGTTAAGAGTCTGTTTTATGGTTTGCCTCCCTCTCTCCTTCCCCCACCCTTTTTTTGAAATGTGAATGAGCAAAATGAGAGATGGGCAAGATAGTTTTATAGGTGTCTTCCAGCTCTCACACTGCATGGGTCTATTTTACATTGAATAATTATTAGCTAGTTGGATGGTGGAAAAGAGGGGAGAAGACAACATGAAATTTTTATGTTCTTTAACATTTGTAACTCTGTAAGAAAAGTACCATTAGCCCCATTTTAAACATTGAGAAACTAAAGCTCAGAAAACTTACATAATTTGTCCAAGATCGTAGAGTAAGGAAATGTCAGAACCATATTCTAAATCCAGGTTTGTTTTAATTCTGATACATTTCCCCTATACCTTATGCATTATCTGAAATTTAGTATTCTCTAAGTAACTACTAATTACTATATGCATATATGATGAACATAGCACATGCAACTCCTTAGCACTTGTTTGTTATAAACTGGATTACTAGAGTTTGCAAAAAAAAAAAAAAGATAAATAGATTTTGGTTTTGGTTTTTGCTCTCTGGGGTGTCTATCTCTACTCTCAAAAAAAAAAAAATCTTTGGCTAAAGCAGATCGTTGCAAAGGAGAAATGATTTGTTTTCTTCAAATCCCAGCAATATGTCAGAGAATATCCAAAATTCACAAAAAGTGGGAACTGCACTGTCTTGTGCTCAGCATCTACAGAGAAAGGTGTTATAGTAGCGGAGACACGTGTTACTATACAAAAATGGGTAAGGATTGAGTTTAAGTCCTCCCAGAGAGGCTTACCATTCATCTGGGAAAATGGGAAGTTTCTGAACCAGTGAGTAACTGGGAGAAAAGCTCAAGTACGTGGTTCATTCACACTTCAAAACTATCAAAGAGTAAAGGGCTGATGCAATTCCTCAGGTGGAACACTCACCTTATTACCACACCCCCACGGATGGCTTGTAAAGGGTACTTATTAGCTTCATCACAATTAAACTCTCTACATCTAAAGGACACAGAGAAATGGTAGCTTATATAAAGAGGTAGGAGATAGGCTTCTAATTGGCCTTAAATTAAATGGTAAAGAAGTGGATAATGAAGACAGAGGCTTTAAAAAAAGATATCGAGTCAAAAGTAGAAACTTGCTGAAATGGCAAATATTCTCCATATACTGACTATATTTTCCTGTTACTAACACTTTTTTTAAATAACAGCAAGTTCTAGGTGAGCAACAGAGCGGTGGAGAAAAGCACAAGGTACTCCAAAGTTCTGAATATGTGCTCCTTATGGTCCATCAACATGATAGCCACAAAGTCAATCTGGTTAGTGACAAGAAGAATTAATTCAGAAGAAGAAAGGAGGGAAAACTTGAACCACTTATTCTTGCTCCGGAAGCCAGCTGGACACGTAGAGGACAGAGATTGTCTTTTCTCTTCAAGATGTGCTCTCTCTGATGTTCTGACAGTTCTGTGTAAAATAAGAGTTCTGTAGATTGCCCTCCTTCCATGACGACTGCCGTTCAATCCATTATTCTTATGCTCAAACGAGGAGATTATATTTTTGACAAAATAGAGGAAGATCCCTACTACCTTGCTTATACATATGCAACATTAATAATTTCCTTGGAACTAATACTAAGGAGGCTAATCCCATCCTCCCATTCTGAGCTTCTTGGAGATGAGTTACAGCTAGAGTAGTGGACTGATAGGACATGGGGTTGACACAACATGGTGACTTTGGACTATCAATAATAAAATCATTAACGCTAATGTTGTTATGCACACCGATTAACCCTTACTCTTAGCTATGAAGACAACTTCAAGAAATACAAGAATATACAGTAAAACATTTGATTTCAAAACAGAATAGGTGGTCACCGAGTTGACCACTACAGGAAACCTTATCTTACCATCATTGGTAGTCTAACAGTCAGACTTTTAATCATTTGAAGAATGACAATTCAAGTAGAAAATGTGCTAAGAAAATAGCAAGGATGCAAGACGGGAATTCATTATTGTGCGTATCAATTTCACTTTTATTTCTTTAATTAAAAAAGGAATAAATTTAGCAGCCAAATGTCCTACATTTGTACATTACGTAAACATTCTGAAATTGAAACAGCCTCTGCAGAGCCTAGTGCCCACCTGTGCAATGAGGATATTTGAGATGGTCTTCAAACAACCGCAGATGATGTCAAAGTTTGACCTATAGCAATAGTTAGACTGTTCTTCAGAAACAATGTAACCTGTTAGTGATAGTTGTAGGTGGGGGGACAGGTAAAATAGGACTTCTTTTTCCTTCACTCATATAATTTGAAGATTATATAATGTGGTTTTTAAAGGTCAGAATGAATTGGTAATTAAGTTGAGGCATTTGAAATTAGCAAATAAAACTGCTACTCAGAACAGTGGCTAAGGAGTAATTAATCATACAGGGAAAACATGGCAGCAGAGTAGAGCCATGGTAAAATTAGTTTCTAAATAGTTGCCGTAGACCCTTCAGATGATGCTACTAAGAAACCATGAGACATTAATTCCTTTCTTTTCTGTTTAGGCTGTATCCTTTAAAAAAACAAGCAAACAGTTTTCAAAGTTTTTCTAGGAAGATACAAACCAAAGCAGATGTCCATCCAAACAACCTCTCTTGCAGGTATTCAGAAACATGTGGACTCGTTATGACTCTTCCCTCTATGCTTTACTGAACATGTCACCACAAGCATGACCTTAAACCCACTGCAATTAATTTTTAAATATAAGTCATTGATAATTGTTGGCATTTTAACTATTATAATACAAAATTACTTAATACACTCTTTAAAACCAGTGTTGACAACCCCCATCCCCAACCCTTGAGAAGGCCTGCTTTAAAATCTGCTTAAGAAAACATTTTGGTTTACTTCTAGGTACATTTGTTTACTTCTAGGTGCTACATTTGCCAGACTTGAGTTTGAGTCCATGCTGGGGCTCTCAGAGTTTCATTTTACACCAAGATATTTATATATTAAATTTGAAGACAAATTTACCAACATGAATATTACAATGAAATATATAGATAGTTAATTTGACATGCATATCTTAAACTAGAAAGCCAACTAAGGCAGCATTTATATAGAGATTTATATTTTTAAGCACTTGACGTTTATTAATTAGCTAATTAACACCACAAACCTATGAGGTAGTTTAGCATGACTTTAGTATGAATAAATTAGGTAAGAAGCCAAAAAAGAAAAAAAATAAAACTTTCCCCTTAGTAATATGTTGATCAAACCTTTCTCATTCTGGTTGCAAAAGAACAACAATCAATTCTTTGTACAAGCTGGTCAAACAATGAATATTTAGCTTGGATGGAATGTAGAGAGGGCTGTTATTTCACTACCTGACAGTATAGAAAGTTTGTTACAGGAGTTTCAGTATGCTGTGCTTGCAGTGACTTGTCAGTAACACCTCACTCAAAGATCAGCTTTGGAGGAGGTATGGTCACTGCCTCTCCTGCCCGGGGCTCAAGTTTGCCTCTGGGAGTATTAGCATTTTTCATCTGTCTCAGAGTCTTCTTCTCTTGTCTGAATGGTCTAATAAACTCAATGCAGTAGAAAGGTATAAAGACACTTGCAGTTCCAATTTATGTTTATATGTCATCCAAGAGGCAAATGAAAAAACAAATCCTATATTGGTCTTTGTGGTCAAGCAATTGCAGATGAGAGTTTTATTACTATTTTTATCAGCAAAAGGGATCACCGTGGTCCTCTCTACTTAGCAGATTGCTTTATGATGGTATTTATTTGTGCACTGGGCTGCGGTTATATATAATGAAAACTCATTAATTTGGGCTTCACTACCATGGCATTTGTGGCCACTGGCACAGGTGCTGGCCAGAAGCTTACCTCTGTGCTTGAAGAAGAAAGCCTCTTTGAAAAGTTAAGCGAATTGAACAACCAGATCCGTAGGAGTATTTTGTCTCTATACAAAGACACAGACGATTTCAACCACTTAGTAAGTATCTTTTTAAATACAAAGAAAAAAATACTCTAATATAAGGATTATTAAAATTATTAATACATTAAGCTTTTGCATTATGTTAATTTTGCATCATTTTTCCTTCATTGGAAGAAATTTCAAATGTCAGTAGTTGGTTACTTTAGTTGCCATGACTCCAAGTACTCTGGAACAGTGAAAATACTTTATATATTGATGATTTGGATAGTTTCTTTCAAATAGATAGGGTTCTCCCCCAGGTCCCTTGAATTGAGGTTTCACGGGAAATCCCAGGACTCATTCTTATCTCCCTGGGAATCTCTGCTGTCATCAGGTGGCCTTACCCGAACACCTCTACAACCACCAGGTCCCATGGGTCTGTTCCTCTCTGCTGGAATTAATTTGGCTATTTGAAAATATTTATCTTACATCTCACTCCCACGGGTTCCATAATGAATCTGAATGTAAGACATGACCTAATTAAACAAATATAACCATACTATACTATTACTACTACTAACAATAAATAAGAACAGAAAGAACAACAAATAGCTAGCTTTCCGAGCAGAAGTGTCTCTATCTAAGACTTCCGAATATATAAATAACATTCATTGGCTCTTCTTGTTTAAGACTTAATACGTCAACTCCATGGTACATTAGAACAATCGTTTCCCTTATTTATGCAAAAATAAAAAAAAATTGAAAACAAACAAGCAAAATCTCTGGCAGGATATTCACTTTCACTTGACAGGTTGCCAAGGAGCAATGGTATTTAGATGAGGAATTCTGAAATGATCTGATTATTCTATCTGGAAGCTTATCTGTAAAGGGTTTGGCATAGCCCCTCTGTAAAGCAGAAGAGATCTATGTTCATAGGCTCAACTCTATCAGGTTATTAAAAACAAAACAAAACAAAACACTTGAAGGTATGAGCTCACTCACTAAACATAAACAGAAACAAAGTTGTTTTTTTTGTTGCTGTTGTTCGTTTGTTTTTTGGGTTTTTTGTTTGTTGTTGGTTTTTTGTTGTTTTTTTGTTTGTTTGTTTTGGTTTTTTTACTTGGACAGTGCTTATTTTACAGCGGAATTGACAAATAAAGCATTATTTCACACACTGGAAGAAAAGTCATCATTGCAGGTTTGCAGCTCTGTTGTGTGCTTTCCAAAACGGCAAGATAGATTGCTTCCCATCAAACCCTCCTTCCTTCCCACGGGACAGCACGTGGCTGGTGCAGCTGCTTCTCCCCGTAGGCACAGAAACTAGCAACCCTGGTCCCTCCTGAGTGGGCCCTCTCAAGGGAGTGGTGCCAAATTTCAAACACCTTCATAACAACACTGTGCATTTCTAAGTCATTTCATTTATTGCTCACTGAGTTGTAACCACCTCAGCTCTCTGTGGAAAAACAAGGGACGCCCGGAAAATCCTGACACCAGGAGATCAATTGCCTGTGGTCACAATGTTCAAAGGGCAACCCCAGTCAGAACACTGAGAAACACTGTGGAGAGGAGTTAAACATCTAGCTTTGCAGCCAGCCTGCAGGACACCAGATCCAGTCACGACGGAGAAGAGTTAAACCCGGAGAAATCTTTAGAATTTACACTCAGAGGCATTCCCCATCAGAGAGGAACAGTTTTCCAGTCTGTCATACTGGCCAGTAGTGTTCTTGCCAAAGTGACTGAACCTTGGCTCAGTGAGAGGACTTCAGTGAGGAACAGAGGAATAGGGGGACTCACTATACCCAAGGCTGTCATTTCTCCAGAACTTACACAATTCTCCCCAAATCATCAGCACCCACATCAAAGCCCACAGTGCAGGCCAACTTCGTAAGAAATACTCATTTATTTCCCTCTCATTCGGGGGTTTGTAATTCTTCTCTTGGATGCCTTTGGGAAAACATTTCATCAAGGTCAACTGCTGTGAAGACATTTTTGCCTAAGAGGATCACCATGCAGGCAAACTAATTCTTTTCCTAAGCTATTATTTTGGCAGCTTGCAAAGAGGACTTGGCTTAACCTTGAGAAACGGTTCTTTGAGTGATCAGAAAAAAGGATGGGCTTCTTCCTTTATTCACCCTCTTTATTCTTGTCATTCAGATGGCTAACCTCGTCCACCATTTTGAAGGTGAAATGAAGGAGTGGTATTTGTGTCCATTATGTATCTTCTGCTAGTAGTGACTCGTTCTGGTTCCGTGCATGTTGCCACCAATCATGTTTAGCGTGATGAAAAAATAATGTGTATTTCTTGATAAAGGTGCTTTAAATCTCAATCCTCAAAGATTTAATGGAATAATTTATGTTGAAGAAATCTAGAATAAATTTAGATCTTCCCACTGTCTTTAAGTTTGAGTGATGTTCCCACTGTTTGCTATAGGATTATAATTTAGAACATGTGCTAAATAGATCATCAGGAAAGAATTAAAAAATCCATCCAAATATCATAACTTACCACAAAATTAAAAGAAAGAAAGCAAGAAAGCTCATTCACTCTCCAAAACTAAGATTAGTCATATGTTAATTTGTGAATCCTCATAAGAAATGTTCATTGTTCAAGAAAGAATCCTCCTCTGGTGGTTGATAAGCAAATTCTCCAGGCAGAGAAATCCTGACATTTTTTTTTTCTCATCTCTTGATTGATGTTTTCACTACTTATTCTTCAGGCTATAAGACAGAAGGGAACACAGTCTTACCTTCTTTCATAATTACATATTCCAACCCTCCTCTCTCCTTCCTTTCCCCTCTTTCTCTTTCAGTCTCTCCCCCACATCACGTTAGCCATCAAATTAAAGTCAAATTTATATGATGAATCTTTTACAGTCTAAATAACCTGTAAATATAATAACTCAATTACCAATGTCATCTCTATGTATGTACAAGGAAATATATATCTCAATCCTGTCAATCCAGAAGCTAAATTCATTATGAAAGTTCTTAAAATGAGAATGACAAATTGGCTTATATTTATGGTGGACCACTTAGACCCATCCTTAAGTTTCAGATATAATGACTTGTAGAACCCTCTTGGTGGGAGGGAGAACAACATTATAGCATTTAGATTTCAGATTATTATTATAAACCACATTCTCAATTCATTCAGAATTATCCCCTTTAGATAAATAGGGAAAAAAATATGTTTTCTGGCTTTACTCTCAAAAAGTATTGATTAAAATTAAATAGGTACCTAATTCTTAAAGGTTTTTGGTTTTGTTTTCCTTTAAGATAAGAAAATATTACCATTTATGGAATGCCTACTATGTGTCCAGAACTTCACATTACTTTACTTATAATTTAATCCCCACAACCACCTTTAATTTGGATGTCATTTCTTCCCATTTTAACAGTGAGAACACTGAGTCTTCAGTTGGCTAAGGCAATGGCACATCTTCACACAGCTGCTTAGGGATGGGGGCTGAACCCTGGGAAAGATGAGAATCAAAAGACTTGTTGACATGCTGTGCAGAGAATTTCTCTCACAGAATAGAACATGTCCTCTGGCAGCAGTGAGGCTGCCCAGTCTCTGCTCCTAGTTGACAATTATCCCTAAAGCTATATTTTTAGAGGGGAGGGGGGTAAAAGTTCAGGAGCAGGTTAGAATCTTCCCATAGAGTCTCTTATCCCTCATCACTAAGTGCTAAATATTGTAGTGGAAATCTGGTAAATGAAAATTCACAAGCTACAAAGGGGAATTCTATCACTCACCTAGAAGCACATAGCATATCTTGAAATTTTATTTTCCAAAAAAAGTGCTGTCAGAGAATATTCTTAGGATGCGGATAAGAGTTTGAATGTTGTTGTATAATGCAAACCAAAAGAAAACGGAAACTATATGCATTTCTGGGTAAAAAAAAAAATTGCTTTGGAATTTTGCCTTTGAATGACCCTGATAAGCACAGCCACTTTTAAATGGTTGTTATAAAAAGAAAAATCCTGTTTTGGTATCCCATATTCAGTTTCTGCTCCATCCAGTCATGACCTGAGGAAATTCTACAGTCCTTGCTATTTTCGTGTGTTAATGTGACATAAAGGTTAAAAGTTCTCACTAAGCAAACAAGTATAATCTAATTTTTATAAATTGCAAAGATCAACACTTTTCAAATTAAAATGAGTTTAAAGTGTCGCACCTCCGTGTAACAGTGAGAGGACGAAACACACACTCAGCTGAGCAGTCTTCAGTTATGATTACATCATTAGAGGAAACTAAAAGCGGTTTGTTTTTTTTTAACTTATAGTAAAAGTGGTATATTAAGAACTTAATCCCATAATGAGCAAAAATATCACACTCGTCCTTTTTATAGTCATAATGATTATTCATATCCTTTCTGAACACAGAAGTAATGACAAATTAAAATGTCTTTCAATTCCATATAGCTTTTATAATTATTCAACCGTTACTCTTATTATTGCTGAAAAGGCTCCTTCATATTTTAGTCAGCATCCCATTTGATACAAAAGAACATGGAAAATTTTACTGCTATTAATAAATATGCAGCCATCCAATCCAAGAAGAAAATTCTTTTTCATCTGAGAGATAAGCTGCATAATTCATGTATTTTCAGAAATTTCTTTAAATAGAAAATTGAAGAAAGGCATAGGGATAAAAGAATTCATTATACAGTTTCCATTTGTGGTGAGGGACAGTCTCTGTTTTCAGAGTCTGAAGTTTAATTCCATTTGAAGAGACTTTCAATTGCATTGTATATGTACCAACACACTCATAGGGCTCCCTGTATTTTTGACATATATCATCATAAAAATGATACAACATAGATGTCACTTCACTTAAAAAGAATGTCACTGAAGGTTACTAGGTACTTTTCTTCGGGTCTTAGAATGCAGTTAGAAAAACTTACAGCAATTTGGAATGGGTACATTCTGCTTTCCAAAGAGAGAAATGTCCATGTCTGTGACCTGTGGGGCTCCATCGACTCTGTAAGCCCCAGCCCCTGTGGGAGCTCCTCCTACACAGAGACTTGATGGCCTTGTGGGGTGAGTCTGCATTCCGAGATCCCAAGCCTAATGAGAAGCACATTTGCTGGACCAGTTAAGTCAAAAAGGTTCTCTTTGTACTAGCTACCCTTTTGCGCATTCAGACCTGGAAAGTTCAGAGAGGGTGGTGCTCCAAACTGGGCATGAGGTCTTATGTATACTGGTAAGGACTTTTTTTTTTTTTTTGTAATTGATGTATAGTTGACACACAGTGTTACACTAGTTTCAGAAGTACAACCGAGGGATTCAACAACTCTACACATGCTGTGCTCACCCCAATTGTAGCTACTGTTTGTCACTATACAATCCTATTACAATCCCATTGACTATATTCACTATGTTCTATGTTTCATCCCCTTGACTTATTCATTCCATACCTGGAAGTCTGTACCTCCCACTACCCTTCACCCATTTTGCCCATCCCCCCCTCCATCCTACCCTGTGGCAACCACCGGTTTGTTCTCTGTATTTATGGCTCTGTTTCCACGTTTTAAAAATTTCTTTGTTTGTTGTTTAGATTCCACAAAAAAATGAAATCATATGGCATTTGTCTTTTTCTGTCAGGCTTATTTCACTTAGCAATACCCTCTAAGTCTACCCATAATGGCAAGATCTCATTCTTCTTACCTAAAAAGGAGTCTTCAATACTGAGATTGAACTGTGTTCATCATGGAAAATGACCAATGTATGTGGTCTTTATGAGATGTTATCAAGGTAGGGGGGAAGGATGGGGAATGTGTACTGACACATTGTGTTTGGAGATGGCTACTGGAAAAAAATTGATGTGTTTATCCCACACTGAATTTAAACTGTTCAATAAGCCAATTAAAAAACAAAGCAGTGTATCCTCAACCATGATGAAGCCTGGTGTCTGAAACCAGACAGCAAGTTTACAGGGACATGAGAAATGAAATCATGGACCATGGCGTCTATGAAATGATGTGGCCAGAATGTGTTAGGTTTGTTGGATGAGGAGCTATGTTCTAGACACTTTCCACCACATGCCACTGAACAGTCATGACTTTGAATGTGTTCAATCTACTGCCTGAGATGTGCCATGAATAATATCCAAGGACTTACTCAGTTTATTACATAGGACACAGATAAACCAAATTAAACTAGATTTCCCAAATCAAGCTTCTCCCAATTTCTATTCTTTCTTTTCCTACATTCCCTAACCCAACAAATAAGAGCTCAAGGCAGAAATTCAGTGTTTTCCCGGGTTTGTTTTTTTTTTCCCCCTACCCCATAACCAATCAACCATAAGTCTTATTGTCCTCCTATTTCATTCTGAAATGTGTCATGTCCTCTGCACCCTCTCCCTGTGTCAGATTCCAGGCCCTTGACATGACACTTGGCTTCTCCCTGGCATCTTTGCAACCAGCTCTGCTGAATCATCACACTGGTGTTGTAGTGCTTCACTGAGTTCCCACTGCCTACTGGAGAGAAATGTAATACACAAAAGTCATTTGTGATGTGACCACCATCTTCTCCAGCTTCATCTTTTTGTCAGTGATCCCTGTAACCATGCTAAACTCCCATCACAGGGAGTTACTTGAGGTTTCCGGACCTGCCACGTTCCCATGTGCTTCTACGGTTGGCACAGGCTCTTCATGGGAGCTCATCCTTCACCTATGGGCTTCTCCCGCTTTTCCCAGTCCTCTTAGTGGAAGCAGGCTTCCTTAAAATATCCTTTCCTGAACTTACGTGGACCCAACCAAATGCAGTTGCAATGTTTTGAGCAGCCACTAGGGAGTAGAGAACAAAATCTCAAGAAAATGCCCAAGCCATAGCAAGTGATCAGTATACTGTTATGCTTCAGACAAGGGGTGCAATGTGTCTTGCTTCTGAGAATGGTGAATGGCAGGGGGTTGAGGGGGGCTGGAGAAGAAAGAGGAGAAGAGAAAAAAAATGTGGGAGAAAAGATGAAGCATGGAGAGAATGGAACCAGGAAAATGGATTTGTTCTGTACATGGTGCTACCTCTGTATGACACCCTGATCTTTGAAATTTGTCTAGACAAATAAAATACTTGTGAAATATTATCTGTTAGTGGAAGTTGATGCAGTCTGAGTGATATGAGGTGGTGGTGGAGGGGAGAAGCACTCAAATGTGTAGGGGGAGAAAGATGTAGAAAGACCACAAGACATTGGGAGTTAAAAACAAAGGTTGCTGTAGACTTTGTTGGGTAGTCCCATGCCAACTCAAGAGAACTGAAAGTGGGGTGTTCAGTTGTCACCTCTAACATATGGGTATCGCAAGATGAATTTCTCCAAATCCTTTTTAGAAAAACAAATCCCATATATTTATAACCCATTGAATAAATAAATCATTTAAGAAAATTCAAGCTAATTGAGAGAAAAGTCAGATACTATGAGCATTCAAGAAGCTGTGAATATTCAAAAATATAGAATATTTAAAATGAATGCAAGTCCATCACTTCCTAATACACGACTAGCAAAATTGACAAGAATGATTTGTAATTAACTTACCAAAACACCTAAGAAAACAAGCCTCCTCTGTTTATATAGATTTTGCATTGTTTATATGCAAATGAATGCTCTAAAGTGCTTGAGAACAATTTATTCCCTTAAGAAGGCAAATATTCTCTCTATAATCTTGTTTACACTATTCATTTGCTTTGCAAAACATTTTTCATAAAATCACAAAATAATGAAATGTTAGAAGCAGAAGGACCCCAGGGATCATATAAGAAAGTCCTAAGTCCTCATTTTATAGATGAAAAACTCAATGGAGCCGCTGACACACCTGTAAATTTTAGCATTTCTGAGGCCTACATCCTCACACCCCAGACTCCACTCCTCCTACAATGGGGTTCTAGCCACAACTGGGGCAAATGCAAACAGAGCAAGGGAGCTGCAAAGCACTGGGATTTGGAGCATCACCAGGACCCATCAGCCTCCTAGACCTAGGTGAGAGCCCAGTACCCTTTTTCCATTTGCTTATAGGCCTGGTTAGTCCTGGAGGCCTGGTTAGTCCTGGTTTGTTTCTAGGCTTCAGCTCCTACTTTGTTTCCTGGGGGAACTGTTTCCTGATGCCCTCTTCCCCACCCTGTCCTAGTTAGGGCCCATCCTACATGCTTTCCTCTACTGTTTCTCTAACCACATCATCTTGCCATCTTTTGTTTACTGTCTGCCCTCTCTCAGAGCAACCTGGGACTCAATTTCTGTATTTTCAATGCTTGCAATAAGGCCTGACACAGAATCAATGCATAACCTTCCCCAAAAAACACAGGAGACCAGAGGAGGAATCAATTGGGATGTTGGGAAGAAGCGTGACTCCCAGAGAGTCACATTCCTCAGTTCCCTGTCCTATATCTTGGGCAAATCCACTTCTGGCCTTCCTTTATAGATAAGAAAAACAACTAAGAATTCAAAACATTTCTATTCTTATTTCTGTCTACTATTCTTATAGATTCAAAGGGCTTGAGATTTAAAGTTAGAAAACTTGATTTTAAACTCCAACACCTGGGGGTGCCAGGGTGGCTCAGTCAGTTAAGCATCTGTCTTTGGCTCAGGTCATGATCTCAGGGTCCTGGGATCCAGCCCTGCATCAGGCTTCTTGCCTGGGCCTGCTTGTCCCTCTCCCTCTGCCTGCTGCTCCACCTGCTTGTGTTCTTTCTCTCTGTGTCAAATAAATAAATAAAACCTTAAAAAATAGTTAAAAGAAATTAAAAAATAAACACCAACACCTATTATTACTAGTTGGATATTTATGTACCATGTTTTTAACTTTATTTAGTTTCGACTTATCCATCTATAAAACCAAGATGTCAGTAGTATCTTCCACACAGGAGTGTCATGAGGATTAAATGAGATAGTATATATGAATATATCCAGTAAGTACAAAAAATTTAGAGATTCTTCTGTCCTTATCTTTACTCTTAATCATTTGAAAGGAACATTTCTGAAGTAGCCATTACATAATAAAGAATTTGTGTTTTTTTGTCCCAAGTTCCTGGGGTGGAGATAAGCCCTTGGAATTCCCCAATTATTAGGAGTGTCTTTACTTTTTGTTTTTCATTTTTGTTTTTAACATATACAAAGCAACAGTTGGCTTTTTTTCCTCTGTGTGTACTTATTTATTTATTTTTAAGTGAAATATAATTGATATGTAATATTATATTAGATCCAGGGGTAGAACATATACATCATGAAATTCTCACCATGATACAAATAGTTACCTTCTGTCACCATAAAATGTATAGTTAATTCATCTATGACAGAGGAGGCAATAGCATACCTGGGGAAGAACAAAGCTGGAGGGATCACAATTTCAGATTTCAAGACACATTACAAAACTGTAGTCATCAAAACAGTATGGTATTAGCACAAAAATAGACACATAGATCAATGGGACAGAATAGAGAGCCCAGAAATAAACCCATACTTTAATGGTCAATTAATCTATGGCAAAAGAAGCAAGAATATACAGTAAATAAACAGTGTTGGGAAAACTGGACAGCTACCTGCCAAGAGTGACACTGGACCACCTTCTTCCTCCATACACAAAAATAAACTCAAAATGGATTAAAGACCTAAATGTGATGCCTGAAACCATAAAACTCCCAGGAGAAAACCTAGGCAGTAACCTCTTTAACATCAGCCATAGAAATGTTTTTCTGGCTCTGTCTCCTCAGGGCAAGGGAAACAAAAGCAAAAATAACAATTAGGACTACATCAAACTAAAAAGCTTTTGCACAGGAAGAAAAACATCAATAAAATGATAAGAATGCCTTTGTTATTCATAGTGGGCCCTGACAGCTTATGCTAATGAGGTGACTCATAGTGAGTCCCTACATAATTTCAAGATGGAGGCTGGCCATGCTGGAAAGATCCACCATGTGATTAGTGGGTTGAGGCTTTGAGCCAAATGACATCATGACCTCTGTAGAGAGGAGGAAGGGCTGAAGATCGAGTTCAGTCACGTGGCCAAGAATTCAATCTATCATTTATCATAAGTAATGGAATCCCAGTAAAAACTCTGGATACTGAAGTTGTCAGAGAATGAGCTCTACCATCAAATGCCAGACCTCAAATGCCAGATCTGGCATTCAGTAGCTCTGTGGACTTTACCTCAGTTTCCTGATCCATTAGATGGGGATGACGTAATCATAGCATAGGTCTCATAGGCTGCTATGAAGTTGAAATGAGTTAGTATACATGGAAGTATGATGTACCTGGTCCGTATGGAACAACAAATCAAGGTTGTCTCTTATTATCATTACTAGTATTAGTATTACTCTGCTACACGGGCCCCTGCTTTACACTAAATAGATTACTGTCTCTTATGTAATTGGCAGAAAGAAAGACAGGGTGTTGAAGTAAAATATGTTTTCTGGACCCCAAGGGCAGCTCTGGTTCTACACGTTTCCAGGGTAGGTGAAGAATCACAGAAAACAATAGCATATAACACAAAGATAGTGGGGGAGGGATGAATGCTAATATTTGATGGGTACACAATGTTCCCTCCTGCCAAAAAAACAAACAAAAAAAGGCTAAAATGGTCCAGACTATACTGTCCACTATCTTACCCAGTAGCTACATGTGACTATTTAAATATAAAATAATTGAAATTAAATGCAATTTAAAATTCAGTTCTTCAGTCACACTGCCTACATTTTAAGTGCTGCATAGCCACATGGGGCTAGTGGCAACTACATTGTATAGAATAGAGACAGTCATCACAGGGGGTTCTATTGGACATTGCTGGTCTAGAAACAGCAAAAGTATCTGAAATCAGGTATGTTTTCAAACATAAACATAGTTCTTTTATATGTTCTTTTATGTATATTTATACATATATACAATTTTAAGTATTATGTATATATGTAGGTATATATAATTCAAGTACAATTAACATATGGTGGTATATTAGTTTCAGGTGTACAACATAATGATTCAACAATTCTATGCATTACTCAGTGCTCATCATGGTAAGAGTACTCTTTTTTTTTTTAAAGATTTCATTTATTTATTTATTTTAGAGACAGAGGGCACACAGAGGGGGAGGGGGAGGGGAGAGGGAGGGAGAGAGAGAATCCCAAGCAGACTCTACACCCAGCACGGAGCCTGACGTGGGTCTCGATCTCATTACCCTGAGATGATGACCTGAGCCGAAACCAAGAGTCTGATGATTAATGGACTGAGGCACTCAAGTGCCGCTGATGATAAGTGTATTCTTAATCCCCTTCACCTATTCATCCATCTTTTCACCTACCTCCCTTCTGGCAACCACAAGTTTATTCTCTATATTTTTTGTCTCTTCTTTTCTTTGTTTCTTAAATTTCACATATGAGCAAAAGCGTATAGTATTTGTCTTTCTCTGACTGACTCATTTCACTTATTTAGCATTACACCCTCTAGATCCACCCATGTTGTTGCAAATGACAAGACTTCATTTGTTTCCATGGCTGAATAATATTCTATTTTATATAGCTATACAAAATGGAATATGCATATATATGTGTGTGTGTTTATATGTACGCACATCTTCTTTATCCATCATCTATGGTATTTTTATTTTTAATTTCTTCAGGAAACTCCACACTGTTTTTCACAGTGGCTGCACCAGTTTACATGCCCACCAACAGTGCATGAGGTTTCCTTTTTCTCCACATCTTTGCCAACACTTGCTCTTGTTATGTTATTGTTCCTGTGTTTTCCATTTTAGCATTCTGACAGGTGTGAGGTGATATCTCGTTGTTGTTTTGATTTGCATCTCCCTATTAGTGATGTTGAACATGTTTTCATGTATCTGTTGGACATCTGTATGCCTTCTTTGTAAAAATGTCTATTCATGTCCTCTGCACATTTTTAATTGGATTATTTGGGTTTTTTGGTGTTGATGTATATGTTCTTTATATATTTTGAATATTAACCCCTTATCAGATATATCATTTGCAAATACCTTTTCACATTCAGTAGGTTTCCCTTTTGTTTAGTTGATGGTCTCCTTTGCTCTGCCAAAGCTTTACATTTTGATGTAGTCCAAATAGCTTAATTTTGCTTTTGTTTCCCTTCACAAAAGAGACATATCTAAAATGATGTGTCTACGGCTGATATCAAAGTGATTACTGCTTACGTTTTCTTCTGAGAGATTTATGGTTTCAGGTCTCACATTTAGGTCTTTAATCTATTTTGCATTTATTTTTGTGTTTGACATAAGAAAGTGGTCCAGTTTCATTCTTTTACAGGTAGCTGTCCAATTTTCCCAATGCCATTTGTTGACAAGGCTTTTTCCCATTGTATATTCTTGCCTCCTTTGTTGTAGATTAATTGATCATAAAAGCGTGGGCTTATTTCTGTGATTTCAATTCTGTTATACTGATCTCTACATCTATTTCTGTGCCAGTGCCGTACTGTTTTGATTACTATAGCTTTGTAGTATATCTTGAGATCTGGGATTGTGGTACCTCCAGTTTTGTTCTTCTTTTTCAATATTGCTTTGACTATTCAGGTTCTTTTGTGGTTCCATATAAATTTTAGGATTATTTGTTCTAGTTCTGTGAAAAATGTTACATTTTGATAGAGATTGCATTAAATCTATAGATTGCTTTGAGTAGTACAGACATTTTAACAATATTGGTTCTCCCAGTTCATGAGCATGGAATATTTCTTCTTTTGTTTATGTCATTTTCAATTTCTTTCATCAGTGTTGTATGGTTTTTGGAATACAGGACTTTCATCTCCTTGTTAAATTTATTCCTAGGTATGTTATCCTTTATGGTACAATTGCAAATGGGATTTGTTTTTAATTTATCTTTCTGCTACTTCATTATTAGTGTATAAAAAAGCAACAGATTTCTGTATATTGATTTTGTATCCTGTCACTTTACTGAATTCATTTATCAGTTTTAGTAATTTTTGGTGTGGTCTTCAGGGTTTTCTTTGTATAGTATCGTGTCATCTGCAAATAGTGAAAGTGTTACTTCTTTACCAATTTGGATGCCTTTTATTTCTTTTTCTTGTCTCATTGCTGTGGGTAAGACTTCTAGTACTATGCTGAATAAAAGTGGTGAGAGTAGACATCCTTGTCTTATTCATGATTTCAGAGGAAAAGCTCTCAGTTTTTCATCATTGAGGAAGATGTTAGCTATGGGTTTTTCATTTATGTTCTTTATTAATTGAGGTATGTTCCTTCTAATCCTACTTTGTTGAGAGTTTTTATCATGAAGAAAAACTTTGTCAAATGTTTTTTCTGCATCTAGTGAGATAATCATATGGTCTTATGTACTATCTCTTCTTAATGTGTCGTATCATGTTGATTGATTTGCAAATGTTGAACCACCTTTGTATCCTTGGAATAAATCCCACTTGATCATGGTGAATGATTTTTGTTTTTTAATGTATTGTTGGGTTTGGTTTGCTAGTATTTTGTTGAGGATTTTTGCATCTATGTTCATCAGAGATATTGGACTATAGTTTTCTTTAGTGTCTATCTGGTTTTGGTATTAGGGTAATGCTGGCCTCATGGAATTAATTTGGAAGCTTTCTTTCCTTTTCTAATTTTTGGAATAGTTTAAGAAGAATTCATATTAACTATTCTTTAGATGTTTGGTTGACTACACTTGTGAAGTCATCTGTTCCTGGACTTTTGTTTGTTGAGAGTTTTTTGCTTACTGATTCAATTTTATTGCTAATAATCAGTCTGTTCAGATTTTCTGTTTCTTCCTGATTTGGTTTTGGAAGTTTAAATGTTTCCAGGAATTTATCAATTTCTTCTACATTGTCCAAATTTTTCACATAAAATATATAATCCTTTATATTACTTATAATCCTTTGTATGTCTGTGGGGGTTGGTTATTATTTCTCCTCTTTTGTCTCTGCTTTTATTTACTTGAAACTTCTCTCTCTTTTTGATGAGTCTAGCTAATGTCTTATCAATTTTATTGATCCTTTTTATTTTGTGAATCCCTTGACTGATTTTTATAGATAAAATTGATTTTACTGCTTTGTGTTTTAACCTCCATACTGTTTATATAAGTGAGTAATCTACTACTTTTACTATGTTTGCATTTACCTGTGAAGTTATTTTTATCCTCTCATAATATTCTTACTACTTTTCTTTCCACTCCAAGAATTCCCTTTAACATTTCTCATAAGGCTCGTTTAGTGATGATGAGCTCCTTTAACTTTCGTTTGTCTAGGAAACTCTTTATCTCTCCTTCTAATTCTGAACAATAACCTCGCTGGATAGAATACTTTGGGCTACAGGTTTTTTGTTGTTGTTGTTGTTTTGTTTTTTTCCTTTCTGCATTTTGAATATATTATGCCATTCATTTCTGGTCTGCAAAGTCTCTGCTGAAAAATCAGCTGATAGCCTTATGGGGTTTCCCTTCTATGTAACTATTTTCTTCTCTCTTGTTGCTTTTAAAACTCTTTCTATTTTTCTCATTTTACTTTCTATGTATCTTGGGTGGATCTCCTTGGATTTTGTTGGGGTCTCTCTGTGCCTCCTGGGTGTAGATTTCTGTTTCCCTTCCCAGATTAGGAGTGTTTTCAGCTATTATTTCTTCAAATAAATTTTCTGCCCCCCTTTCCCTGTCTTCTCCTTCTGGGATCCCTATAATGTGAATGTTATTATGCTTGATGATGTTGCTGAGTTTCCTTAATCTATTCTTGTTTTTATTAACTTTTTTTTTCTTTTTGCTGTTCAGCTTGGTTGCTTTCCATTACTCTGTCGTTCAGCTTGCTGATCTGTTTTTCTGCTTTCTCTAGTCTACTTGTTATTTCCTTTAGTGTATTTTTAATTTCCATTATTGAGTTCTTCATCTCTGGTTCATTTTTATATTTTCTATTTCTTTGTTGAAGGTCTCACTGAGATCCTCCACTCTTTTCTCAAGTCCAGTATCTTTATGACAATTACTTTGAATTCCCTATAAGGCATATTGCTTACTTCCATTTTATTTAGCTTTTTTGCTGTGATTTTGTCCTACTCTTTCATTTGAGATGGTTTCCTCTGTCTCTTCATTTTGTCTAATTCTCTGTGTTTGTTTCCATGTATTAGACAAGTCAGCTATTTCTCCTGGTCTTGTAAGTAGTGGCCTTATGAAGAAGAGGTCCTGTCATGTCTGGCAGTGCAGTGTCCTCTATTCATGAGACCCCGGTGATTCAGGGGTGTCTCTTATGTGTGTTTTGTGCACCCTACTCTTGTGATTGAAATGCTTTTGCTTTTAGTACAGTTGGTTGCAATGGTCCCCTTTGTCTTTTGTGGGCAGGGCTTGGTCCCTGTGCCTTAAGGGACTAGTCTGGGACTACCTTGAGCTTGTAGTTGGATCAGATCAAATGTCTGTCCTTAGTCTGTCTATTGGAGTTGCAGTACCCCAAGCTATGGGGCTCTCCTTCCCCTGACATCATGAGGTATTTGTTGGTGGGTAGGGCTGGCAGTGAGATCAGATGTCTGCCTCCAACCCACTGCTGGGGCTGCAGTCAAACTGGTGTGTGTATTTTCCCCTCTACCTAGGGCAAGTGCTGGTCACTGTTAGGGCTTCCTGCAGAATGTCAGGTGCCACCTTAGAGGGACTCCCACCAAGTTGGTAGGTTGGTTGGGCAGATCTGCAGGAGAACATGGGGGCAGGGTGTGCTTTTATGAAGCTAGGTGGTGAATGTTCACACACTGGTTCTGACAGTTATCTGGGTATTTGGCTGAAGGTTGGGGGGGGGTGAGGAGAAATGGTGCCAGCTAGCTCCTTTGCCCTTGGAGAAGTTTCATAAAGACTTCTCCACATCCAGTCCATGTTCTGAGATTAGTAAATAAATATCCTCCCAGTATACCCCAGGTGCTTTTCAAACTGCTGCTTCTATACTGTATCCACAGGGTTGTATGTTATGCTGGTTCTTTAAGGGCAGGAACTCAGTTTCCTATAGCTCTGTTGCTCTCCCATTGCTAAGCCTGCTGATTTTTAAAGTACTCAGAGTTAAGCCCCACTGATTATAAAAACTAGTTAAGTCCCTGTAGTTCTTACTGCCAAATGTTATGGGGACTCATCTTCCAGGGCAAGTCCCCCATGTCTGAAATGCTTGCTGTGTGGTGTGCTCCTTGCCCTTCACCATGCTCTTGGCATCCCTCCTGTTTGTGGTTGGTCTCACAGGGAGTTTGGTTCCTGACCACATCTCTGTCCTTCTATCATCTTCAATGTGGTCTCCTCTCTATGCTTAACTGTAGAGAGTATGTTCTGACAGTCTTTGGTTATTTTCTGGGTTAGTTGCATTGATGTGGCTGTGATCTAGGTGTATTCATGGTATGATGTGAACTTAGGATCCTCCTATCTTCCCAGACCCCTTGCAGAGCTCTTTTTTTATAACTTCTACAACTATGTAAAATCCACTAATTTTCCTCAAAATGCAAAATAAAATGAAGAAGAATAATGGATGTGTTTAATGGAGAGAATGGCAATTATTATACTCAAATAATGTATAGCTGACTCTCAAACATTTCAGTGCCTCTAAGCTCAGAGATCAGGAAAGAAGAAATGTCTAAACTCTTGATAGACTGTCTTCCTCTCTTTCAGCTCATGTGTAAATGTCCTGGAGTGCATGCCTTTGAGAACCCGGAGGCCATCATTCCAAATGATGCCTAGTATTCCCAGATCAGCAACTGTAGAGGTAGAAAGCCACTCCTCAAGCCAGCCCTTAGGCAGAGAGGGGTTAAAGTCTATGAAGCACAGTAGTAGAAGCAAAGAAATGTGTTGGCAGAAGCATGTGTTGGTGGAGTATATGGTGAACTCATAGGGAAAGGAAGGACAGGGAACCAAAGTGATAAAAAAAGAAAAGAAATACTGTATGAAGCAGATTTCTGGGAAGGGGACTGTGAAGCATGGTGGGATGGGATGTAGCCAGCTTGCAGGGAGAGATGTGAGGCTGGGATAGAGAAGGGGAGAGCTGGAAGCTGACAGAGGAGGCATAGGGTCTGTACCAATGCAGGGGTCATTGAGGGGGCAGGAAGGACTCTGGTACTTGGGCTGGCCTGCTGGTGGTAAAAATAGGATTTCAATGATAGTGCAATTTTCTTAACAAGTTATTTGACAATTATTATGTTATTATGAAGCCCCTAAAACATGCTATGCAACAAATGAACTCAAAAAAAGCATTCAATTATGATCTAGGTCCGGATTTACCGCTAAATAGCTACATTTACACGTGTAGCTTCATGCCCCCCATAAGCCTCAACTTCCTCATCTATTCAATGAAGAAATGGACATAGCCATTCCAGAGGTTCTTTCACCTCCAACATGCTGAAATCCTGGGGCTGGGCCAAGGTCACTGTCCTTTAAGATATTCAATTTCAAGTTCAGCAGTTTCTGTCAGCCCATCTAAATTATCACAAACTCTAAAATGACAAATCCAAAGATAGAGAAGTTTCTGAGAGGATTCTGCAATTTCCTTTCCTTTCTTTTGTTTTCCCCTGCAGGTTCAGTTTATTTGCTAACCAGCACCAACTACAAACACAGTCAAACCTTTCAGGAGATGACCAAATCCACTAGTGAAAGCTGGCAGTGCATTTTTGCAAATGGAGCCAAACTATCTTATACATATACGATGACCAAGGAAGAGGATCAAGAAAGCCAGCATGTGCTCACAAATAGTCTCGGGGAGACCATGGTCTGATGCAGCATCATCCAGTGAACCTGGGTCTGGACCAAAACAAAAGTAATTGCAGTGTCTGTAGTAGGCAAACTCAATGATGTGGAGGCAATCAGACACATGTAGAAATCATCCTAGTGAAAATCCACCATGATCCCCACTCCAAGTAACTATACCCTTTACATTGTCTCTGTAGGACATCTGATGCAGAGTGGCGTACACTGAGGTGGAGTCTGGAGTCCTGGTGCCACTTGACACCATCTAAGTCAGATAGAAAACAGACAGAAAATGACTCACCCTTCCTGAGCCTCAGTTCTGTAATCTCTAAACTGGGGTTAGGACATCTCCTACATAGGACTTCTGTGAGGAATAAATGGGTTACCTTTGTAACTGGTAAACAGTAAAATTAGTGGAAAAGCTATTCAAATGTAAATCATTAGAGTTATAACTTTATGTAACTATACGACTTTACTACTCCCTAAAGTATATTTTTTATCTTTTCACTGAGATAATGTAGTGGGAATAACATATTAGCTAACTACAGCACTGTCAATGGTTTGCTTGTAAGATTAATCTATCATTACAGATTCTAAGTGTCGAAGGACTTGAATCTAATATACTTGAACTATTAGAAACAAGATGTTTGTCAGGCTGGGCATACTAAAAATGTTGGCATAAGTAGTCAGGAACTGCAAAGGGCAGTGAAGCTGGTAAGTGAGGGGGCAGAAGAGTAGGGAGATGCCAAAGGGAGCATCTGTATTTATTTCCAGGGTGTGTGTGGGAGGGGGTGGCTGTTAAAGTACATTTTCCATCTCACAACTTGGTCTTGACCAGCACCAAGGAACTTGGTGATCAAGCTCTAATTTTTCAACCGTGTTGTAGACTTTTCTTACTGCTTACAGTAAACTGGGAGAGTGGCAGATAGAAGGAAGAACTGCTATATAAAAAGGAGCCAAGACTTGATGATTTTGAAAATTCTCAGCATCTCAGGACAGCAAAAGATGCTAAAATTAAGAAATGGCTTCCAGGTAGATAGTCAGGAAAATGTGATCTAGAGATAAAGCTGAATGAGACAGCATTACCCTTGGTGAGGACTTCAAAACGATCTGAGGATCAGACCCTTAGTGGGTCCCACCCAGGGGCTGCTAAAGAGAGTAAGGACGCTACACACACATTGTCCCAGTGGAACAACAGGGCCTCTGGGAAGTGTGAGGGCTTTGTCTCTGCCTTCTCAACAGGGCCCAAAGCTAGAAAAAGGCTTTTCGGGGTGGTACTTTTTTCTAGTACAACAAACCCCAGTAAGATTCACAGAAATCTCTCAGAGTTTTGAGAAAATTATTGCAGTAGAAATACTGTTATTTTGGACTGAAAGGAATAGAGACAGTAAAAAACAAAAAAAAACAAAAAAAAAAAACGAAGAAGTCAATAGACCCCAGAATGTCTACTGTCAAGAAGCAGGCCAAGCAAAGTAGCTGGGTATAAACATGTACTAGCTTTCATGAAAAAGGACGACCCAGAGGGCAGATGATGGTAAGCAGCTTCTGAAGTGCCTTCCTAAGATCCCTGCATCCCAGTTTCAGTGTCCTGGTGTGACCCCCTCACCCCTTTTCTTAAAGTTTTTATTCATCAGAGAGAAAGAGAGAGAGAGAGAGCACAAGCAGTGGGTGCGGCCGGCAGAGGGAGAAGCAGACTCCCCGCTGCACAGGGAGCCCAATGAGGGACTCAATCCCAGGACCCTGGGACCATGACCTAAGCTGAAGGCAGATACTTAATCCACTGAGCCACACAGGCATCCCCCTACTCCCCTTGAGTGTGGGCTGGATCTGGTGCCTTATTTCTAAAGACTGAATATGGACTATGTTATTGCACTATTAGGTTATAAAAGACTGTTATTTCTCTCTTGTCCCCTCCTACACTGTCTCTTGCCTTCTCGCTTGCTTGCTCAGATTGTTGTGAGCTGCCCATGCCTAGAAATGCCTCTGGCCAGTATGCCCCGAGGAATGGAGACCCTCATTCCAACAACTTGCTAGGAACCAGACCTCACCAACAATCACTTGAGTGAGATCGGAGGCAGATTCACCCTTTGTGCAGACTTCACTGAAGCCTTAGAAAAAACTCAGAGCCAGAAAACCTAGTTAAACCATGCCCGGATTCTAGACCCACAGTCACTGTGAGATAGTAAATGTTTAGGGTACCAAGTTTGTTAATTTTTTTAAGATTTTATTTATTTATTTATTTGAGAGAGAGAGCGAGAGCTAGAGAGAATAAGTGGGGAGGGGCAGTGGGAGAAGCAGGCTCCCCGCTGAGCAGGGAGCCTGATGCCTGATGCAGGGCTCCATCCCAGGATCCCAGGATCATGACCTGAGCTGAAGTCAGACACTTAACCAACTGAGCCACCCAGGCGTAGGGCACCTAGGCTAGGGATAATTTGCTATGAAACAGCAAATAAAAATGATCAGTGTTATGGATTGAATTATGCCGCCCCAATTCATATGTTAAAGTTCTAACCCCTAGTACCTCAGAATGTGACCTTATTTGGACACAGTCATTGCAGATGTAATTAGTGGGGGTTATACTGCAGTAGGGTGGGTCTCATTCAATCTGACCAGTGTCCTTACAGAAAAGGGAATTTGGACACAGACAGGTCTACAGGGGGAAAAGGCCACGTGAAGATCAGAGTTAGGCTGCCACAACCGAAGGAACTACCAGAAGCTGGGTGAGAGGCCTAGAGCCTCCTTCCCCAGCACCTTTACAAGGAGCATGGTCCTACTGACACCTTGATCCTGAACTTCTAGCCTCCAGGGCTGTGAGCGAAGAAACCAGCTGCTGTCTGAGCTACTCTGCTTGTGGCCCTTGGTTACCGGTGTCCTAGCCAACAAATAGAGTCAGTAAATGGGACAAGTGGTGTTAAGGAGTGTCAAGTAGAACAACCAAAGAATGATCTGCTTTGACCCCAGTAGTCTCTGAAACACTGACATCCCCTCATTAAAGCCTGGTAAACAAGCCAACAAACAGACAGACAAACAGACAAAGCAATCTACGCGTGCTTAGTCAAATGCCCTCGGTGCAGGCACTTCTGCTCACAGTTACGGCTCTGCAATGGGTCGCTGTGGTCTTGCCCCCTGTGCAACACAGCCTCACTCACACACCTCAGAAAAGGTAAACAGGATAGAGTAACTGGAGGAAAACACACCAGAGCACCCCAAGGCACAGTAACAAAGAGAGGCAGATTAAGGAGAATCCACATGTATATCGCCTCCTATGTAGATTTGTCCCTGAAATAAATAAATAAGTAGAGAGGATTTGACTCTTTTGTGCAAACTTACAGCACGAATTGACCCATTTAAAGAACTACAGGGTGAATCACTTCAACAAGAAAAAAGATCAGCTTCTAATGTTCCTCTTACATAAGTCTGGGCTCTATGGAGAAGCACACGCCAGCCAGGTTCCGAATGCGAATGAGTTGTCTCCTAGGGGTCAAGACCCAGCAATTCTCAAACTCTGTACATATTAGCTTTCAATTAATAAACAAAAAGAAATTGATTATGGAAAATTCAGGGCTGAAAAATAGACATTGTGATTAAAATTCATGCTGACTGCTCTCATCCAGGGCTGACAAGTCCTGATGGGGAAAAAAAAAATCCTTTTTTGTTGACTTTGTTAATACTTGAGAAGAAAGACAGAAGCAATGAATTACATTCCAATGGTCCTCAGAGGAAGCACTGGTCCCTGAGGCGGCATGATGATCTGCGTCCAACCTCTGACCTTTCCTCCCTGATGCCTGACAGAGAGGGAAGGGAGAAGGGAGTCAGGGCTCTCCAGGACTCCGTGTGAGCTGTAAGTGCCAGGAACTGCTCTGCTCCTAACCAATCACTACAGAAATGTAGGTTACATGCAGCACAGAAAGCTGCATTGAAATATGGTTCAATACCATTTCTGCCGGGTCCTCTGAACAGACTCAGACACATCCTGCCACCAGGGGCTGGTGTGAGTAGCGTATGATTTTTAAAAGCGTTTCATACGCACACCAAGCAAACATGGAAAGAATATGGAAATGCAATCATGCCAAGAAGTGACATTTCTCAAGGTGCACCATTTGCAATATTTTGATTAACTCCCCTTTCTGAACCGCAAAGCAGCTTCTGTTAATAAACAGCAAACTCCAATTAGACGTCTGTGAATGCTGATCTAAAAGGGACCCTTGGCTGGCACGTGAGCACCACCAGTCTTCCCACAGTCTGTGCACCTGCGATCCAGCCAGCATGTGAGGAAGCAGGTTTCCGGTGAGGTCACGAGGGGCCGGGCATTGAACTCCTGTGAGCATGCAGATCCCCCACTTTATCCTTGATGTCATTTCTTTCCTTTCTTGGCCTTTCACACAGGTCCCTCACAGTCTGACTCCCTGACAGAGAACTCAGAGTCTGGAGAGGAGAGATTGCCTGAATGGAATCACCCCAATCCTATGAAAGAATTTAGTTGATAATTTGGAAAGGATGGAAACCATAGAGTGGCATAAAGAATGTGGGTCTTGGGGCCAGACAGACCTGGGTTTGATTTTAAGCTCCGCTGTTTACTAGTTACATGACTGGGGAAAATGACTTCGGTTTTCTCAGTTAAGTCACCCCATCTATGAATGGGAACAATGAATATCTGCCCCTTTAAAGCCTGGGCCTGTTGTAATGTGATGAGGACACAGCAGGAAATCAAAGTGGCAAATCTCCATGCCTTACAGTTTAGTATGGAGAGACTCCTGATGGATGAAAATAATAAAATTATATGGTGTATTGGAAGGTGGTAAGGACTATGAAGAAAAATAAAGCAAGGCAGGGGATGTGGATGATATGAGAACAAGAGTTATAATTCTGAATCCAGGGAGATTGCCGTTTGCACGTGCTAGTAACTTGCCAGGTGACAGGCGGTTGTTGGGAAGAAGAGGGATCAGCAAATACAAAGACTCTGAGGCCAGAGCACTGCCGAGGACTCCAGGAGCAGCAAAGGGGTCAATGTGGCTGGAGCTGAGGGAAGGAGGATGAGAAGCTGGAGGAAGGCAAAAGGATAACTAGAGGTAGGAGGGTTTGAATGTGTGCTGGGCCTTGTAGGCCAAGGTACAGGCTTAGGTTTTTATGATGAACAAGCTGGAAAGCCATTAGTGTGTTTTGAACCCAGAAGTGGCCTGATCACTAAGGATTCAGTGAATTAAGAAGATGAAGAAGGGGAGAAGGACAGAAGGGGAGAAGGGGAGGGAGAGGAAGAAGAGAAGAGGAGGAGGAAAGGAGAGGGGAGAAAGAAATGCTATGGAGTACTTAGCACACCTGAGTACTTAAAACCCTCTTCAAGTTCCCCAGATAATCACACTAATCTTTCTTTCTCTCCCCTCTGGCCTGAAGATTGTGTGATTTATGTATACAGTTTTGGTTGGCAATTTTTCTGTGGTCTGAATTAATGGCATGAAACTTAAGTAATAGGAAGGAAGTCTGGAAGCAAAACACACTGTTTTGTTAGAGATTCTGACCGTTTCTGTGGGTGACTTCTGCCCTGCTGGGGCGAGGAAGTCAGATCTGTTTCACCACCCATCCGTTGGCAGCTGTCCAGAGACAAGGGCGCTCTTGGCCAGTGTCTGTAGATTCACTCCACGTATCTGCCTGGAGAGTGCAAGGCTGTGTTCTCCCAAAACAAAGAAAGACAAAGACAAGGATGGAGCTGATACAGTGCCTCATCCATTTGGTGAAAAATTCATTCTGCAATCTCATGATCTCATAGTCATTACATTAATCTGCGGCTGTTTTTCTCTTTACTAACTTCTGCTAAGTAGACAAAGGTCAAAAGAGAGACAGGGATGCAAGAAGCAAGCTCACGGATGCCGTCCCCTTACAAGATTTGAGGCAGTTGGCTAGCTGTTCTGGGTCATTAAAATGTCTCCTGAGGAAGAAAGGCTCACAGCTCCCCAGCATGTGTCTCAAGCCTCGAGTTACCTTTTGAGCACTGGGTGAAACAGTGCTGAGAGACCTCAAATGCCACACTGTCCAAGACTTTCGTTCCCAAACCAGTGTCTCTTCCTGCAGTCCTCAGCTGAGGGAATGGCTCCACTGTCCAGTCCAAGCCAGAATTCTGGGAATCAAAGTCCCCTCACACATAACTGGTGATTGAGTTTTGCTCTACTCATCAAGTACCTTCCTGAGCCTCTGCATTTCTAGTGTTGCTGTGAGCATTCAGAACATAAGTTGTTCTGCCTCCTCTCCCTGTTTCTTACCACATCTTCTAACCCATCCACTGATTTATTAAAACCTGATTAGGTCCCTTCTCTACTTAAAATTCTCCCATGTCTCCTCATTGCCCACATCCTTTAGATCTACACGTTAGACTGTAATTTGGCTACTGAACCTATCCGGTATTCGTTCTCAATACCTGCCTTCTTGCTTCCTTTCCCCAGCCAAAATGTACCTTATACTCCAGCCATTTTGAGCTTGTTGTTCTCTTAAAATGCACCAAACTGCTTGAAGTAGATCCTTTGTTTAATCTGGCCTCTCTGCCTGGAGTGCTGGCCTCATGGTGACAATGTGCCTCCCAGGCCTGCAGTTACAGGGAGCAGAGTGGACCAAGTGTCTCCACTGCTGAGCTCTGACAGCTTCCCCTGGCTCTGCCCAGACCTTGACTGTGGGCAGCCAAGATGTTAAGGCAGATCCTTTTCTGGAAGGCAGGCAGTCTTTCTGAGGCTGACTTGGGCTCTGCCATCCAAGGGCCATGGAGTGGTCTAGGATACTTCCACCCTACTTTCCTTCCCTCTTTCCCTTACTCAGGGCCAGACATGTGGTCTGACAGCTTTCCCAGTTTCTCCTGCACCACATTGCACTTTGCTCTCAGATCTTTCCCTTAATGATGTGCTTGCACATTTCATCCTCTCTTAGCAGCTGCTTCTCAAGGGACCCAGTCGCAGGCTCATGCAGTGACCATCTGGGGAAAGCCTCCTTTTTATCTGACATGTTATGTTATGACCCCTAGGTAAAGTGATACATCATATGTAATAACCATCTATTATATGTTGTAACTAATAAGAGCACTATTCATGTTAGAGACGTAGATATTCATACATCTCCCCTGTATCCTACCCAAAATTCCATCACTTCTCCTATTATACTGCATTCGCTCATGATAATGATGCTATCTCACACATCTCTGTACCCATAGAGCTGAACACAGTGGCCAGCTCATAACCAAATTGGTAATTAGAAAAGTGCTTAGCATGTACTAGATGCTCAATAAACACATATTGAAAGTGTGAATGGTTGATGTTCACAGACAAAATGAAGGAATGCCTGAATGAATGGCACACAGCCTGGAGCACAGGGGTAGAAATCAAAGGTCGTGGAGAAACATGAGGGAGAACGAGAAAATGTTTTATTTCCTCAAAGGAATAATGATGAATGAGCAAATTCTAACAGATAATGTTTGTAAAAAAGTTATCAAATTGTCCTCTCGATATTTTAATTACAAGTATAATTACAAATAAGTATTTAAACTTTTGTAATTGTATGTTGGCCTGTGTTAGTAGTCAAGCTGTCATTAGTTGTTATGTGGGAGAAGATGCATTGGGATTGGGTATAGCCTGAATGTTCGAGAAAGGTGGGCAATTTGCTGTGGGGAGCACACCACCTTATCTTTGAATGAGAAAGATATAAACGTGCAGATGAGATCTGAGAGAAAGTCAGCACCCCCATTTTAAATTGTGTTGTCAAGAGCAAGTTACTCTTCACAGGACAATGGGGCTCTAGCTTCCCCATACAAGTCAGTCTTTTTGTTTGTTTGTTTGTTTTAAAGATTTTATTTATTTATTCGACAGAGATAGAGACAGCCAGTGAGAGAGGGAACACAAGGAGGGGGAGTGGGAGAGGAAGAAGCATAGCAGAGGAGCCTGATGTGGGGCTCAATCCCAGAACGCCGGGATCACGCCCTGAGCCGAAGGCAGACACTTAACCGCTGTGCCACCCAGGCGCCCCACAGGTCAGTCTTTTAATTAGGGAGTTACTATATTTTAAGAAATATTAGTTAATCTCCAATATATCTGCATTTTCAATTTCTCATTTAAGAAATGAAAGGTAATAAAGTTTAAAAACTTGGATTCAAATCCCAGTTTTTCCTTTTGCTACCTGTGCAACTTTGAACAAAGAACATAACCCCCCGAGCACTATCTGCTATAAGAGAATAATAGTAAAACTTCCCAAACAGTGTTTTTGAGGACTGAATGAGATAATAAACGTGTGCACCATAAGAACAGCATCTGACACACAACTGTTGCTCAGTAAACGCTGGCTGAATTGACAGCCAGGGCTGTGGTGGCATCCAATGCATTTTAAATGTCTGAGATGAATTTACAACTTGGTATTTCTCCAAAATTGAAATCTACTTGTAAAGGTTTCTCATAATAACCCTCTCCTCCTCTTGTGAACCCACTCACTCTTTTGGGCTGTATTCCCAGCTCCAGTTCTGAGGAGAGCTCTTCTTCTGCAGGGTCTGAGTAACTTCTCCAGTATGGTTTCCACTCTTTAGGTCACCTGGCCACCAATCGAGCTGCCGCTTCTACTGCTGCTTTTCAGAGTTTAGTCTCCTCAGGCCTTACAGTCCAGCCCTCCATAAACACATGCATTTGTGAAGCTGTGTTTCAGTGACTAATTCTCTGCCCTTCCCCTGCTTGGCCCCTCCCCCATCCCTGTTCCTACTCTCAAATCCTCATGTCCAGTCCTTAGTCCACTTACTAAAACCTATCTCCTGGAAAGGATCAGATAAACTATTCACCTTAGAGATCTTTCAATAAATTGAACTAATATTTATATTAGATAAGTCTCTTCATGGTAAATGTATCACCAACCAGCACAGGTGGCTACACACTCTACTGATGTCCAAGGGGACCCCAGGTGATCACTCCTAGACTTTGACTATAGAGAGGTGTGATGGCTGTAAAGTATGTCCATAAATTCTTTCACATTCCGCCTTTCCAGAGTAGAAGCTTAGTCTCCACCCCAACCCTCCCTGAGTGTGGCTGGACTTGATGGGCTTTTAGAAAAATAGTACAGTTAATGGCATGTATCTTCAGAGACTTGGTTGCACAAGATACTCTGTCTCCCTCCTCGCTCTTCTTGGATTTCTCCCTCTGGAAGAAGTTAGCTGCCATCTCATGAGTTCCTACCCCGTGGTAGGAACAGAGGCCTCTTGTCAATAGCTATGTGAGTGTGCCATCTTGAAGGCACACTCTTCAGCCTCATTCAATCCTGTGGATGACTGCAGCCCCAGGCTATTCCTTGGTATTTTTCCTGACTCACAGGATCTATGAGATAGCAATTATTCCTCATTTAATCTACTTGGCTTTGGGAAAATTTCTTACACAATAGTAGATAGTTAATACAGAGGAAACCTGAACTTTCTGATGTTTTAGAGTTATAGGTCATAGGTGGTATATTGTGTCTCAAGGTAGCTGCTGAGTTTCTTATGCCATCACAGAAAAATGGGGCCCGAAAACGCTAAAAAATTCCAAAGCCGTGGTTGACTTTCATCCTAAGATAAGAATGTCTATCAGGTGGTTTTAAGGATCAAAATAATGGCACCTTACATTTATATAGCATTTCATGCCTGATGTCATTTGATCCTCACAATAATCCCATTGGGAAAGTAGGAAAATTATTATTTTACATTTTGTAGATGACTTAAAGTGAACTGCTTAAAGTTTCATAGAAGTGATACGGAAGGCATGAGAAATCAGGATCCCTGAATTTCAATCTAGCATAATTTCTTCTATATCATACTCTTGGCATGAATCCATTCCTATGCCAATGACTGCATTAGTTAATACAGGAGAGAAAAGAAAGAAATACTACCGATTATTCATTCTGAGCCAAGAAGTACACCAGGTATTTCACATACTTTATTTTATTTATCATCATATCCAATGGCACAGCTCTTGTTAACATGTTTTCAGATGAGGACATTTGAAAGTGAGGGAAATTAACAAGAGCATTCCCAGGCCACTTCTGCCACTCGAGGGTATAGGTATTACAGGTGTCATATATATCAAAGTCATTACGGCTCCATCGTAGTACTTCTGTCCCTAAAATTCCTCATAGTTACAGCCAACATGATAAAAGATGGGATTATCCCTAAGTAATTTCGTCACTTCGAGGTGTTTGTATTTGGTTAAAAGTCAAGGATTGAGCAGGCTTTAGCTACAACTGCAATAAACCACCAACTTCTGCTTCTGCTTTGGACAATTACAAACCCATCACTGTCTTTAAAAACAAACAGAAATTCACTAAACAAACTAATCTAGATTTTGGAAACACATCAGTGAGAACACTAGACATAAACTTTTGTTTTCACAGAGCTTAGTTGGAAGTGTTAAACAATCATAATTACACTGAAATCTTTGGGCGGAATGTCATTCTGCCTCATGCCACTTCCTCATCTATCCCAGTAAGATTATCAATAACATTTGCCCTCCACTCAAAAAAATAGCATTCACCAATCTTTTCATTGGTTCTTCATCACCCACCTCTCAAATACTTCTTAGTCACCATCCTAGATATCCCCTGCAGCCTTCAAGATCAACAGTGACAACCATAGCAACCACTAACACATACTGAGAGCTTGCCTCAGCAAAGCACCATGCTTAGCTTTATGATGATGACCTTACTGGATTCTCATAATCCCATAAGTTTGGCACTGGTATCCCCATTCTACAGATAAAGAAACTGAATCCCAAAGAGGTTAAGTAAGCTACTTTCCAGACGTCATGTAACTAGTAAGTTATGTGACAACTAGTAACTGCCAGAGCCTGTGTTCTTTACTAGAAAGTACACAGTCTCTCCTCCAGACCATCAGTCCTTCCTTACTGATAAGATTGAACTCACGCAGCTGAAACCCCCCCTGCCTCCTTCTCTCCAATGAATAATGTACCTATGATCCCTCTGCTCTTCCTCCAGTCTCAGAGTGTGGGTCCTTCCTTCTACCAGAGGACAGGATCCTCCTGTCTTTCAAGCCTTGAGCTCTCTGCCCCATCTTCTCTGGGTTCTCTCACATTCTTATGCAAAGTTAAGTCATCCAGTGAATACACTATTCCCTGACCTTCCCTACCTCACCTCTTCCTTGACCTTCAACACCCCAGGCTATCTTTTCTCCTGACCACTCCACACACTGCCTTCACTAAGGTTATCAAAACTGCACTTCCAGACTTCCAGACTTATACAGACAGCACTTGGCCTGAATCTTACCAGATTTCTCTCTTGCTTTGACTCTATCACTCCCTCCTTAAAAATCTGACCAGTGTTCTGAGATGCTAGCCACATGATTCCCCTACCTCTATAACTATTCCTTTTTGATCTCCCTCATATAATTTCTTCCAACCACACTTAAATTTTGCTATTTGCCAAGGTTTCATCCTCACTTGCATCTCTTTTTAGTCTATATCCTCTTTTTATTCAATAGCACTTTAGCTCATTTTATGAATGAGCACGTCCGTGGGGATTCCTAAATCTATATTTTCACTCTTAACTGATTTGGTAAAACCCCCCCACCCACACTCTTATATCTCTTAATGCTGCACAGATATCTCAAACTTAACAAGAATAAAAGGGAACTCATGATTTTTATTCTCTCTCTCTCAAATCAGCTTTTCGTCCTTTATTCAAGTGAAGTCACCAGCCCATGAAGCTCGAGTCTGAAGTCCAGGCTATTGCACAGAGCCCATCTGCATGCGTCTGTCCTTTACTGAATAGTACCATTTATGTCTTAGATGATGCCCTTAGCCCTTCTTTCACCCAGTGCTGTAACTGCCCTCCCAGTTCAGAAGCTCAGCACTTTTTGCCTGGACTACCTCACTAATCTCTTAATTGTTGTCTATGTTTCTAGGCTTTTCCAATCTGCTGCCAGAGTGATATTTTTAAGTCCTTCCATGTGACTCCACTACCTGTAGGATAAGTGTTGTCTGTCTGTCTCTCTCCCCCTTGTTCTCTTTAATGACATTGAGGACCACTTATGCTAGCTCCTATCTCCTGCTAATGTCTCAGGCCTATTTCTCTCTCTCTACACTCCAGGCCCTTTTCTAAAGGTATAAATCAGCTTTTTCTAATGGTGGTATCACTTCTTAGACCAACAACCTTACCTAATTTCCTGTACATCGATTCATTAAAAACTCATGTCAAGTTCCACCTCTTCCAGGGAAGTTTTCTCACAAGGCTGAGTTGGTTGCTCCTCTGTGCTTCCATAGTTCTCTCTGCCTTCCCCTAACACGGTATTTCCCATCTTATATTAAAATGATCTGACTCTGACTCTCTTTAATACTAAAATGCAGTTCAGGTTTTCTGTGTGTTGGTCCCTTCTGGGCACTGGAGATATAGCAGGGAACAAGATCCAGAAAATCCCCACTCCTCTGCATCTTTTGTTCTATTTGTGAAAGCATACATAGGTAGATGGATGGATGAGTATAGAGAAAGAGATGATAGAAAGAAAGAAGAAGGAAGGAAGGAAGGAAGGAAGGAAGGAAGGAAGGAAGGAAGGAAGGAAGGAAAAGAAAGAGCAGAAGAGAATGAGTGCTTGGTAGAGAGTTAAAATAGAATGATGTGACAGAGAACACCTGGGAGATACTGAAGCTTAGAGCTGGCTGACAAGAAGGAGCTAGTCTTGTGGTGGTTGGTGGAAAACACGTTAGGAAGAGATTCCAGCTGGTGTAGGAGATGCAAAGTTAAGGCAGAAAAATTTTGGCTGTTTGAAAAAAATCAGAATGAAGGTTGGCCATCATTGCCAGGGCACAGTGGGCAGGGGAAGATTGGTCTGAGCTAGCACAGATTGGTGGGTAGAGGTCAGATTGCACTGGGCTGTGTGAGCCAGCAGGAGGAGTTTGGATTCTCTTCTGAGTTCAACGGGAAGCCTTCAGTGGATTTTCAGTGGAGAAGAATAAAATCTGATTGCATTTGTAAAAGCTCGTTTTGGCTGCTATGTGAGGAATGGCATATAAGAAGGCAAATGTGCCCACAGGCAGCAAGTTAGGAGGCTGATGCAGGGGAGTCCAAAAAAGATAGAGACTGGAGGCTTGGATGAGGATGCCAAGAGCAGAGATGGAGGAATGAGATACACAGAGGCAGCGTCACAGTACTGGCTGATAGCTCAGACAAGGAAATGGGGGGAAGGAAAAGCATCAAAGTTAGCTTGCAGACTTTTGCCTTGAGCAACTAGATAAATGGTAGTGCTGTTTAGAGATGTGCGGAGCCCAGGGAAGAAGGGGGTATGAGGTCGTGGAGGGAAATCAAGTGTTCTCTTGTTAATCTTGTTAAGTTTGAGATGCCCAACTACAGAGTCTGGAGTGTGGAGGAAAGGTGTGGGCTGGATTTGATGGTATGTATTAAATGGATTAGATCTCTTCTGGAAAGTGCACTGATAGAAAAAAATAGAGAACCAAGGAAGGATCCTATAAGCCCCTCTGTGACCAATATTTGTGCCACCCAATGCGTCTTTAGCCCCACCCGTTCACAAAGTGGTGAACCTATTTAATCCTGTCAAACTTCATATATATATATAAAGTAAAATAGACAATTTCACCAAGGGAAATTGGATATTTTATCATAACTTGTTGTCCTGAACAAATTATATAAATAATAATACTTCCAACCACAGATGGTCTGTTTCCCATGAAACTTCTGCAATAAATCCCTGAGCCATAGCACCAGAAGAACTTTTGTTTTGCTCATCGATGAGAAAACAAATCATTGTATCTCTCCCTTCAAATTAATCTCAGAATGCAGATAAGATCATGTATTCTCCAGGTGATATTTTAATTTTTTAGTATTCTGGGTATAATTCATTCCTAGCTGGATATCAATTATCTGATACATGTGAATCTATAATATTTTCATTAAAGACATATGGTTCAGTTAAAAAAAGAAATGGCCTTTCATTTATAATTTTTATATGTACCTAAAGCAAAGAGATTCAGAATGGCACTCATTAATAAAACAAGTTTATGTTCCTGAGAAAATTGGAAGCCTTTGAAGTCACTTTATTTTTGGTTTGTTTAATTTTTTCCAAAGAGGGACAAAATGACTCAGCACTTGATGTTTCGGCCTCTCATTTGGCATTTGACTATTCTGCCTTATATTGCTTTTTAGCAGCTTTATTAGTGTACAGTGGTGGTTTTGTTGCGTGGCTACAAAGCATACATGCTATAAGACATGGCTAAGCTGAACGCCATTTCCTAGAATTCCCTTCCCTGTCCATTTCTGGTTTTGTCTTTTTACACTCAGGTCAGTGCTCCTGTAGCTCACACGTGTAACTGTCAGATCCTCCTGCAGCACGTTCCCTCCACTGAGGTCGAAGGTGGTGACCACTGACATGTTTCTGTGCACACTCACAGATCCCAGCTCATGCTTGGGAATTCAAGCTTGTCCTTGCTCTTCCCCACTTTATATCCATTTCCTTTCCAACAGCCTGTCCTGCATATGTCAGGCTCCAGCATCAGATATAAAGGCAACAGTTTTAGAGGGTTTTAAACCATCTCCCACAATTGTCTAAGGTCAAATCCCTATGTATGTGTGCATGTGTGAGGGTTGTGTGTATGACTGTGTGTCTGTGTGTGTGTCTGTGAGAATGTGCGCGTGAGACTATGTCTCTGTGTGAGACCGTGTGTCTATGTGTGAGTGTATATCTGTGTATGAGCGTGTCTCTGTGTGTCTTTGTGCATCTGGGCATCTGTGTGTGAGTGTGTGAGTGTGTCTGTGAGAGTATATGTGAGTGAGACTATGTCTCTGTGTGAGAGTGTGTGTGTATAAGTGTGTGCCTCAGTGTAAGTATGTCTGTGTAAGAGTGTGATTCTGTGTGTGAGTGTGGGTCAGTGTGTATCTGAATATGAGTGTGTGTCTGGGTGTGACTGTGTGTCTGAAAGAGCAGGTCTACGTGAGAGTGTGAGTCTGTGGGTCTATGTGTGTGTGTGTCTGAGTGTGCGTGTGTGTCTGAGAGAGCATGTCTGTGTCTCTATGTGTCTGTGTATGAACGTGCATGTCTGTATGAGAGAGTCTGTGTGTGAGAGAGAGAGCGTGTGTAGGTGCATAAATGAATGTGTGTATGACAGAAAAGTGTGAGAAGAAAGGGTCTCCTAGTGGTTTTGCTTCTCAGATTGAATCCTGGCTGATACACTGTTCACTGTGCTGGTCTTTCTCTCTGCCCCTTTCTCTACTTTGGAGGCTAACCCTGCTCTCCAGGCTTTAACTTTCACCTATCTAGCTGACTCCAAAATCCCCATTTTAAGCCTGGCTTATATCTGAATACCAAACTTGCTTCTAACTACCTACAGCACATTCCCACTTGGATAAAGTACCATTAATTCAAAAGCAATGTGTCTAAAACTTAACTCATGAAGGTTTTTCAATCTCTATCAGAGATAGAGATACCCCAGGCTGGAGAAAGGCAGGCACTTGTGACTCTCCTCTGTTGTCCTGTCAACACTGGTTATCAAATGGTTCCTCAGAGCTCTAGAGAACAGCAGAGCCCAGGGAAAAAGTTCAGTGGGTAGTACTTTTGACCCAATATGTTCATTTTTAATAGAGTTCTGTTTTTATGAAATTTCACATACTATTTATTTTAAAAGAAGGTTCTTCTATTTAATCTGAGCTCTCATGCAAACACTTCTTCTCTGCCTGCCACATAGCTACACATCCCCCTCTGCCCTTCTCACTGGGTCATCTCTGGGACAGCAGGGCCCTTTCCCTCACCCAGTGAGAATACTGGTCAGGACCTCCCTTACTTCGTTCTTATCCCAGCGATTGTGGTCATCATGGTTTCAAAACGTCAGCAAGACTCCCCTGGCAAAAATCAACCATCACCTCCTAAGTGACAAACTCTGGATTTTTTTAGTCCTCTACCTACTTGACTTCTTGGTATTTAGTGACTCTGAACTGAAATCAGTTCAACTCATTCTTGAAATATTTTTCTTCCTTGGTTTCTGAAGCACTAATCTATCCTGTTCTTCTACTTAGAAAAGAATATAAAATGTATCATTATGAGAAAAGGTACTGACTTCTCTTCCTTTGTCACCCTGTGTGTGTCTGCATGTGTGCACATGCGTGCATGAATGTGTGTTTACCCTTGTTCTTCTCTAGACACATTCCTCCAATGATCTCATCTATTCCCATCTCATCTACTTCAATAATCTGCTATGGGCTGATGATTCTCCAATCTGTATCTCCAGACGTCATTTATTTTCAGAACTCCAGACCCATAAACCTAAATGCCCATTGGCATCTCCACCTAGTTGCCACTAAACTCAGCCCACCCCAAACTGAACTCATCCCTGTTTTCCAGCTCATCTCATCCAAGCACATTTCTCTCATTATTCATGTCTGCACTTACCACTCCCTTCTCTCAATTCTTCAAGTGATGTTATGTAAAATCACTCTCATATATTAGCATTGTTACGCTCTTTTATTATGTTTGCTTGTTAATTAGTTTTCTTAGTTAAACCCTATGCTTCTTGAAGGCAGGAATCACACTACTGGCTGGTTTTATATCCTTGTGATATCAGACACTTAGCTAGACATCAAGTAAATATACAGAACTGAATCGAATTGAGAATTAGAAAAGAAGGACATGCCTGGAAGTCATAACTGTATCGGCTATCTAAAGCCAAAGGTAACAGATGCAATTCATTTTCTTTGAACACCATAGTAGGAGAAATAGTTTTTTTTGTGTGTGTGTGTTTTAAGATTTTATTTATTTATTTGACAGCAAGAGACAGTGAGAGAGGGAACACAAGCAGGAGGGAGTTGGAGAGGGAGAAGCAGGCTGCCTGCTGAGCAGGGAGCCCGATGCGGGGGTTCAATCCCAGGATGCTGGGATAGTGACCTGAGGTGAAAGCAGATGCTTAATGACTGAGCCCCCCAGACGCCCCAAGAGAAATAGTTTTAAAGAAAGGAAAGAAAGAAAGAAAGAAAGAAAGAAAGAAAGAAAGAAAGAAAGAAAGAAAGAAAGAAATGGAAATGTTTTAAACTAGATTTTTAAATTTGACTTAGAACAATGTTTTTAAAAATTGTTTTGGTCTGCCTAAATCTGCATGATTCGACGATGCATTTCTCTCCACCTCCAAATCTCTGACTGCACCCATACAGATGCGGAAGGATGATAAGGATAAGCACATGATTTATTAGACTACAGTGGTTCTGTTCCTTTGACTCTGAAAACCAGTCAGAGACTATGGTAGTGGGGAGGAGGCTCAGAAGCAGAAGTGGGGCTTCTTAGCCCCTTCCCACCCCTACCTTTTCTCCCCATGGTCAGACCTCCCACACCAGCAGCTATTGGCCTACACTCAGTGGTTGAAAGTGGAGTCTTCCCTACCCTCTCATCCCAGTTTCCCCCAGACTCTTGGAGACCACATATCTGCTATCTACACCCCTCTCCTTGACTAAAAATGATAAAGGAGCTACTTATTTCCTGTGTTTCCAAAGCATAAAAATGGGTGAGTCATGAGGTCAGGCACATTTATGAGTATTCAAGAATAGTTGAAGACTTTGCTTTATGAGCACTAAGCTAGAGAAACCAAAGAAATCATAATGGACAAAATTGTGATGGTAAGGGAGTCTAAAAATATTTTTGTGTAGAAAAAATATTTAACTCATTAAGTGCTATATTTCTCACTTGTCTTTCTATAAGTCCAGAGTATAGGAAAGCAAATATGATCTCTTCAATCTTGCCTGGCCCTGAGCCCAGACAGGCCAAGTTTGCCCTTGCCAAGTCTCAGTTCCTCCTCCAGCCTTCTCTACTTGACTCAGTGATGGCCCTCATATTTCTATCTCAGGCCACTCTCACCTAAACTTCTCATAGGTAAGATTCTGATTATTTGTTATTTACACATCCCACATCCCATTATGCCATTATCCCTGGGACTTCTATGAGAAAGTAGACAACAATATGTTTTTTTTTCCTATGGTAAAAAATAATTTGGCAATTAACTAGCAGGTGTGTATGGGGGGAAGGGTATCACTGTGAGAGAAGAAAACAACTCCCTGAAATCACATCATAAGGCAGGTCGAGTGTTACAGCCTGTCACATCCTCTCTTGAGAATGAAGAAATTATTCACAATTACCAGAGAATATTGTGGAATGATATTCATGATATTCATTGACTTCAGTCATTCAAATCCTGTGTTGGCCTCAACCCTAATTGAACAGTTGAGAAAAGAAAGAATATTAATTTTTGAGCATCCATTCTGGGCCCAGGATGAGATATTTTAATCAAAAGATCCAGGAACAATCCTTCTACTAGGCTAAAAGAAAAATTACCCACATGGATAGTAAAAAACAAAACAAAACAAAACAAAAAAACCCAAAAAACTGCTTTCGAACAATAAAGCAGTTTTTGTTATGAAAATCTGATTCAGTCTTACTCTTTTATCTGTGCATTATCTTATAGGAGCTAATCATTTGCTCTCATTTCCTAGAACCATACACTAGAGAAAGCGTTATGAGCATGAAGGCAGAAAGAATAATTACAGTGGTTTCTAACAGAAGTTGGACAGATAAATGTCTCTAATCATCACTCTTTGATCACAAATGTCATTTATTCTTAACGTAATTTTCATTCCTGGTTTCTTCTCTCACTTAATAGCAATGAAATATCCTATTAGGTGTTACAAGACTTAAATCACCATAAATAAGTAATGAGGGCTTTTCAAAAAAAAAAAAGAACACAGAAAATGTTAAGTTTTGAGGAAAAAAAGTAGTTTTTTGGGGTAAGGCCTTTGAAGTCCATATAACAAAACAACAAGCACTTCTTGGTGCCTCATCCTGTTTGTACCTGACATCCCTGATGTCGCCTGAGCCTGACTTCTTTCTTCCCTTCATAACTCAGGTTCCAGGCTACTTTGGGCACTTAGAACCTACATTTCTGGTGATAACATTGTGTAGCAAGCACAGCAGTTCATGTTGTGCCCGGTCCCCGAGCTGCACTCCACCACCAGCTGCTCAGAGAGCTCCCTGACCTTCATCACTGTACGGAGGCACCAGTGTCCTCTCCAGCAATTTCAATGGATCCAAGAATTGAGGGATCTCCCTGGGATCACAAAGCTTTTGGGCTTAGGCATTAAAAATTACATGAGCACTTTAAAGATAGGAAATGTAACTTATTAATTTGTTATTCTCTACTAAGTGATTTAGAACCTATTACACAGTGGACCTCTTATTTGTTAAATTATTGACCCAATCAGTGAATGTTCTGGTGTTCCTTAACCATGACACGTCATCTTATGGAAAACCTCCAGACCATAAGTGGACCAAATCCAATCCACAGAAATGAACTCTGTAGATTCACTATAGAAATATTACTTGCAGGTTCTAGAAGGTTGACTCATTAGTTACCTGCTACTGGGTTTCTTGAGAGTTAAACTTGAAAGAGGCCTCTCCAATGTGTACATACGTTGAAAACATTGATATATCTTTTCCTCGTACTGATGTTTTCCTGACATACTGGTATAAGAGAGCCTGACTTCTTTCCTTCACTTTTAAAAAGGGAACAGCCTGGGTGGCTCAGTCGGTTTAGCACCCAACTCGATTTTGGCTCAGGTCATGATCTCAGTGTCATGAGATGGAGCCCTGTGTTGGGCTCCTCACTAAGCATGGAACCTGCTTAAGATTCTCTCTCTGCCCCACCCCTCCAACTCCTGCACACACTCTCTCTCTATAAATAAATAAATAAATAAATAAATAAATAAATAAATAAATAAATAAGGAACAGACGTTGGCCACCAAATTTCCTCGCTATAGTGAACATCTCAGATTACATTTTATCTGGTCTTTCTTTTCCATGGGAGGCACACTTCCACCTTCAGGCCTCTTACATAATATGGAATAACACAACTGAAACATGTATAGTTGACTTCCAAACCTTCCACGTATGGGAGCTGCTGAAAAATCTGAAGATTTCCCCTATTCAGTTGCCCTGAGTAAGAATTATGCTGACCTAAAGCTGGATTTAAAATGAGTAACTTTATAACACCCAGCTCAACCCATCTACGACTGAAACCTAAAGTGTCCTTTTCTGATATAGATACTCAAGGATATAGATTCTAATTTAGTAAGTTGTCTGACCATGAAAATCTTACCTATTAGTAAGTTTATCTTACTTAGCACTGAAAAGATGTTAGGAAATGAAATCTATTATTTCAACTTTATCCAGTGTCAGGGAAATAAAATTAGAGGTCTGAAACTCATCTACTTCAAGGTTATTATAAGATCTTTTTGTTAGAACAGAAATAAGTTCGGTGGTGATGGTTCTGGAAATCAAAAAGAGTAAAGTGCACATGTTATCCTGTTAGGTATCATTAGAAGAAAGGGCACTTGAATAAGGAAGAGAAAAGACATAGATCTCTGGAGAGTATAATAGCACCAGAGGCTGTGGGTAGAGCTTTGAACTACTTGCGTCCTGAGCTTGAAATATCACCAACATTTCTGAAAGCTAGCTTTATAGATTTTGATTTGTATTTGACTACTCAGCATGAAATGGACTAAGATTTTTCTGTGACCCTAAAAGCTATAGAAAAACACACACGTTCACTGTAAAGACTATTAAGAGTGACAGATATATATGACTATAATCATGGTTATGTAAATTTATATTCTGATTGAAGTCCAGAATTTGGCTGTATCTGGCTATTCTTAACACAACATAGAATGGTCTAAATAATATTAACTCAAAGGAAAAAACAACACAAAATCTTCAAAATGTTTATCATTAAGTTATAACTTAAATACTAGTGGCCTAAGCTTAAAGAGACGTCACCCTCATACAGAGGGATAATTTGTTTTTTGAGAAAACCCTTCCAATTCTGAAAGATCAGGCATTTATCAAACATGGTGACTCAAAATTGGATTTAATCAGCTAATGTTGAGATTAGCCATAATCTAGTATGAACCCATAGATGTCTGAGTAGAAAGAACATACTTTTTTGGTAAAATAAAAAAAAATGGGAATGGGAAAGAAAAATAAACTCATATGCTCAGAATGGTAAAGCAACTCTATCCAGGGAGTCTCAAAGAATGTTAGGACAGTGATTTTTGGAAATTAAGCCAGGAAGATTCTTCAATTTCTTTTTTTTCAAGGTGTATAATCCATGGTCTTTGGAGCAAAATGTGTTAATTACAGGTGTTTGACAAAATGCAACTGGTAATCAGAGAGTTGGATAAAGCAGAAAACCTGAGTAGGAGCTGGGGTATAAAGACCACATGTCATGGGGATATTCGGATAATGTTCTTTCTGGAGTTGGGAAATTGAAACAGCTTGAAACTGTTGTATAAAATGAGGACCCAGAGAAGGTAGAAAGCATGTGAGCACAAGAAACTCAAAATGAGGACATTCTTAGAAGGCCTCTCTCAAACCACTCTATATATATATCCAACTGTCTGATTAAGGTAAGTTTGCGTTCTAAGCACTGAGCAGGCTTGCACTTGTGTGTGAGTCCGGAAGCCCCAACCTTGGGCAAGAAATAAGAGTTTGCTACCAAGAACTCTGGACAAACTTGCAGAAATAGTACTTGGAACCGAAGTACTAAATGTTACCTCAACATTCACCTACACATTTTTTGAGGTGCATTTCAAATACAGTTTCATTAATATGAAAGGCAATGAGTGCTTATTGACAGAAAAACAACATGCCAAGTACTGTACTGTCTATACACTTTAGTATTTTTTGCTCTTGTTGGTTTTGGTGTTCTTAAAACTCAATTTTTGGGGCCCCTGGGTGGCATGGTTGGTTAAGCATCTGCCTTCAGCTCAGGTCATGATCCTGAAGTCCCAAGATCGAGCCCTGCATCGGCCTCCCTGCTCAGCAGGAGTCTGCTTCTCCCTCTGACCCTCCTCCCTCTCGTGCTCTCTCTCACTCACTATCTCTAATAAATAAAATCTTAAAAAAAAAAAACCTCAATTCTTACTGCAGTCAGTTCGTTACGTTTTTTTCAATAATCTGCTAATTTTCCTAATGTGGAAACTAAGGTACAGAGAGGCTTTTGAGTAACATGCTTAGGTCACACAGTTAGCAGATGGTGGAGCAAGGATTGAACCCAGATGATCTCATTACCAAACCACTTCATGGCACTCACTTCACAATCACCTCTCCTAATGGTCCCCAATCAGATACAATGACTCCTTCCTCTGAATTCCAACATTTTGTACCTCTTACACTTACAATATCCTATGAGGTTTTTAACTGTAATTACTTGACTACATGTTGCATCCCCTCAACTAGGTTATAAACTTGGTGAGATGTATAATTATCTCTGCCTCTTTTTCTCTTGTCCCCAAGGCCTGTTTAATGCCCCCCCATAGTAGGTATTCAATAGATTTTGGTTATGGGATTGAATTAAATAGGGTGAGGGGCTGATCTATCCAATCACGTACCTCTACCCCATCTACACTATGGAAATCACAGCCAAGTGAACCTGCTTAATCCTCTCTTGCATCCTGAAGAGAGGCAATAGAGTGCTGAACAAGATAACGCAACCGAGGGCAAGTTTCCATTTTCATCTCATTTCTCCTCCCTGTTTCCCCAACAAAATCGACCTAAATGAAGTGAGATCTTTCATTTATTTAATCCAATTCCCTGGCATTTCATGTTCCAGGATAACCTTTGAGATTAGACAAATGCTGGCAAAACTCAATAGTCTACTGAAGTCTGGTTGGAGTAAAAGTCAATGGCAGCTAAAGATAGTTTGAAATGGACATACTCTCATTTCTTATGAACTCTAGTGAAATGTGAGAGAGGTGGTTTTAGTAACTTACAGAAGACCCAGAAAGAGTTCAAGTCTGGAAGCTTGAACTGCTCAGGTGAGGGGCCAAGGTCTACCTTAGAACCTTCCTGACTCCCTCTTACCTATTCCTGTGCTTAAGAAGCCACCAGCATTATGCTCTGTATTCATAGCTTGGAATAAAGTTGAAAATAAGCTTCTTTATCTTTTTATACAACCAACTCCAACCCCTTTTGCCCAAAGTCATAAGCATTTGAAAAGTCCCTTTGCCTTTTGTTTAAGGCCAGGCCTTAAGGATACCTCCTCTCATAGGGCTAACTCTTCAAGTATTGCTCAGCTTCTGCAGCAGCAGAGAAATAAACACAAAAGAATTCTTTTACAGCCAATCTTCTGCCAGCTGAAAAATTTTAAAAAGTCAAAGAAGTTAAACCTCAAAGTCATAAAATTAGAGAATGTTAGAAATGACAGAGACTTTAATGACCCCCATTTTCCAGCCACCTCCTGTTTTAATGAAGACATTGAAGTTCAGTGAGAGGACATGATTTGTTCAAAAACACACAGAGAAAAAAAGAACGGCTGCCACATGCAACAATGCAAATGCCTCTTCAAAACATTACGTTGAGTTGAATGAAAGAAGTCAGACAGAAAAGAATGCATATTATATTATTCCACTAAGTTCCAGTGCAGGCCATACTAAGCTGTGGGGACAGAAATCGGTGTTTGGCTGGCTGGGTGGGTGTGAGCCTAAAGGGGGCCCAAGAGAACTTTTGGTGGTTATGAAAATAATGTTCTGTACTTTGATTGGGCTGCTAGTGACATGGTGGATACAAGGGTCAAAACCCATCCCACTATACCACTAAAATCTACTCATCCTGTGTGTAAATTGAGTCTCAACAGACTGATTTTAAAATAATTTTTTGTTGTTGCTGTTAAAGCTGTGCAGGGTGTGACACATGGTGCTGACATGGGGACTCTAGCTATGTGCCTCCCAGGCCAGGCTCCTTCCAGTTCTTTTTCTTCTTGATGCAAATGTACTTCTCCAAACCAAGTCTTGGTGACTGGTCCTGGACAACTCGCTGAAGCAGCATAACAAAGAACATAAGAGGTATCCAGTGAGGTCCACAATTAAATCTGAGACATTAAATTATCAGCTCGTAACTACTCTGGAGACAGCCATGACTTATGCAAATTTCAAGCAACACAAAATAATGATTATCAGTCCCCCCAAAGGAGGGGGCTAGTAAATGAGTGAGCTAAAGAATATTAGGTGCCATTGGAAATTCTAGAAGTAATATGAAAGAATGAAAGTGCTCCCTATTTAGTACTTCTTAAGCCTGCAAGGGCCTAATCTAGTCACATACTGTAATTATAATGTATCCCTGGGTATGGCATATATAACAAAAGCATGCAAGTGAGACTTGGAAAAATAGAGCTTTCAGGATTGTGCATTAGTGCTATATATAGAGAGATGTATAGCTTTTCTCTGGTTTCTCTGGAATTCTCTCTATAGGCTGTTGTCTCTTCCTTTTGAGAATTTAACTCTGTTTCATCAGAGGCCTTCCTCAAAGAGGGAAGGGCTCCAGACAGTAGTGGACTTGAATGTTCTGCCTATTAAAAACAGGGCGGGAGAACACCTCTGACCCACAGGCCTGCCACATCCCTGTCCCTCATGCCTGCAGCAGGACACCCCCCCTTTTTTTTTAATTTAAATTCAATTAGCCAACGTCTAGTACAGCATTAGTTTCAGATGTAGAGGTCAATAATTCATCAGTTGCATATAACACCCAGTGTTCATCCCATCATGTGCCCTCCTTAATGCCCATCACCCAGTTACCCCATCCCCCATCCATCTTCCCTCCAGCAACCCTCAGTTTGTTTCCTAGAGTTAAGAGTCTCTCATGGTTTGTCTCCCTCTCTGATGACTTCCATTCAGTTTTCCCTCCCTCCCCCTATGATCATCTGTGCTGTTTCTTTTTTTTTTTTTTTAAGATTTTACTTATTTATTTGACAGAGAGAGAGACAGCCAGTGAGAGAGGGAACAAGAGGGGAGTGGGAGAGGAAGAAGCAGGCTCCCAGAGGAGGAGCCTGATGTGGGGCTCGATCCCAGAACGCCGGGATTATGGCCTGAGCTGAAGGCAGACGCTTAACGCCTGAGCCACCCAGGAACCCCTGCTGTTTCTTTTTTTCCACATATGAGTGAAAACATGTGATAATTGTCTTTCTCTGATTGACTTATTTCCTTCAGCACAATACCCTCTAGTTCCATCCATGTCGATGTAAATGGTAAGTATTCATCCGTTCTGATGGCTGAGTAATATTCCATTGTATACATACACCACATCTTTATCCATTCATCTGTCAATGGACATCTCAGCTCTTCCCACAATTTGGCTATTTGTTGTGGACATTGAGCAAGCTCCCTATTTACAGGGCCTGGGATTCCCCTTGGCTAGAAAGGCTTGGTGACACTCCATAAGCCCCACTTCCTAGAAGAGCCAATTTGCACAGCCAGAATCATAACATGGGACAAGCAAAGAAGTTGCCTTGAGTTCCAGATTTTGCCCTGATTTCAAGTCTTTCTTAGCAACTTACAAATTATCAGCTGAAGGGAAATAACTTGACCCTACTTGGGAAAGTGGCTCTGTTTTAAAGCCTGTCTTATGCCCTGCTTATCCCAGTTGTTACTGGTAATATATATATTGTATGCTTTTCAGAAAAGAAAACTTTCTTATGAAAAACATATAGCGCAATACCAAAGTCCTAAACCTTCTGATTACTGAAATTCTTTGTTAGGGGCACCTGGGTGGTTCAGTCGGTTAAGCATCTGCCTTCAGCTCAGGTCACGATCTCAGGGTCCCGGGAATCGAGCCCCACATCAGGTTCCCAGCTCAGTGGGGAGTCTGCTTGTGATCTCTCTCTCCCTCTCCCCCTTCCCTCCCCTACTATCGTGCTTGCCCTCTCTCTCTCTCTTTCAAATAAATGAATAAAATCTTAAAAAAAAAAAAAGAAAGAAATTTTTGGTTAGTACCAGTAAACCACATTGAAAATTCCACAAAAAATATCTAGATCTTTAGCCTTTGAAGACATCCATGCATTGATTTGTTGCTTGTTTATTTGCTTGCTTCCAAATATTTCCTGGGGTTTTAAGCTACTTTTATTTATTAAAAGTATAGATGGTTCTTGATGGTTGCCATATTTGTAAAACTATCTTATTTATTATTATATACTCCTCAGATAACTAACTGCTATGCTAAATGCAGGAACTAAATTCCAAGGAATTTAAAACAAATATATTCCAGCTCTGAAAATTAGTCTAACTATCCATTCAATCACTTAATCATTTACTTCGCTTAAGAAATAAATGAATATGATGGGAAAATGAATAATATGAAGGCTTTGTTTGGAGGCTTCATTATAGTTGGGAAAAACTGCCGAAAAAGCAATGGATATTATCATTTAAAGCATCTTCTCAAAGGAGAAGCACATTTAGAAATTTCTACTAACTTTTGGTCAGCGTAATTTATTCTCTTAGACACTTGTGTCTCATTTTCAACCAACTGAAGTATCAAAGTAAGTAATGACAACTTTTATATCCATTATTTCTAGGTAATATAATGTCCTGAGGCCTGAAGTGTTCCCTAAACTCAAATCTAAGTACATTATAGGGGAACTGTTCATTAGTCTATGGTATGTACTCATGTGCCTTTAAATTTCATTTTAATCATTTGTACTAATTGACAGACTATATCCCCTGGAAACCCTGAAAAATCTACTAATAGGCAATTGCTTCATATGTCAGTGTGATCATTTGCATTTCTAAACCTTTAATCTCATTAGATACTTAATATTTCTCTCATTATTTAATAATGGAGCAAAATTTGACTGCCATTTTGCTGTTTATAACATTTGCAAAAAAGAAAAAATCTCTTTAGTACTAGAAAAAGCAATATGATAATAATGGTATTATTTAAGTATTATTATAACAGTGATAGTACTGATGGCCAATAACCTGACTTCTGCTCTTGGGTCTGCCAACCAAAAATTTTGGGGGTCTTGGACAAGTCACTTCTATGAATCTCAATTTTCTAACCTATAAAAAGGAGATGTGAACATCTGGTCATTAACAGGGATGCTGTGCATATTATACATAGTAAAACTTTCAAAGCATTTTAATTTGTTGCTATACCCCAGTTGCACAGAAGATTCACTTCAGTTAACAGTGGTGGCACTCTTGCCGTATCCACCATCATCATCGTCATCGTCATCATCATCACCATTATTGGCATAGACAAGGAAGAAGGTGCCCAGAAAAATACGACTAAGGGATACTTGTGGAACAAAGTAAGTAGGTTTCACAATGTATTCATTTTCTAGGGCTACCCTAAAATAAAGTACCACAAACTGGATGGCTTAAAACAATAGAAATCTATTCTCAGTTCTAGAAGACAGAGGTCTGAAATCAAGGTGTCAGCAGCTCCTTCCAAAAGCTCTGGAAGAGAACCTGTTACTTCCAGCCCCTGCTGGCTCCTGGTGTTCCCTGGCTTGTAGAGATAATCCCAGTCTCTGCCTCTGTTTTCACATGGCCTGCTTCTCAGTGTGTCCCAAGATCCCTTTCCTTCCTTTCATAAAGACACTATGCATTGGATTTAAGACCCACCTTAAATCCAGAATGATTTCGTCTTGAGATTCTTAACTATTTACATTTGCAAAGACCCTATTTACAAAAAAAGTTCGCATTCTGAGCTTCTGGACATAATTTTGTGGACATAATTTTGGAGGAACATTGCTAGCTGCAAATAACGGTAAAGGTTGACTGGGGACCCGTGTTGAGAAGAATGTGAAGGCTGAATTCAGGATTAGCAGGAAAGAATACCAGGATCATGAGCAAGGTATGGAAAGTGGACACATACCTGTCATGTTCTTGTCATCACTAAGCACTTATCTACAAGGGAATTGAAACCTAAAGAAGATTTGTCACTGCCCCCGGTCACTCAGAGGCATATTTGCACTAGAAATAAAATCTCCTGACTCAAAATTCAGTGCTCTTTCCACTACACAAATTAATAATCTCTCATCTCAACACCTCTCTAGAAGTTATTACTAAAAATATAAATATGAGACCTTGAAAATTACTGACATCTTAATACTTATGTTGATTTAATCTCTCAGATTAGAGTCCTTAAGAACCATCTGGCTGACTTCCAATTCCAGCTCTGATATTGTACTAACCTTTCACTTGAGAAAAAAATAAAAGCTGGATAAAATTTAAAGGGAAACTTTGAAAGCTGTGAAGAGATGGGGAGAGCAGATGTTAGTATACTTTAAGGAAAATATTACTAATAACAAAGGACATTTCATGGTGACAAAAGGTGATAAAAAGGGCCAATTCAATAGGAATATTTTGAAAAATTCTTAAATTTGTAAGCATCTAATAGTGTACCTTTAAATATATAAAGAAAAGAAATAGAATTAAAAGGACACATAGGCAAATCCATACTTATAGTCAGAAGTTTTTAAGTCCCTCTGTTTCTCATGAATGTAATAAGCAGACAAAAAATCAGTATGGATGTAGAAGATTGAACAAGATTAAAAAACTTCACCTAATTGATATAAAGAATCATTTACCCAATTACTGAAAAAGGCACTTTCTTTTCAAGGGAACATGAAGTTTTACCAAAATTGAACATTTGCCTTGGGCATAGAACAAGTCTGCACAAATTTCAGGAGAAATCATTTAGATTATGTCCTCTGACCACAGTGGAACCCAGGTACAAATTAAACCCCAAAATATAAATAGAAAAATCCCCTACATATTAGGTTGTAAGCAAAGCCCTTCTAAATAATCATGAGTAAAAGAAGAGATTACAGTAAGAATCAGAAAATAAGTTGAAATAAATAATAATAAAAAATACTACATACTAAAACCTCTAGGATACAAAAAATAACTTGTGGATTTTAGCTAAAACAATCTGTTGAGGAACACTGAGAGCTTTAAATGCATATATTAGAAGAAAGGAAACACTGGAAAATTGATGACCTACACTTTCCAAGAGGAAGCTAAGGGAAATACAAATTAAAACCACAGGGGGTAGAAAGAAAATAATTTTTTAAATGGCAGAAAAGAACAATACCCAGAGAAAATCAACAAACCCCAACATTCATTCATCGAAAAGACTAATAAGGATTGATAAAATCTAACAAAAATTATCACAAATTTTTTAAAAAAGAAGAGACAAATAAACAATATTAGGAATGAAAAATATTCCACAGGCAATTATAAATAAAATTAGGAGATATCATGAACAAATTTATATCAATACGTTTAAAAATGTAGATAAAATGGCAAAGTCGTTGAAAAATAACTAATTTAAAACTGATACAAGAAGAAATAGAAAATACGAGCAGTGTTTCTTTAAAGAAACTAAATTTTTAATAAAAATATTCCTACAGTATAATCTCCATGACTTCTCAATGAATTCTTCCTAATATTTAAATAAGAAGTAATAGCAGTTTACCACAAACTCATTGAGGGATTAGAAATAGAGGGAAAACCTCTCAACTTGTTTAATGAGAGCAGCATAAAGTTGATACCAAACCTGACAAGGGGATTACAAGAAAATTATGGAACAATCTGTTTTAGAAACACACACACACACACACACACACACACACACACACACACACACAGAGTATCCATTAGCTATAAGGGCAGATGAAATAATCATGTAGGACAGGGCTTTTGCAATTAGTTTCTTCATGTTTCCCTCATTTCACTCTTTAGGAGAGCAACCTTGTGCTTTTGAGGTAGAGACAGTGTCTTTTTTCTGGAAAGAAGGCAGCATGGTAGGAGATGCACTTTTCTCAAGTAACAAATATTTATTAAAGCCACCTGGAAAGTAATGCTCTCTTTTTCAAAATTCATCATTGTACTCTATTGGCAGTCCTCCATTCCAGGCCTGTCTGTGGTAACTCAGAGAGATGGGATAAGTAGAAGCATGAGTCAGACACCGCTAGGTTCAATCCTCGTTCTGCCATTTTTGGCAAGGTGATGTTCAGTAAGTTATTTGGTCTCTCTTAGCTTTCATGTTCTTGTATAAAATAATAGGTTAATGACGTTTATCTGAAGGTAGTTCATGGAAGTAAATGAGATGATGGATGTGAAAATTCCTGTACACATAGAGAAATAGATACTTTCCTGAAGCTGGAGATACTATTTGCATTATTTACTTACAGAATTTGTGCCACTTAAAGTCACTATTGTCTACCATTTTCTATTTATTAAGAGCAATAAATGCATGTCCCTAAAAGATTATCATTTATTGTTGCAGCTACTTGTGATATGTCTCTGTGTCCATCAGATGCATGTGGATTAGAACGCATTTGGTGCCTCTTACAACATGCTAGTTAGAGACACAATGGATAGACTGGGGTGGGAGCCGCAGTGTCCAGTATTCAATACAAGTGCTCTAGGTACTCCATTACGAATCAGAGAAAAATCTTCTTTTTGAAGAATTACCTTGATCAAATCCTCTGGGGGTGGATCAGAGCAAAGCAAGTCATGAAAGCGGTTTTGACTCATGAGATGGCGCAAATTGAGGAAAGTCTGAGAGTCCATAACTAATCCTGGGCTTAAATTTCCTCACCTACTCCAGACACCTGTGACCTACATCTTTATAATATCTTTGCAAAAAAATGTCCTTGCCTGGAATGCACCTTCCTCATATCCCTGCCTGGAAAATTGTTACTTATCTTTTAAAATCACACATTCATTCAATCAAAAATGTTTATGAAGCCCTTCATATGTATCTAGTGCTGTACTAGTCACCATGGTTATTAAGAAGGTGAGCAAAATCAGACCGCGACCTCATTCATGTGCTCAGGCTCTGTACAGATGTCCCTGTCAGTCTCACCCTGGTTGCTCCCTCCTGGGTACTCAAAGATCTGGGTGTACACATTATGGTATTAGAGAACAATCCCCGTGTTCACATGGCTGTTTCCCCAGCCTGGAAGGGAGCTCCACAAGAAGAAGGCCTCATTCAGTTCATCTTTTCTTCCCGAGGGCACACCTCGGAGTCTCACACGTAGTGGGTGCTCAATAAATGTTTGTTGACTGAATCATTCATTATTCATGAGACCTTGATATTGCCAAATCTGTTGAATGATTCTGCTAATGAATATGAGAGAAATTAAAAAATTACACCCAGGAAGATTATATATTTTTGAGACATTCTTTGTTTTTTCCTATTTTATTAGATTTTATTAATAATCCCAGCAGCTATTTTAAAAATACTTACAAAGCTAACATCACTGATTTTTTAAAAAAGATGCACAGTATAAATATAGTTGAAATTATGCCTGATAACATTTTCTGGTTTAAAATTATGAGAATTGCGGGGGGGGGAGGTAGAACAAGCTGCCATTTAATTGGAAATTGCTATGCATGTGAATAACTTAATATACCAGGGGATTTGTTAGGTTTCTATACTAATCAACAATATTCACCTAGAAATGTTAAGTGGCAGAAGACATTCACACAATTTAACTTCACAACACTGAAGTCTGGCACATCCTCCAAACAGAGATAACATTGTTTATTTAAAAACACTCAGTATAGATCTAGAAGTTTCCCCAAGTTTGTGAAAATGTGCTGAACTGTTCTTGAAAAAATTAAAGAATGAAAACAAGCAAACAAAAGACACTGTATTACTTGTGCCAAAAAAGGAGAAGCCATTCTTTAAGTTGTGCTAGACAGACCCCAGAGGTTCTAGCATAAATATCAGGTGAACTTTGGAGATAAAGAGATGTCGTTTCCATTGACTTATTTTGAAGTAAGTAAAATGTTTAGCCTTTTTTTCCCCCCACCATGTTATAAATTATATACAAAATGACTGAAGGATGAAAGCATGAAAGTACCTACTTGGTCTGGTGTTTAGATCCTTTCAGGTGGGCATGATACTGTTCTATGGAGTTGAGAGAGACACTGCAGATGGTACATCTGTAATTGCGCCTCAGACCTGTGGACAACAGACAGACTTGATTAGCTGCATCCTTGCCATCGCTACCTGAATGAATACCAGAATCTCTAAAAGTTTAGAACAAAGTATGTAACAGGGCATCTGGTCTACCCCACTAACACTTCAATCCTAATTACAGAGCCCAACCAACACCTTCTTAGTAGAAGTTAGAAGCCGGCTGCTCCATTTCTGGATGCCTAAAATTATTAGAACATGCTTCCTTGAGATACAATATTTCTGGACATTTTGTTACCCAAGCAAAGACAATTCTACTTTTTCCTTAAGGCATATAGACATAGTATACTGTCATATCTGCAATGAAATTTGAGACTCCAGAGAAAAACTCCATCTCAATTATTCTTTCAACACTATTCCAATGGCAAAATCACAAATTCAACTTTAGACCTTATTCATTTGAATTCTTCCAGGATCATCTTATAAAATGTAAATACCCAAGAGATGGATAATAATCTAATTTACATAAAAGCTTGCTTTCCACCAAAGAGTTTAAAAGAAAGTTATTCATTAATTTGTTTATCAGTTTAATTCATTCAATTCATTCATTAATAAAGTATCCACTTTGGACCAGGCACTAGGGATTCCAAGATGAATAAGATGCTCTTTGCTTTCAAGGAGTTTAGTAAAAACGTTGACTTCTTTATCATATTGATTCATCTAGACTCAAATGTGTTAGAAAGTAGCTATAACCAAACTTTAAACATTTGCCACAGCTCAGAGACCCACATGAAACACATTCCTTCTGTTAGTGTGTCCCATCAGACTAGAGAGAAAAGTAAACTGTGAATCATGATCTGAAAGTTTGAATTTAAATCTTGGCTCCAATCATTCCTGGTTGTATGATCTAGGGGAAATCATGCAATTTCTTCCTGGCCTCAACATGAAGACAAAGCCATTCACATCACAAGGTTGTTGTGAGAATTAGGCAAATAAAATATATTAAAATGCTTATCAAGTGACAGTTGTTATTAATTTTGCTCCAACATTCTATGTCTTACCATTGTAAAGCCAGAATTATAAACAGCTATAGCATTTTCCCCCTGATAATGCATATCACCTTTCTAAGAGACAAAATCATTCTCATTTTTCTAAAAGGAAAATAAAGCACAGTTTCAGTAGAATTGTGTAACCTGCAGCCTGGGTAACTTTATACAAATTAGTTGACTTCTCTGGACTTCTCTTTCCTGAAAGGATTGTGGGAAGGACTGAGTGAGATAAAGCATGTATGAAAGAGTATCTGGTAGATAACAAGTGATCAACATAAATTAGCTACTATTATGATTTCAAAGTGATATTAAAATGGAATTAATTTTTTCCTCAATGTCACAGATGAAGCCCTAAGTTGAAGCCCTAAAACCACATTACTAAAGTGAAGTATCAAAGTCCCAGTTCAAAACATCCAAAGGAAATAGTCAAGAACCAATTTCTAATCCCAAGCTGACCACCCACAACCAGTCTAAAAGAGGTTGGAGAAGAATGAAAGAAATAGGTAGAAGATTTCTTAAAGGAGTCGTATTGTACTGTTTTACTTACCTTCCTCCATGTGAATTGCGGGTGTCCTTCACTCTCACCTCAAACCTATAGGAAAAGACTTCAGTGGAACTAACTCCCTAAAGATCTTCAGAAGTGCCTCCTTGCACTTGGAAAGTCATGTACTGTACTCTTTATACCCCCTGCAAGATTCGAAATGCTGGAGTCTGTGGTTTGTTAGCAACTTTGATGGCAAAGCAAGAAAGGTGGCAGGATTGGCATGTATTCTCACAGCTTGTCAGAGTAAAAGATACATGACAGCTTCCCACAGACCCACGTGTGTCCTGTGTATGAGGAGAGCCGGTTTGGCAATGTTTTGGATATCGGAATTGAGGGCATCAGACCTCGGCAGAAAGATGTTAAAAGTATTCAGTTGGGTATCTAGAGACTTAAAGTGACCCCAGAGGAAATGCTTAGCCCATATCAAGTAATGCTGAGTTCCTGAAAAGCCATGAAATCACCCCATGAAAAGAAGAGTCAGTTTGCAGCCACTGCCAGATCTGGCAGCATCTATGCCAGCTTTGTATGTTTATCTATCAAGTCAACTTTTATCACCCTTGCCACTATAACATGAAACCTTGCATCCATCAGCCTTGGAGGAACCTGAGGCAACCTTCTGAGCTAAAGGGATAAAAGCAAAACCTTAGAAGAAAAGCAAGAGCCCTGGGCAGAGAAAAAGAGAGGAGCCTACTGAACTCTTTTTTCCCACAGCAAATAGGCAGCCCAAGTAGATCTGATCTAAGGGAGGGGAAAAAAACTAACTTTTAATAAAGTTTGGAGATATTTAAAAATTATTTTTCTATCCTGGATAGATCAATTAATGACAAAGTACTTTTATGTATCTAGGAATGGGAGTAAAGAACTCTTTTCAGCTTAAAAGTGAGTAAAAATTCATGAAACTCACCCTAGTTTTTATCCAAGGAGTAGTAAAAAATTCACCCCACAGAGATGGTTTGAAAGGGCGCGGGGGTGGGCAAGAATAACGTTGCTTTCTGATTACGTCCTACGAGTCCTACTGACAGAATGTTGCAACATCATCAATAACGTGACAAACAGCAGAACTTCCTGGAGCCTTTCAAGTTCGTAGGGACCCCATTCATGTTTCAGAGAAACCTGTTTTTCGTGTCCTATGATAAACTGGGCTGGCCAGTGTGAGGACTAACTTGTTTTTGATTCAGTTTCAATTACATAATTGGACACTGACTTACCTAATTTTTCAATTTAGAGTCAATTCAGTTATGGGAAAAAAAAAAAACAATAAAACCACAGATCTCTGGAATCTTCTTGGGAATCCGTCTAAGGAACTGAAAACTTTCCCAGCACAGGTTGACAGCACAGAGATGCAACAGATAGCCGTTAACTCTCTATTACTTCAAGCAATGATTCCCAAACTTCCGAGTGTGGATGCACGCTCTAGCAATCATGCTGAAATGCAGATTCCCAGCCACAGCTTCCAGAGATTATGATTCTATAAGTTTTGCATTGGGCCTGGGAATCTATAAGAAGTTTCAGACCTGTAACCCAAACCATACCACACACATGCACAAATACACTTACACCTTAAAAAGAACTGAAACTGGCCCATGCACTCATACCCTTTTTGGTTACTTGCATTTGTTAGAACAATTCTGGGTCTTAAGAAAAAGAAGAGAAGGGAAGGGAAGGGAAGGGAAGGGAAGGGAAGGGAAGAGAAAGAAGAGAAGAGAAGAGAAGAGAAGAGAAGAGAAGAGAAGAGAAGAGAAGAGAAGAAGAGGGGAGGTGAGGAGAGGTGAGGAGAGGTGGGGAGAGGAGAGGAGAGGAGAGGAGAGGAGAGGAGAGGAGAGGAGAGGAGAGGAGAGGAGAGGAAAGGAGAGGAGAAGAGAGGAGAGAGAAAAGAAACTATGCCATAGAGAAGAGCTGTGTTTACATCACCTTTCCATTTCACAGGTGTGCATGACTCAGAAAGATGACTGTAGTCCACAAACCCAGAGAATATAAGTTATCACAACCAGCATGTGAGCTGTTTGAATGCTTCTGCAGGACTGGTCCATTCCTTCTTTTATGCATGGAATCAGAATACGAAAACCAGCTTCAGGCCTTGCTCCCTGGGTTTTCCATCAATGCTGTCATAATAAAAGGTAACTACTATTTATATGGGTCCTCCTCAGACTACAGACTAATCAAAGTTCGCCTCATAACAAATGGAGGTTCACCTTGGCAACAGACATAAATATTTATGTTTTAAAAATGGGCATTTTTAAGATCACCAACGAATCTAAAAAATATTCTGATCTGTGCTTTTCATTACAGTTCTCATACTTTGCAGCCCAACAGAGGCGTGGGCAGGAAATATCTGGCACTTTATTACGATGTAAACTACAGGAAGCATAAACTAGAAAGGCAGTGGGTATAAACAAGAACAAAGGCAGAGAAGGGGCAGAGGAGTCCTCCCCCACACATGACACAGTGTCCTTGGTGGGAAGTTAGGCCTTTATTAATGCTCAGTTGAAATCCTAATTAGTTTGGAATTATACAGCTCCTTTTTCCTCAGAGAACTAGAGAATCTTATTAAACAAAAATGCTAACTTCCTTATTCAACTCATTTTCAGTGCAATGATATTAAGAGTATCCTGAAACCTTAGCATACCTAAAGGTTATTTCTGCAGGATTGCTGGTATGTGTTGGAAAATATAGTCACTGCTGCAAGGATCTGGCAGTCCAGTTGGAGAGAGAAGGCATATATAAAAACAGCAACAGTGCAAGGTAGATCATAAAAAGTACCACAGTCAGGAGGAGTGGAATGTATGGGAATAGAGGGGGAGATTGTTTCTAACGCAGAAAATCTGGGAAAGCTTCTTGAAGATGCATCACTTTTGCATTTGTATTCTTAGCACAGTGTGTAAAACAGATGGTCCTGGAGTGTTTAGCAGTATGGGACTACTCAATGTGTCTTTTCAAGTCTCACAAAGCCAGACTTTAGGTGCCCCTGCAACTTCACTTGTATCCATTTTACATTACTGAAACATCATTGCACCTTTATTACAATGCCAGCTAATTTTGCTGAATGCCAAGAATGTAGGAGAGAATAAAACAGACCAAATAATTTTTGATGTAGCTAGTCAGGTTCAAAGACAAGAAACAAGTAAACAAATAAGCACGTTATTACAGATTGTGAAGATGTCACTCAGGATATATACAGGATAATGAGAGAGAAATGGGGAGGAAGGGTGATTTTGGACAGTATGGTCAACAGAGTTCTCTGAGAAGTGTGAAATGAAACCAGAGGGATGAGATTTAGGCTGTGATGTAAAAAACTGGTTAGAGAGTTGTCCAGGGGGAGTGAATAGTAAGCAGAGAGGGCCAGGAATGGAAATGGGCTAGGACTGTTCAACAAACAAACAAAACAAAGCAACTGCCAACCCAGAATTCTATATTCTGCAAAAATATCCTTCAAAATTGAAAGTGAAATAAAAACATTTTCAATAAACAAAAACTAAGAGAGTAGTTTGTCAGCAGACCTACATCACAGAAACGCTTTTAAGGCTCTTCAGGTGGAAGGCAAATGGCACCAGATACAAACTCAGATCTACAGGAAAAAATGAAGAATATGATAAATGATTAATATGTGGATATCTATCTTTTTTATTTCTCTAAATTTATTTGAAGAGAGAAAACCATTTAAAAAACTATACCATTGTATTGTGTATTATGGTGTTTATAATGTGTATATATGTGTTAAATATATGATAACAATAGCACAAGAATGGATAGGAGTAGAACAATACTGTTAAAAGATTATATTTTACATAAAATGGTAAATATTAGTTATAAATAGACAGTGGTCATTCAAGGATGAGTATTAAATTATAAAATCCCCTAGAAACAAAGATACAAAGCCAAATAGCCTATGAAAAAATTACATAGGATAATAAAAAAAAATATTTGATTAACCAAAAAGAAGGCAGAAAAAGAATAGGAAAATAGAAAACAGATGGAAAAAAATAGAAAATAAATGGCAAATGGTTCAGTTAAATTCAACCATATTAATAATTATATTATATGTCAATGGACCAAACATTTAAAAGAGAGAAATTGTCAGTCTAGATAAAAAGCAAGATTTAAATATATACTGTCTCCAGAGGTATATTTTGTACACTTATAGGCTAAGAGTAAAGGGATAGAAAAAAGACATACCATGAGAGCAATAAGCATACAAAGTGGAGCTACCGTATTAATATCAGGCAAACAGATTTCAAGGTAAGAAATATTGCAGATATAAAGAGGATGTTTTATAATGATAAAGTGAGAAATTCATCAGGAGAACCTAACAATTCTAAGTGAAATTTAGCTAATAATAAGGCTTATGAATACATGAGACAAGAACTGGTAGAAATAGATGAAAAAAATAGGCAAGTCCATAATAACAGGAGATTTTGACACTACTCTCTCAGTAGTTGATAAAGCAATAAGACAAAAAAACTCAGTAAAGTTCAAAAGATCTAAATAAAACTATCAACCATTTTGTACGAATGGGTATTTATAGAACACTGCACTCAACAATTGCAGAATATACAAACTTTTCAAGCATATATAGGAAGTAAACTAAAGGAATATGATGAGCCATTAAAAATTGTACTAAATTTCAAGTAATTATATTTTGTAGAGTGGTTTCTTTGACTGCAATTGAAATAAATAAATAATGGTAATATTTCTAAAAAGAGCTAAAATACTTATAAACAACCTGTGATCAAAAAAAAATCCAAACGGAAATTAGGAAATAGTTTGAATTGAATGATAATGACCATATTACATATTAATCAGTTAATCAGTCTTTAATCAGTTTTTAGTGAAATGTATATGGCTCCATACCAGAAGGGAAGAGAGACTCAAAATTAATGGTCAAAGTTTAAATCCTATGAAACTAGAAAAAAACAAGAACATTAAACCAATACCAAGTAGAAGAAAAGAAATAATAAAGGGAAGAAATCGATAAAATAGAAACAAATTACAGAAAAATAACAAAAAATAACAAAACCCAAATCTGCTTTTTAGAAAGGATTAATGCATGTATTAATCTGTTGGAGGTTATAAAAAACAAGGAACATAAATTATGAAAATAAAAGAATTGTTATTAATACAGGTCCTACAGGCATTTTAAAAGGATAATAAAAGAAATAATATCATGAACAATGTTATGGCAGTAAATCTGACAAAGTATATGAGATGGACAAATGTCTTTAAAAATTCAATTTAACAAAGCTAACACATGATGAAATAGAAAATCAGGATTGTCATTTATTTATCTACTAATGAAATTGAATTTCTTGTTCAAAATTTTCCCTCAAAAAAAGCTCTAGAACCAAAAAGTTCCTTGAACAAGTCTATCAAACATTACATGATTGCATAATATCAATTTACACAAACTCTTTTCGTGAACAGAGGAAAAAATATTCCCATACTTATTTTAGAGCCAACATAACACCAATAAAAATGTTGATAGACTCTAAGACAATAAAATTGCAAACCAATATTTGTCATGAATATGACCAAAAAAATCCCTTAAAAATTAGAAACACATAACAGATGCAGATGTGTGTGTATGCATGTACACATATTAGTTCCATCATAACCAAGTTTGTTTATTCCAGGAAGTTAAGAGTGCTTTCAAATTTTAAAATCAAATAATATAATTCACTACATTGACACATGAAATGAGAAAATAATATAGTCTTAATAGATGCAGAAAAGAGCATTTGATAAATTTTGATATCCATCAATAATCAAAATTCTGAGCACAGTAGAAAAGACCTTTCTTAATTTAATAAAGAGCATCTATCAAAAACCTACAGCTAATATATTACATGGTGAAATACTGAAGTTTCTAAAATCAGAAAAAAGTCAAGAATGTCACTCTTGTCATTTGTATACACCTTGCACCAGAGATTCTAGGCAGTGCAATGGAAGAAAGAAGAAAGAAAGAAAGAAAGAAAGAAAGAAAGAAAGAAAGAAAGAAAGAAAGAAAGAAAGAAAGAAGAAGAAGAAGAAGAAAGAAAGAAAGAAAGAAAGAAAGAAAGAAAGAAAGAAAGAAAGAAAGAAAGAAAGAAAGAAAGAAGAAAGAAAGAGTGAAAGGCCCACAGATTTGGAAATGAAGAAGTAAAAATGTCTTTATTCATAGAAGATATGATTGTTTATATAGAAGATCCTAAGGGACCTACAAAATAACTACTAGAATAAGTGAGTTTAAAAAGGTCACCATATACAAAGGCAGTAGCAAAAAAAATTGTGTTCTTAAAATAGCTTCAAACTGGAAAATAAAAATGAAAAATATCATTATAATAGTATCAAAAATATTTTAAAACACTTAAGAATAAAAGGAATAAATTTAGCAAGAGCTGTACAAGACTGAGAACTACAAAACATTGTTGAGAGAAATTAAGAGCTAGGACCTAAATAAGGACAGAATACACCATATTCATGAACCAAAAGAATCATTACTGTTAACAGTTCTGTAGATTCAATGCAAACTTGATCAGAATTTCAACAGGCTTTTTATAGAAATAGACAAGTGCATTCTAAAATTTGTGTGCAAATCTAAGTATCTAAAATGGTCAAAACAATTTGAAAAAAGAAAATTTGGGGGACTCTCACTTGAGGATTTCAAGATTTACTACAGAAGTTGATATAATCATAACGGTGTTGCATTAGCATCAGGATGGATAAATTCTATCAATGGAATGCAATACAGAGTCCAGAACTAGGTGTGCACAAAAGGGTCAATTGATATTTTTTCCAGTTTTATTGAAATATAATTGACATACATCCTTGTAGAAGTTTAAGGTGTACCCCATAATAACTTGACAATATGTTTAGTTAACATCCATCCTCTCACATAGATTAAAAAGTTGAAGAAAAGAAAAAGGAAAAAAATAGATTTTTCTAATTATGAGAACTTTCAGGATCTGCCTTTTTAGCCACTTTCAAAAATACCGTGTAGCAGTGCTAACTATAGTCATCATGTTGTACATTACATCCCTAGTAGTTATTTATTTTATAACTAGAAATTTGTACCTTTTGACCACTTTCATTGATTTTCAATAACGGTGTCAAGGCAATTCGATGGGGAAAAGAAGGCTTTTTCAACAAACAGTGCTAAAACAACCAGATAAATGTATGAAACAAAAAGATGGACATCAATCTCTGCCTCACAGCACACATTAAAATTGACATTAATTGTAGATTTCAATGCAAAAGCTTAAACTATAAAGCTTCTAGGAAAATATAGAAGAGCTTTATGAACTTGGCATAGGCACAGATTTCCTAGGGAACAAAACACATTAAACATAAAAAAAAATGATAAAATGGATTTTACAAAAAATGGAAGCTTCTATTTATAAAAAGTCACCATAAAGAAAACAAAAAGGGGAGCCACATCCTAGAGAAAAAAAAAATTTCTAATGCCTACATCTCATACAGCACTTGTGTCTAGAATATGTAATTAACGCCTACACGCATGTCAATAATAAAAAGATATACAACCCAATTTTTCAAAGGACAGAATACTTGATCAGATTAGTCATAAAAGAAGATATAAAAATGATCAATAAGCACATGAAAAGGTGCTCAACATCATTCGTCACCAGGGAAATAAAAATCAAAAGAACCATTAAATACTATCACGTGCCCACTACAAATGCTGACATCAGATAAAACACCACCAAATGTAAATGCCCATATAGAACAATGGGAATTCTCATACCTCTGGAGGAGGTTGCAAAAATGGTAAAACTACTGGGGAAAGCTGTCAGTTTCTTATAAAGTTAATCAGATATTTACCCTAAGACTCAGAAATTCTATTCCTAGACTATTTAACCCAGAGACACAAAAACTTAGTATATAAAAAAAGAAGACTTGTACAAGAATGTTTATGGCAGCTTTATGTCTAATAGCCAAAATCTCAAAACAATCTAACGTTCATCAACACAAATTGATAATTAAAATACAATATATTCATACAATGGAATAATACCTAGAAACCAAAAAACCAAAATAAAATGAAAAAAACCCTAATTTATGCAACAACATCAATGAGTCTCATGTAGGTAAAGAAATCAGACACAAAGGAGCACATAACTGTATGATTTCAACCCCTTATAAAGCTTAACAACAGCAAAGCTATTCTCTAATAATAGCAGAATTCAGAACAATGTTGTCTTTGGGGAGTGGATTGACTGGAAGGGGCACAAGAAAATTTTCCAGAGAAAAGTACCTGATTGGGATGGTAGTTACAGGGTATATTCATTGACCAAAATTCATCAGATTGTATACCCAACATCCTCATATTTCATTTTATTAAGAAAAGTTAATAGATGTAGTTCTACACAAAAACCTCAGCAAACTAGAGACTCAAGTTTTGCCATTTTCTGTTCCTCCTCATTTATACACTACAAATTCTATTGTTTTACATTACTAGAAAGTAAATTTCATTTTCCTGTATATGCTTTGATAACCTTGTACACGCCAAGAAATATTTCCATATGTTCTGTATTCAGTGCTTACTAAAGCTGGGACCATTTTGAAAGATGATTAATAATATAAAAGTAAAAAAAAAATAAGGCATTTGGTTTTGAATTATTTCTTTCTTCCCTACTTCTTACACATTCATTAATCAAATGGTCCTCTAAATGGATTTGTCATCTTCCAGTATAAAAAATAGTAGCAATACTTACATTATATATGCCATACATAAGCACCATTGTGCTCACTTTAGCCATTTACCCTTTGCAACACCCTATGAGCAGACACTACCATTATCCTGATTTAACAGATGAGGAAATTGAGGTACAGAGACTTACTCAAAATCACAAAGCTGGTTGGAGACACAGCTGGATTTTGAACCCACGCATTCTGCTCAGGAGTCAAGCTCCTAACAATTACGCATTCTGCCTCCTGTAACAGGTGACTAGGAATGAAGTCACAGAAATACAAAAGGCTCTTTAGGGCTTATCTAGTCCAGTGGTCCTCACACTGGCCTCTAGAGAATCAAGTGCAAGTTGTTAACACAAATTACGGGTGACTGTGATTCAATAAATCCAGAGAGGAACCTAAAAACTACGTTATCTAAAGCTCCCCAAGGTACAAGTTCTGGAGAAACCATAAACCCCATGGTGGATGCATGAAGTTTTTTACAAGCAGAGTTGTTTGTATCAGCTTGCACTTGGAGGTGTTCTTTTTTAAATATGGCTGACTTCAGCCACTGGCCTCAGTTCTGCTTTGTGCACAATTTTATTACCATCTCTTCAAATACATCACATTCTTGAGGAAAATTATCTTGCCCCCTAAGGTTCTGTTTACCAGGCTGAACGTCTATTGACACTTTGACAATGTTTTTCATTATTACATAGGTTCAAGTTCCCTGCATGATCTCTACCATTACCTTTTGAATGGCATTTCCTGTTTGTTGATGGCATTCTTATGCTATAACCCTCAAACTGAAGGTCAAGTCTCTAGTGTGGTTTTGTCAGTATACAACATATAGCGGGACGGTCACAGCCCTTGTACACCATTAATTCTAACAATGCTTTTAAAGCTGTGTGTGTGTGTGTGTGTGTGTGTGGCGACAATGACCTACTGAAATACGTACTTATATTGAACCTACTGTCAATCAATTCTAAGTCTTTTCCACACAGGTTTATGCTAAGCCAAATTTTCATTTCCTCTAATTTTATATTTGATTATTGTTCTTGCTTATCCCCATTAAGCTCCATCTCAATTAATTCTACCTAATCCTCTAGGGATAGCAAATATAATGCAGCTCATATATCAATTCTGATTGGTTGGTAGTGGCTGCCAGAGTGCTATGAAAAGATTATGAGTCCTCCTTTTAGATGATAAAGAAAGATCACCATCATCTGTTAGCCAAGTCTCTTATTGGCGAGGGGTAGGGTGCTAGTGGCAGGCTTTCGATGTCTGTGTCATTCCAGCTCTAGCACCTTAACATAAATCATAGAAAATTCAGGCTAAGGAATATTTTGGTAAACCAGGAAGTCATCAAAATGTAGGTGGTAGTTAAAACCATAGGAATAATTGGATCATCTATGGAGATGATATAGGTAAAGGGAAGAGAATATAGAAGTTAGAACTTCTTGATGTTACTCTGATGCACAGGGTAGGAACCAGGTCCATGGATATCCCCTGTTCCCACTGGATCCCTACTTTTGGTGTTGCTGAATCCAGGGCCAGATGCGGGTGTGGGAACCCGGTGCAAGGTCACCCATATCCTTGAAGTTGGAGCACCAATACTCAGACACAGTCTTCAGTTCCAGTTTTCCCTCATGAGTAGTTTATCTTTGCTCTTCCCTACCTCACAACCATTTTTGCTTCCTGGCTGCTAACCCTGCTGACTTCAGGTCCAGCACTAGATGCAGAAGAAACGGCATTATGTAGACTGACTCACCACTTCCTATAATTACATAAAGTCTGATCCTTATAATGAGTTCCTTACTCTACACCATTCATGGTTCTTGTACTCCTCTGATCAAATCCTAACTGATAGAAGTTATATTGAGGAAGCAGAAGGAAGAAAGCTTTTCTAGAAGAGTGAAGGAGTCACTATTATCATATTTAATAATTTAGTAATTGTTAAACATGATCATATTTAATGATTTAGTAATAATTTAAAAATAAATTGGTTGTCTTATGAACATTATTAGCCCATTTTACAGGTGAGAAAACCATGGTCTTAAGACATTTAAGATCATGGAACTAGCAAGTGGAAAAGCTAGATCTGAGTCCACCTATTTCTGATTTCAAAGCTAGTGACCTTAATAACTACATTAGAGCTTTTATTAGAAAAATGGGAGTGAGAGAAGGAAAGTACAAGAATCCTGTTTCTTAAAAACAAACAAACAAACAAACACCCCCTTAATTTGAAACTGATATGTAAAATAGACAAAGCATAGCTGCTTTAGTTGAAATACCGGTTAGGGGGCTCAGACGCCAGTTGGTTTCCCACCACACTCCAAGCAAAGCACTTAGAGTACCACAAGTAAGGGACTGTGTGGGCTCTGTAGAGCAGAGTTTGACAACCACTGCATTCTGTCAAGCTACCCCTCACAAGGATAACATGAGGAATGCTTTTATGTCCAATATTAGACTTGCACTATGGAAGATCTCTTCCCTGTGAGTTTAAGCCAAGGAGACCTCACTAAGATCAGGATTTGATGCAGTGCCAGTTAAAGAAGAGCCTCTTCCTCCATCCTATAGTCATTACCGTGTACAGGATGCTTAAATGCTTAGCCTTCTGAATTCATTTCATTGCTTATGGGCATAGACTGCAGGGTACCAAACAGTCAATTAAACAAAGAACACACATTTTCTAAAACAATTCTTTCTCTGCTTAAATAGTATATATGTAAAGCCTTGAAAATGGAATCAGGAAGCAAATGGCTTTGGATCTTCAAAAGCTATTTCCAAACGAACAAAACCTAAAGCTATGGAATAAATTTATTCTCAGTAATTAAAAGACAATTTCAGCCATGTTGGATGCCTGACCCAAGAAAGGACTGGAAAATTGTCACCCTACTGGGAAGACTCAGAAGGCACAGAGTAGTTTATTCTAAATATTTAAAAAGCTGCTTTACTGTAAGAAGGTTTAGATGTATTCTACATGGCAGAGGATAGATGATACATTTTCATGCTTTGAGCATATCAGCCCCATACAACCTTGACCTTAGCCTTAGAGGTTATCACTACTATTATGATAATACCCAAAGGATTGAACTGGTTTTTCTTTATTTTTGTGAGTTGAATTAAATGTTAAGAAAACAGAAATAAACCTACTCTGAAGCAATCTGTTATTTGAATTGTACTCAAGCGATTTTTAAAAATATATTAAATAACCACATATGAGCAAAATACCTTTTTCCTGGTCTGGATGTTGATGTAATACAAATGGAAATTCACAGAACACGAAATGTGCTTTTTCCTTTGAGTCCCACAGCCATTGATCTCTGTGGATATAAACAACTAAATAGCTGGACCATTTTTTTATGTAAAGTGTTTTCATAAAATTTATTTTTTTTCTACATCACAATTGCTGATTACCGATTCCATTACACCTAAACTAGACGATACTCCTAACATGAAGTTATAGGTTATGGCATCAAATTATACAACAGGTTAAATGAGGGCCAAATAGTCATTTGTAACCCGCAAGGTGTGTAGAAAGCACAGATGCACAGATCTTCCCTTCCTCTCTGTCCTTCAGGGATGCCTCTTCAGACCATTTCTCATTTCTCCCCAAGGGCTCAGGATCACAGGCTGCAGTGATTTCCCTGAAGAATTGTCAGTAGGGCTATTAGGGCCACAGCTGTCAAAGAATCATGGTATTGACCTTTTAGCTGTATCGGCTGAGGACACAGTGATTGTCAGCTCTTTCAGACCTCCACTGGAAGTCCAAATCCCTCTTTAGCAATACTTGCTCTGGAGCTGCACCAGCCACCTGGTCAATCGAAAGGCCCCAGGAAGCAGGAGACGCTTTGGTGGTCATTTCTAAGAGATCTAGCCCAAGAAGGACTCAAAGGTGAAGTATGAACAGCAAGTGTCCTAATTGTCTGTATCTCCTTTGAATCACTTTATAAATGAGATTATGCTCTTTCCCTCTATCATTCACACACAAAACAGCCGTTAGGTATAGGAATATAATCTTTGGTGTCCTTCTAGTTCTTTTGTTAGTCACTGTTGCCTGCTTATAGACATCCATCTCCTATGGTCAGATCTTTACCTTACTTTGAGCAGGCAGCCTGGCTCTGTGCTAAGTCGTGGCTCTATGCTGCTTCCTTGCAGGATTGGCCCTTTAGTAGAGATGTTTGAAATTAAAAAGTCTTCAACACGCAAAGAAAATAACTTTAAAGGTGGAGTTTCTGGTTTTGCCAGAAGGGTTGGGAGAGAGCTTTATGAAGTCACTGGGCCTCAAATGACTGCTACCATGAAACTGCCTGCTCTGCCTTCCCCTGGCAGATACCCTGACACATGTGGCCCTACTGTGACTTGAGGAAGTGACTTTTCTCCAGGACACATGGCAGGAGAGCTCCCTATTTAATACCATTGTCCAGCCTTACCTATTTATAGAAACGTGCCTGATCTTGTTTGATTTATAATGTAACAGACAATAGCAAAATGCACAACTTACAGGTAGAGGAAACGTGATTATAGAAAAAGAAAAAAAATTGTGAAAAATCTAGGAAAGACAGATTCAATAATTCTCAAATATACTGGAGCCTAAGAATATGGGAAACAAATGACATGGAAGAATGATGGACCCATCGATCATTTTCAGGAGGCTGGAAACTGTATTTTTCCCTCTTTGAATCTATACTTGTTTTTAAACCTCAGGTGTCTCCATTCCCTCATCTGTAAGTTGGAGATAATTATTGTCCTACCTTAGAGAGTTTATATGAAAAGCAAAAGACTTAATGTAGGTGAATAACAACACAACAGCTCAATAAATGTAAACTACAGTCGTTATTTTTAATAATGATGATCCTTTGTCTTAGACAAAAATACAGCTCTAACTCATGAATGGGAGAGTCATAATAATTTAATATTCTGAAAGAATTCTCTTTTTTAGAATTCTGAGGCATATTCAAATTATTCTGGCAAGCTGCCTTCTCTACAGATGCTATTTATACACATCTTTTTTGACAGGTCAAATGTTTCCTTATAAACTAATCATCCTATATATTTGCTTGGCATAAAGTTGAATTGAAAATTATCCCTATTCTTCATTTAAACATTTTTTTTGAAAACATGGAAGATATGACATTACATGAACTGCTTCTTAGAAAGCTGTTGACACAGTGGATCTCAATGTATTTTCCCTGCTTTGTTCTTAAATTGAGTGATTGAGGCTATTGAATAGGTAATTAACTAAGTTCATATATTAGATAAAAAGGAAAGCTCAGAAGGGTATATTGGAAGTCGTGTAATTGCATCTTTTTTATTCTTAAAGAGTGCACTCAGGATCTATCTGAAGATTTGGGCTTTTCCCTCCACTAACAGCCTCTGTTAACAATGCCATTTGTTCTCTAGAGTCCTTATAAATACTGAGCAGGCAGTGGCTCTGGTGAGAGTGGCAATTCCTTTCCAATTGCTCAATCTGACTTCCCAGTAAACTTGGATGTATCTAAATAGAATATCTATCTATCTATTTATCTATCTATCATCTATCTATCTATCTATCTATCTATCTATCTATCTATCTATCTATCATCTTCTATTATCCATATATCCACATAATGATATATGATACAATAGGACATGATATATGATATCATTCATGGATTCATATTTATAAAATCACTTACTCGCTAAAACTTACTTGTAATCCCCGAATCAATACTGGCGATGCCTTGTGGTCATTCACAGACATGTACAGAGCAGCCCACGTGTGTGTTCCCAAAAGAGGTTAGACAGATGACACTCTGCCTTCTGTTTCAGCTCTCCCACAGAGTTGACCAGAGGATGGAGATGGCAGGGACCAGCCAGTGTAGTCCTGCAAATCCAGCTTTGGGGCGAGTTGATGAGTTTGAATCCCAGCTCTGACACCTGTTAGTGGGATGGCCTCAGGCAAGCCACTTAACACTTTCATAATATAAAGAAAAAAGACTCTACTGGTATGAGTGATTTGTTGAGAAGAGTATAATCTATGTGAGATGTGTGTACAGACAAATGTACGTATTTCCCCTAGGAGCGGCGGTTCAGTGGTAGCTCAGTCAGTGTTGAGGTGGAGGGATTTATGGAATAAGTAGTGTGAATAAAGAGAATTGACTGTATATACTTGCAATGGGAAGCTGAGACAATGTGAGAACCTGCAGGCCATTGTGATGGGTAGCTCAAAAAGCATAAAATGCCCAGAAATGAGGTTAGAATATCCCCTTCTCCCCCCCAAAGAAGAAAGGCAAGAGAAATTAACTGAAATTTAACTGAAATAAAACCAAGCTTTTTGCTTTCCATTCAGAGCCATTCCTTCCACAGAGCTCTGCTTTCCAGGCTGCTCAGACTCAAAGGTGTACAGCCAGCCCCCAAGCCTCTTTCCACCCCATCCAGGTCGGGGGCATGCTGCTTCTCTGCAGGACTAGCGCCATCTTCGAAATACATCCAGCATCTATTCTTACATTCTAAAAATGTAAATTGTTTTAATTGTGGTAAATACACATAACATAAATGTGCCAACTTGACCATGTTGAGGTGTATAGTTCAGTGGCGTAAAGCACATCCACACTGCCATGCTGCCCTTGCCACCCTCCACCCATGGGACTCTTCTCATCTTATAAAGTGGAACTCTGCACCCATTAAACAGCAATGCCCCTGCTTCTCCCCCTCCAGTCCCTGGCAACCACCATTCTACTTTCTGTCTCTGAATCAGACTGCTCATATGAGTGGATCCACTCAGTATTTGCCCTCTTGTGGTTGGCTTATTTCATCTAGGGTCCTGTCCTCAGGTTCATCCATGTTGGAGCATGTCAGACTCTCCTCCCTTTTCACTGCTGAATACTATTCCATTTATGCATCTATACCACGTCTTGTTTTTCTGTTCACATCACTTCCACCTTCTGCCTACAGTGAATAATGCTGACATGAGCACGGATCTGTGCCTGGTAAATACCCAGAAGTAGAATATCTGGATAAAATAGATCCAAAATCCATTCTTGACACCTCTGCTGCTACCACCCTAGCCTAAGCCCTGCTTATTTCCCATCTGAACTATCACAATTGGTGTCTACCCTATCTCCCTGCGGCTGCTCTTTTTACCTCCTTAGTTCTCAACGCAGAAATCAGAGAGATCCTGCAAACATGCAGTCCAGTGGCTTCCTATCACACACTGATGACAAGCCGGAGTCATCACAGCAGCCTCAGACGGTCATGCTGCCCGATCTCCCCCATTGCCTCTCTGCCTCACCTCCCTCGACCCCACCCCTTGCTCACCCCTCCATCCACTCATAGCCAGATCTGCGCATGACTTGTCCTCAGCCACCTCAGATCTTCATCCAAGTGTCACTTTCTCTGGGAGGCCTTTGTTGACTGCTCTGGTTGCATTGCAAACCTCCTCACTTCATCACCTCCTTTATTCCCTTCATCTTTCTTTTAGCACTTAGCAGCATCTCATATGTATTTTACTCTTTAAAACAATTTTCTGAAATGCTGCACTAAAATCTAACCTTCAAGAAGGCATATAGTTTTGTCTTTCTGTTTAACAAGCTCAGAGGAGTGTCTGATACAGAGTGGCATGCAGTAAATATTTGAATGAATGGATAGATGGATGAAAAATGAGATGAATAACCATCAAAAGCTAATACAGACACCAATATTGTACTGTATGCTCGCTAACTAAAATTTAAGTTAAAAAAAATTAAAATAAATAAAAGATAATACAGATCAGTTGAACACTGAAGAAATGCTTAATCTTTAGAGAAATAACCAAATGATCCTTTATTTTTTTGGTTACCTGGATGGGAAAATTCACGTAACTACTATTTGAATTTCACACCTATTTACTTTTAAAAAAGATTTTATTTATTTATTTGAAAGAGAGCACGAGGTGGGGGAGAGGGAGAAGCAGGCTTCCTGCAATCAGGGTGCATGACGGGGAGCTCGATCCCAGGACCCTGGGGTCATGGCCTGTCCCAAAGGCTTAACTGATTGAGCCACCTGGGCACCCCTATTTCATGCTTATTTAAAACCAGTGTTTGTGAATGGGGGAGCAGGGTGTTAAAAATAACTATAGAGCCTCTCTTCCTCCCACCAAAATTCCAACGTGCCTCTCCTAAAGGAACTATTTGAAGAGACAAAGTATATGTGTATTTTTAAAAACTCCCTGAGTTTTATGACATAAAATTAGACTACAGATTGGAAAAAAAAACACACATACAATTCATTTTTTTCATATGCCACCATTTGATATGCTTATTTTGAACATCAAAGTAATGCACAAAGTACCTAATTAAAGGGTACATTGAATTTACTGTGGAATTGTATGTGGACATGTGTAGAAAAATAGATAAAATATTAGACCTACAATCCCATGAGATAAAATCTCAACAGCTACAAAATTCCTTTTTGATGTTCCAACTAATAATTTCTAGGTATAACAATTACCAGGTGTGTGGATTGTCACAGGATTTTTCCTGCTCAGCCAATTCAAATAACTGATCTTTAGTCAGCAGTTATAATTTGGTGGGAAAATTTGACTGGAAAATAGTTAATTCAATAAGTAGACATGGTTAAATCAAACAAAAGTTTTTGAGATTTTTAGAACTCTTACAAATGCCTGGCATTGACCTCTATTCCGACATATTTCCAAAATAAATTGTTAGGGTCCCAGATTCAGTCATTGCAATTTCTCCCATCCTTTTTCCTTCTTGTTTTCTCCATTGCATTTTAATTACCTAATGCTCTGACCTCTGGTCCTACTTGATTTTAAATCCCTGGAGAACAGGGAATGTCTGATTTATTTAGTATTTCTAACATAAGGCTTGACACACAGTAGGTATTCAATTCAGGTCTATATTAAAGTTAATCAGGGAACCATGAGAGACTGTGGACTCTGGGAAACAAATTGAGGGCTTCAGAGGGGAGGGGGATGGGGGACTGGGATAGGCCGGTGATGGGTATTAAGGAGGGTACATATTGCATGGTGCACTGGGTGTTATATGCAAATAATGATTCATGGACCATTGCATCAAAAACTGGGGATGTACTTTATGGTGACTAATATAACAAAATAAAAATTATAAAAATAAATAAATAAATGATCCTATATACACATCAAAAAAATAAAGTTAATCAGGAGGGCTCTCATCGTCCAATACACACACACATACATGCACACACACATGAATACATACACATACATATACACACCAACATACACATATAGACTTAAATGTCTCCTACACCAACTTTCAGGAAGTTGAAGAGCTAAATTTCCAAGGTAATATTAAAGAACTTCACTGAAGAAGGACTTTCTTAGTATAAGGGGTCCTCTCCACTAAAAGAGCTAAAGTTTTCTTTCCTTTGGTAAAAAACAGGGTAACTTCACACCGTGATACATCATCTTAGGGAACCATCCGCTCTCTTTGAATCAAAGAGTTGGAGTGTGCTGAGAGCTCATAAGCATGTGGCTGTGCAGTGTACCATGTGTGGCTTCCTCTCCCAGGGCTGTGCCTAGAGGCAGGTTGGGGCTGGAGGGAGGATGTATGAGGATGGTGATTGCTTAAGCATATGCTGTATTAAGGGGAAGGGTGGGGAAGCAGATAGGATACCCATCATTCAGTCCAACCAGCCTTCAGTTCTGGCACCACTTCCTTCTTCCGTCTGTCCTTCACAGTGCACGGTGCCCAGGTCATCCTCTGGATCCTTGGGGAGTGACTGTCTCTACCAATCATGCAGAGTTTGCAGCTTCTCTTGGTCCTGAACTATTCAAAGTAATACAATTTAATTTTTCCTATGTTTACATTCCCCATTTAAATTAAAAGCTGATTTGAAGCCACAATGGCATTTCAAGACAGTTATCCTTTTACTCACCCCAGCACCTGCAAAGAGTCCTGCTCGTAGAGCAGCTCACTAAACAGCTGTTTAATTAAATGGTGGAGGGAAGGAAATGCAGGTGATGGAGAAAGCTCCTTTTTTGCCTTATTTCCATGAATTAGAACATCTGTCATTCCTCCTAGGGCAAAAGCAACAGATAAGGAAGGTAAAGTTTCCCTGAATTCAGATTTTTCTCTGTTATTCTGACCTTTTTTATGGTCTGAATTCTGTTAACTTATATCTTCAAGTCTACCAAGATAAATATGGACCAACTAAAGCATTCCTACACAACTCAGTACAGGAAGTTGGCAGAATCCTGCCTGGGTCTCAGCCCACATATCCTTTCTCCTCCTTCACAGGTGGGACAAACTGCCCTTACCCACAGGCAAATGCACACACATACCTCACCTGGGCAGTCCCTAGAGCCCCCGTCAATCTCAAGCAGGAGGAAGTGAGGGAGTTCTGTTCCTACACCCAGGGACTGAGCAGCTAGCCAGTCATACCTGCTGTCATCTGATCTTGCTGTGGTGCCCCACATAATGAAGTTTCCAAAGGGGCTCCAGATGTCTAGACTGATAGATCTCCATCTCATGCCAAGTCTAGAGATTAGATTCTTGCCTTGGTCATGATGCCTAAAAAGTGCTTATGTCCTTATGTCTGTTCCCACTGCTGCCCCAGTGCCATTTCAAATGTCCACAAAGAGACCAGAAAGCTGCTCTACCCTTCTCCTCAATTACAGTAGTCCAGCACAAAAGAAAAGAAGTAAGTTTTCTCCCTCTGGCCAGGTGAATTTGGAAATCTACTATTCAGTCTATACCTGAGCACTGAAATGTCAAGCATATAACATAGACTTCCAGCAGTATAAGACTCATCCCCAGCTCCTCAATTTGAAAATGGGTTTCATTTTCAGCACCCTTTATTGCTTGAATATATTCAGTTATTGAAGGAAACCATTTAAGGGATGCAAATAAAACCGAAAGGCTTTATTCAGCTGATGTGACATCAGAGAGCACTGAAGACAGGGTGGCCCCCAGTTGAAACAGGGTCAGGATTTTTAGGCAGGGCAAACTTGAATTGTGCCCTGATGGCTTTCACTGAGGCTGCAGTCTGGGTACCGAAGACCATCAGCACAGTATTTTCTGAGAAATGTTTCAGTAAGCCTTGTGATTTATCAGGTGTTCAAAGTTGCCAGGCAGGGAGGTAGACAACAGAAAAGGAAAAAAGAAGAAAGAAAGAAAGAAAGAAAGAAAGAAAGAAAGAAAGAAAGAAAGGGAAAAAAGGAAAATGGGGCAAAGGTAGAAGGCAAGGAAGAAACTGGGACACACAGAGGTCTGTTTTATTTCTCTTACATAGTCAAGAGACATTTTGAGCTTCTCAAAATATCTGTGGTTAAAGACCAGATTTTTTCATTTTTATTGACTTTTAATTCTCAGTATGTTGCAGAGCATACTTGCATAAAATCCAATAAAAATTAAATTAGTAGCAAAATAAAATAAAAAACCAAGACATGTAAGATGCAAGCCCAAAGTTCTATTATTAGACCAAACAGACTTAAAAGTACTCTATGAAGTTATGGTAAAAAGCTTCTAAATGTTTACTCTCAGTTTCTAGACCTGCCTCATTACAGACCTGTAAAAATCAGTTTTTGGACCAGCACCAGTCCATGAACTACTGAAGTTTCTTCATTGCTTCTAAATCTCAAAACCATAGTCCTCCATGGGAACACTCCCCCATTTCACATTGAGCATTCCTGGGTCTGACTCTGTGTTTTACTGACAGCAGCATGCTGACCATTGCCCAAGGGGTTGGTTACTTGCTTTCAAGCAAGAACTTAAACCCTACACCCACAGTTTAGGCTCTGATATTGGCCAATCTGACCTACTATTAGCCCTTTGAACTTGGCCAAACCACACATACACCTCACTATGACAAAATAACAGTCAGAGATTTTTTTTTCCCTGGATTCTTCTCATTTTCCTTTTTACCCTCACTTTTTTTTGATTATTTGATGGATAACCAATTCAGGGTCCTTTGGTCTGTCACCCCTCCAGACTTTTCTCACAGCATTGGACCTTGGCTTCCTTCAAGTTTTCAAGCCCTTTCCATTCGCTCAGTTACCTTTCAGATATTCCCTGTTCCAGCTGAACCCACAGAGCGCTAACTCAGAGAAAATGCAGGTCACAGAATTTGCTGTGCCAATGACCAAATCAATGCCCTAGTCTCTTCTTCAATCTATCTTGATGTATTTAACCAGTTCTGAGATAAGACAGCATCTCTAAACTTTATAGTTGTTAGAAAATTAATTAGTGCACTGCAATTTTAACAGATTCCAAATGGTGAACTCTACATAGCTTGTTTAAAGAATAAAAACAAAAGTATCTTCCAATAATACCAATCCTTAAAAACAAAACTACAAAGAATTCACAAATAAATCTCCATTGATTATTGAATCCAGAGCTTGGAAAACTTCCATTTTATACAATATGTCCAGAAAACTGAGAAAGTATTCACAGAAACACACACAGATAAATTTAAAGAATACCAAAAATATTTTTCACACACACGACGAACACCTGGGTGTATACTCACCTTTTATCCTAGATCAAACAGGCAAAGCTTTGTAAGCACATTACACTGTAGGTAGACACACTATTACAAAGCAAAAATGGATTGTATGAGGAGCTATGCAGGGTCACAATTCATCCCATGCAGGGATATCCAAAGAAAATCACACAAAAATATTCTAATCAAGAAGATAATCCCTCATATTATATACATTTCTTTTATTGCACCTGTCTGGAAAGCTTGATTGCCAGTTGAATCACTTAAGGGAAAATGAATCGTCTGCTTTATTTAGATGGAAGCAGGAACAATTTCTCTCATAAATGGCATGAATACAATTTAATTCTGTTATCTTTTCTGCTTGGGAAAAGTGCCTGGATTTTGCACAGAAATAAGAATTTGATGTTTGTACATTTGCCATGTTTTCCTTGAGACTGTAAATAAGAAAGAGTTGGTACCTCATGCAGTTCTGAACCTTTGGATGTGTCTTTGACTCAAATTTGCAGCCTCTATAAACAACAAAAAGGTGGGCAATAGAGAAAACAGGTTGTCTGTGAAACCCAGGACGTTCTAGACTAACTTTCTCCATTCGGCTATTCTCAAACTAAATAACCAGATTTACTCTTTTGCATTACTTGTCTGGTCTTAGCTCGTGTGTGAAATGGCTATTACGGAGATTTCCCTTCATTACCACATAACAAATATATAATTATCATTTTCAAAAAGACCTAGAATGGCATCTGCACTTCCCTTGGAGTTCTGAGAACAGTGGCCTATGCTTAATTGAAAAGTTTCTTTTGCAAATGCAAAAGTTTTGGAATCTTTTGCTATAGAGAGTCACTTAAAAGTAGTTTTAATGGACCATGTAATAGCTTATTTCACTGTGCTCTTTTATTTTAGCATATTCCATTCAAATTTTGAAAATCTATTCAAGGCAATAATATAGGCCCAGCATGTCAGCTACAGCATTATTTGGGTAGTGGTCCACTTAAACGACATTAATGTGTCATCATTAATTTGTCTGCCTAGAACTTTTACATATTATCTGTGGAATATATCTAATCTCTAAAATTCACACTTCAACGTATTGCCTGGTGCATGTAATCACATTTAGAAAAACATTATTCTGTTCTATACCATGTCAATGTAGGATTTCCTTTTGGAGAAAACATTTGTATGGTGTTCATTATTCTGAGCACTAGTGAGGGAGATCAGTAAAGATGAAAAGTACAAGTTTCAAATGTTCAAATGGTTTCTCAAGAGAGGTTAAAAATAAAATTTTACTATCATCTATTTTAGTTTTACAGACAAGCAGCTAAAGTGCAGCACTAAACTAGAAGAAGGAGGGTCTGGAACTCTCTTCCATCTAGAAAGCTGGTTTTTCAGCAAGATTTTTACCATCAGACCCCTATTGCCATGGTTGAAAGGCAGGGGTAGTCCAGTACGGGGGAAGTACCTGGATGTTGGGTTCAAACAAACCTGAGTTTCCAATGGTCCCAGCACCATTATTTACTATTGTCAAGCCCTGAGGCCAAGTTTCCTGCTTTGTAAGAAATGATGATAACACCATTTACTTCACAGAATTATTGTAAAGGAAAGAAGGTAGCACCATATGTCAACTGCCCAGCATAGCTCAGGATATGTACAGATACTCAATAAATTCTCATTTATATTCTCTTTCTTTTTCTCTTTTTCATGAGTATGCGTGTGCTAAATGAATATGTACACACTGAAAGGTGATATTTACAGACCCAAAGACTCATTTCTGTGTCCACACAAAGAGTGGGCAGGAAATGCAGGTTCCATGCCAAGTAAGTTACTAGAGACACCCATAGAAAATTTCTAATTCCATATCTCTGACAACTCTTTCTAAGTGTCCATTATTGCCAACTCTTCTCACGCACACACAATATCCATTCCTTGTACGTTGATATTCCTCAAGTTTCTGTGTTTGGCCCACTTTTCTTCTTGCTCTTATCACTGATTTTACCCACCCAAGGAGGTCAGCACTCCCCCCATGCTGATGATCTAAAGTTCCTATGGTTAGTCCTGGCTTCACTCCTAAACTCCGCTCCCATTTCCAACGGCCAACTGGCATCTTCACCTGAGTGACCTGCAGATGCCTCAAATTTAACATGTCCAAAAGTGCTCTTGCTCCCTCAATACACTCAATCCTTTTACCTCCCAATAAACGGGTTTCTTTTATTTCCAATATTCCAGTTACTTGTATTTCTACTCAATCATTAAAGCTAAGAATTCTTCACTTGCTAATTTAAAGTAAATAAACTCTGCCCTTTTCCCAACATTCTTACATTTACAGCTCTACTAGCTATGGATTTTTATTCCCTCCTGCCTTTCCTCCACCCTACACCTTTAACCTGTTCCCTACTTCCTTATCGACTTGTACATCAAATGCACATGTTCTCCGTCATCTTGAATTTCTTTGGCTGGCCGGTTTCCTGGACTTGATGCCATCACCAGGGGCCAATAAGTCACTTGGCATTACTGAGAGTGGTGCATCAGGCACATGCACTGAGCTCCTGGCTTCTTCAACAACTTCTGAACTTGAATGGAACATCACACTGCAGAACATGGGATCTGGCATCCCAACACAGCCTGCAGAAGGCTTGGATAACACACTCTGCAAGTATGAAAGGATTAGCTTTCCATGGGGCCAATTTTGCCCCAAAGAAAATCAGAAATGGAATGAGTCTAAACAAAGGACTTCCCTCTTATGGGCTTTTTAAAGATGAATCTCCTCAATACAGACAGTCCAGAGGCATTCCACATACTGAGTGGCAGCTTCGCTGGACTACCTGTGTTTCTTCACAGCTCATCATGAAGCAGCAGCCCACACAGCAATGTATTGTATTATTGCCTCACATCCTTCTTTGCATTCCCTCCATTTTCCCTCACTTCTGCCACCCTGGGTTTGCACCTAGCAAACAAAGCATCAACATTTAATCCTTGCCTCAAGCTCTGTTTTCTAGAGAATTCAGGACTAAGAGAACTTCTAAAAAGGATTTTATGCAACTTTAAAGGGAAGCCTCTTTTCAATAAGATAAGAACCTTTGGCTCATTCTCCTTTTCTGCATCAAGTCTTAAAGGAAAAGAAAAATGAATATTTATAGTTTAAAAGCCTATTGGGGCAAGCTATAGTAATTTCAAAACATTTTGCTTTTAGTTTTTCTAGCAGCCAGAATGAAGAAGGAAAAATAAAAGTTTCACAAGTGAATAATAATAGGAAGTAAATTTATCAAGAAAACTATTACTAGACCTGAGCTTTGGGAGAAATTTCTCATGATGTCATGATGATCTTTACACAAGGGTCATAAAGTGATGTAGTGAATCATATTCTTTATATTATATATTTTTAAAAAAATACTTAAAAATACACAAAGTGTTCCCCATGTGTTTATTTGTTTTTATATTAGACTTTAGGGGAAAGCAATAGCAAGACTTTAGGGCAGTGGTTGTAAAACATTGATGTACACAAGCAGTTTCTTAAAAACACATATTTCTGGGCCCCATTCCAGACTCATGAACCAGAATTTCCAGAGGTAAGGTCTAAGCGTCTGTATTTTGGATAGGATGAATCCAATGCTCCCCATACTTTGAATACTGCTAATTTCCAACAGTTCAACCTAAATGTTATCCAAAAAAATTGTTAAAATTTTGTAGCACAAGTAGCTTCTGAGAATATATTCTTAATGTTACCGTAGAATGGAAGATCTCTACACAAATAGACACCATCTTTTGGATTTGGGGAATTTCAGAATGTATATAAAGCTAAAGTGAAATGGAAATTGTGGATCAAGAATATTATGAATATTCTTTGAGCAAATATCTGTGAAACACCCTCTGTGGTTCTGATACCTTAGTTAAGTAAGTAGCGTGATGTGGGATATGGGGTATTTAAGAGTAGAAGTAGGGTCCCCACCATCAATAAGCTTATAGCATAATTCAGAAGAAAAGTCACACAACTAACTATCATATCACTGAGAACCAGATGATATACTATGAGCTATGCCCACAGATGCAAACCATTTATTGAATATGCAATCCACTAAGGAAGTCCAAGATCAGCCTAATGTTTTATCTTGTGTAAAAGGAAGTTTCCCTCCCATGGGTAGTTTTGCTGTAGACAATTGGTATGAGATTAAAAATAAAGCGAATAAAGCACATGGCACAGATCAGACCATTAGAATTTTCTCTCAAATTCTACCCCACTCTCCAACTTTAACAGGTATGATTGAGTATCACTATTGCTTTTTCATATGAACCTACAGGCACTAGGTTTCTAGTCTGTGTGTATTCTAACAAGCTTAACAACCTTTAGAAAAAGCACCATCTTCATCTGACTTTTCAGATTTGATATTTAGAGATTTTTAAAAATATCAGTCCAATTAGAACAAAAAGGAAAAAAAATTCCTGGGGTATCCAGGACAAAGGCAATATGAGGCAGTGTTTTTCTTTGTAACAGAGAGTCCCGCAGGAGCCTTGGTATTTATCTCCTGTATCACCACTCTAAGAGGCTAAACGCTCACAAACAATTCTGTCAGAGGGTCTGGGAAAAAAACAGGCATAAATAATACTTCCTGACAGCAACTATATTTCATCGTGTCTAACCGATGCTCCCGACTTAAAAAATGAAACCATGGTTTAAATATCTTTTAAGAGGATGCAGTTTGGGTTGACAGAAAATCAGATACTACTTAGTACAAGGTTTTTAATTGTCTTTTAATACTTTTAAATCCAAGATACTCATTTGTTTAATATGAAGATTGAAATTGCGTGGTCATTTTTTATTGAGCATATTACATTTTCCTACACCTGGAAAAAGAAAAAAAATATGGGTTTTATAGAGGTCAGCTCCACACAAAAGGCAGAAAGGAGAAGAGCAGCAAAGGTCTGGTTCACACAAACCAACCATGCATCAGTCTGGAAAATAGCTTCCTAAGTCATGTCCCTACTTGGTATTGTTTAAGTAGTGTCTTAGTGTGGGTTTCTCCAGAAGTGACTGATTCAAGGAATTAAGTGCAAGAAGTTTATTCTGGAGCCAATTCCAGGAAACCCTTTTGAGGGAGTGGGAAAACAGGCAGGTAAGAAAAACAGCTAATGAAGGGTTTGTTTTCCAGTAAGTGAGCTCTAAGAACACAGTTGACTCCCCCTGGGACTAGGAAGTAAGTATAAAGTAGAGTGTCTGCGGAGTGTTGCAGAGGAATCCCAGCTGAGGGTCAAAGGTCTTATATACCAACTCTTCTCTCCTAGTCAGTCATTTGAGAGTGGGTTGCTGTGGTGGGGGCCGCGGGAATGTTAATTCTCTGATGCTTTTAGCCTACCTCGGGGACGGGAATATGGACTCAGGTGATCAGAGAAAGCCCTCAGACAAAGAGATGCTGGTGGCAACAGTGGTAAGTCAAGTTGATGTGCACTGAGGAGTTGTAATATGGACAGAGAGCCTATGGGGTTGGCCCCACAAGGACTCACAAATGGACATACAAATGCCCATTCAAACTCTTTGGAGCCTTCCTAGTTCAGGAAGTTACCTCGGGGCATGGAGAAGGCAGTAAAAGAAACAAGCCAAATAAAATAAAATGAAGGCAGAAATAATTTGGGCTTCTCTATGTGGGTAGAGCACACTTGGCACCTTCAACGCTGAGGCTGTGCTGGGTGGGATTCAGGCTGCAATCAAGCCGAACTCACGGATGTGCTCCTAAGGCAGACACTGACCGGGAAGCTGTGAGTCCAGACGTGGGCAGCAGGAATGGACAAGCAAGGAGACAGACTGCGACAGAACCTTTTTCTCGGTCGAGGGGTGACACAAAGTGGAGACAGTGTAGCCAGCAGAAACGAGGTCCACATAGGCAGGTGCCAGAGAGAAGCAGGAACCTGGAGACAGTCAGCAATATCTAGGGAAGAGTGCTTACCAATAGCAGTTTCTTAGCACCAGCTATCCACTGTTGACATTTAAATCCCAGGCATCAAAGGGGACTCAGCCATTCTGCACTCCCCTGAGTGAAGAAGCAAGTCCTGTAGAGCAGGGAGGGATCCGAGTAGACCCCATCCACTACAAACAGTCCAATGCACACTCTTTAACTGTGGGTTAATAATGTGTTCTCCAGACTTGAAACACAGCTCATGTTTGAGGATACCTCAATCTCATTGTTCTGAGTGAGTCACTAACTCACAAGAAGAAAGCACACTAGAAACATTTGGCTTCACAACTGTGAGGCCACCAGCCAAAGAAAATCCCAGCATTTGGAGGGTGTTTGATACAAAATATAAATCTAGATTTTTCTCGCTAGCCATATAGAAGTCAGAGAGCTACCCTATGATCCAGCAATTGCACTACTGGGCATTTACCCCAAAGATACAGACGTAGTGAAGAGAAGGGCCATATGCACCCCAATGTTCATAGCAGCATTGTCCACAATAGCTAAATTGTGGAGGGAGCCAAGATGCCCTTCAACAGATGACTGGATTAAGAAGATGTGGTCCATATATACAATGGAATATTACTCAGCCATCAGAAAGAACGATTACCCAACATTTGCAGCAACATGGACAGGACTGGAGGAGATTATGCTAAGTGAAATAAGTCAAGCAGAGAAAGACAATTATCATATGGTTTCACTCATTTATGGAACATAAGGAATAGCAGGGAGATCGGTAGGAGAAGGAAGGGAAGAATGAAGGGGGGTTAAACAGAAGGGAGAATGAACCATGAGAGACTGTGGACTCTGGGAGACAAACTGAGGGCTTCAGAGGGGAGGGGGTGGGGGATTGGGATAGGCCGGTGATGGGTATTAAGGAGGGCACATATTGCATGGTGCACTTGGTGTTATACGCAAATAATGAATCATGGAACACTACATCAGAAACTAAGGATATACTCTATGGTGACTAACATAACATAATAAAGAATTATTATTTAAAAAAAAAAAGAAGTCAGAGAGATCCCAAGATATGAAACTGTCTCAGCTTATTTAGGAACATTGCAGGCTGAGAATTGCTAGAGGGCTTGAGTACAACCCATCTTGCCATCATTTCACCTCTGCCACTCTCGATCCTGAAGGGTCAACGGCAAAGGCGAACTTTAAAGTGAAAAATAAAAGTCCAGCTAAGTTAAAGCAACAAGAGAGCTGATGTTAGAGCAAAGGTTGATGTGGGAAACATGTCAGAGGGCCCCCCCTCCAGCCTTCCCCAGAGCATGGCAGGACTCATGGCCATAGGCCACAGAACCAGGACAAAACGAGGTCTTCCCTGCCCAGGGCTAGGAGATCTGTTACCTGATTAACATCGCTTTTATTCCTCTGTCAAAAAAAACCCCACAAAACCCATTTTTGTAGCTCAGGACACTTCCTATAAGATCTAGGAAACCAATTTAATAGCAAGGCAAGGATTTTTTTCAAAGGGAGACAGATTCGTTTCAGATTTTGAGGTGTTCCCAATGTAAAATCTATCATACATTATTATAACATAAATTATCCAACCAACAATTCCTCACTCCCAATTGCTCATTTTACAGATTTTATTATTAAGCTCTTGATCTAGCCACTTGGTTTCCTATTGCTTCTATTTGAGTCATCCCATAACAAATATCCCTGATAGGTTATAATTCTGCAATTATAGTGCCTAACATAATCTGTATGCGAACTGGCAACAAAGTGTTGAGGAAGATCTGTTTATATTTAGTGGTATTCTCACACAAGCCTTTTTTTTTGGCTGAGGCTCTTTTGAAGCCTGTGCTGTACATTTATTTTTCAGCAGAGGCATTGGATTATATATCCCCTGCTGCTTATTCATTTGCAATGCATCTTAGACCATTTGGAATACTAGTAAAGTCTTGACAGAATTATTTATATTCTAATATTATCAATGTTCTGTTTCAAAAAATGGGGGCCTAAGTCATTTTATTAGAGAAGTGATAGCCACCTTTTCTGGTTTCCGTCATTCTAGCTTAATATGAACTTAATATTACAGACAGTGGGCTGGAGAGGAGAGACCCTGTGATTCTAGTCTCAGCCCTACCACGGAGGGACTGGGGGGACTTTGGGAAAGTTGCTTGGTGACAGACAGAGCTTGTGCTCATGAGATAGGCCAGCACACACAAGGACGACTTGTCTGGGGGAAAAACCACCAGACAGAGAGATGGGAGGATGTTGGAATGTTTGGCAAGCCAGATCTTGCTTCACTGAAGGATGAATACAGACACAAGAGACCGAAGATAGTCCCAAATCAGTATTTCAATCTGGAGAAAAATAGTTGGAAGCAGGGTATAATTCTACTAGTTGGTGCTCTGAAGTGAGACCGAGTTTGAGCAGCTGGCAATATGCAAAGATTCAAGGGTTCAGAAGTTGGAGCAAATAATAAGAACAGGGGAAAGAAGAGAGATTCACCCTGGTGGTATCAGGCAGGGCCGGGAATTTAAAGTACCAAGGTTAGAGTTGAAAAAAGCAACAATAGTGACACAATGTGATATTGTTAATTTGATGGCATCGAGCCCTCAGGTCTTACCTTCCGGGATGTTTTGTACCCCATATGGAAGTGGTCTAGAGCCCTCAGCTTTCAAGGTCACTGGGAAATGGGGTGGGGGAATCAGGAAAACATTGCATGTGTCCTCTTTGGTTGTTCCTCTCTGTAAAATGAATGACTTGGACCAAATCTCTAAGTGTCATGCAGAGTCTAAGATTTAATTTTTCTAATGATTCTTTCATGCCATCTATGAATTGTTCAGAGTAGGTCAAGCCATATTTTAAAAGCTTACCCATTGCTTTCTTACATCACTTGTTAAGTTAGAGCTAACACACCTTTCACAAGGTGTGAACATACTGAAGCTTTCACTTACTTTTAGTAAAAATAGAAACCCTACTCTCATTCACCAGAATAACAGTTATCATAAGCTTAGTAGCAACAGTTAGTTCAAAGGATTTAATAACATATGCAAACTGCACATCAGCAACACGTGAAAACACGACAGGAAGTTCAGTTGATAAATGACCTGGTAGTTCTTTTTTACTAACCAATTACTATGTTTATAATTTAAACATATGAAACATAAAGGAAACAAAATAGTTTATTTCAGACATCCAGAGTTTATACTTGCATCTGCTAAAGGAAACAGTGAGGAGGATGAATATATGTGTGTGGTCCACCATGGAAGGAGCCTGGGAAGGGACCGTTGTCTGAAATACCTCTTTCCTCAAACACTTAAGGGGAGGCCCTTCTGAGGACTGGCGTGGCTGGCACGGGGTTCGAGAGAGGAAAGAACCCTGGGCTGAGAATCTGTTCTCCTCAAAACAATGGCACTCACAGGGTGAGACCTTACACAATTCCTTTCCTTCTTGGAGTTTTGTGCCTTATTTGCTAAAGAGGGTATTTAAGACCAGCTCAAATGTTAAGATTCTAAGAGGTGATATGGCATGAACACTTTCTATGACAAACATGTATGGTCTCCCTCTCAGGTGTCAGACTGTTAAGGGCTGAAACATCAAGACAAAGAAAACAGCATCTGAGGCCTCAGAGAGCCTTCTGTCTAGCGAGGGTCCTAACAAGGACACTGCTAACCACTGAGCAGAATGAAGACTGGGGAAAGCAGCACAGGATGCCATCAAAACAGAGGAAGGGGTCGCTTACTTAGTGGCTGGTCATCTGAGTCCTTGGCTTCGTGGCAGCTGCAGGGGGCCAGCATGCGACACTAGGACAACATGGCCTAGACACAAGAGTACAGACTTGGAGGCAGCTCTTGGCAAGTACCATAACCACTTTAAGGATTTTTCTATGAATCTGAAAAACACGACTAATACTATTTTCCTTCCAGGGTGGGTGAGATAATGCATGAGAAAATACTAACAAGTGCCTGGTGTGATTATTTTACCTATTTTCACTTTTACTAATGTGCAACTTACCCAAAAGAATAGCCAAGAAATCAAGGAGGCAAACTTGGGAATTTTGCCTCAGCTTGGCCTTGCTTAACCTGGCTGGATGAAGTAGACATCACTAAGCCTGTAGATCCCCAGATCTATCATTCCTCTGACTATCGGGAAATATCATGATAGCGGGCACGAGGGACTGCGTTAAACACTCTAGCAACAACCAGGAAACAACAGTTCTCTCAGTTGTTGGAAATTCATCATACCAGGGGTATGAGACATGTAGAGGTCCAGAAACCACAGGGAGCCCTGACAGGTCACATCGATCCTGAGATGAAATAAAGGACCTCTTCTCCCTCCAAGTTTCAGCACTGCAGTAATAAAGCACAGAAATACCGAAGTCTCTGCCTACCCCATGCAAACAACACAGTGCCAATGTGTTGATTCCAATGGGAGACACTTTCCGGAAGATAGGTTTGCTCTTTGTCCCCTATGTTCCACAGACACTCGAGGCTTATGAGAAACATCAGTTTGCCAGGATCTCATTACTGGCCCATGCCGACTCCTTTGGGGAGGCATCTGGACTGGCTAACCCCTGCTTGCACAGCCTTTTCCTGCTTGTGCTCCACAGCACCCCGTGTTTCCCTCTGTTGGTGCACTGCAAGGACCTGTGTATGTGTCTGCTATGGACTGAACTGTGTCCCCCGAAATTCATATGTTGGGGTTCTAAGCCCACTGTGGCAGTATTTGGAGATGGGGTCTTCAGGAAGTAATTAAGGTTAAAAATGAGGTCACAAGAGTAGGGTACTAATCCAATAGAATTGGTGGTCTTATAAAAGGAAGAGAGAGAGAAATCTCTCTCTTTCTCCCCCTGCACACTCACTGAAGAAAGGCTGTGTGAGAAAACAGCAAGATGACAGCCATCTGCAAGCCAGCAAGAAGGCTCTCACCAGAACCTGACCTTGGTGGTACTCTGACCTTGGACTCCCATACTCCAGAACTGTGAGAAAGTTCACTTCTGTTACTGAAGCCACCCAGGCTCGGGTATTTTATTTTGAAAGTCCAAGCTGACTAAGACAGTGTCCACTTTCTTTACCAAATGGTGAACTCCTTGAGGGGACAGATCATGATTTACTGCCTTTGTTACCCAGGCTCTAATGCCTAACCACCTTTGACCTTTAAGAAATACTTGTTGAATAATATTTGATTAAATGATTAGCTGTAAATAGATTTCAAAGTGCTCATCAATTCCTCTCAGATATCAATACACATTCTCTTCCTGCCCTCCTCAGGGACTGAGCTGATGGGACTGGACCACATAAAGGAGATTTTCTCTATGAAGAAAACTACCATCTAGCCACTAAAGAGGCAAAGCAGCAAAAGCTGGTTGAACCTAGTATTTAGTTAGTCAATCAACAAATAGTGACTCTGCACCTCCTGCAGACCAGGCACTGACCCAGCCTCTGAGGATGTGGCCATGAAGACATGAACAGAGTCATTGGCCCAAAGAGCTTATACTTCAGTACACAGAAACAGATAGTGAACATGTGGGAAAAAATCAGATAATTTCAGACATTGCCAAGTGCTCTGAAGTTGAAATAAGGTAATACAGTAGAGCATAATGGAGTAGGGGGTGCCTTTCCTAGAGTGTTCGGAAGCATCTCTGAAAAAATGACATTTGAGGTCAGCCTGAATAATGAGAAGGTGGCAGCCATGTGGATGTGGAGATCTGGGGAACAGAATTCCATGCAATTAGGAGCAGTATAACCAAAGGCTCTGTGAATGGAACAAACGTGATGTACCCAGTGTACAGAAAATCAGCAGCTGGAGAATAGTACACCAGGGGAAGAGTAGAGAGAAGGGAAGGCAGGTGCTGGATCGTGTGGGCCTTATGGTATTTTACTCAGTTTCAATGGAAAGCCATTAGAGATGTCTTAGCAGGGGTACTTAAGAATATAATCTATGCTTTAGAAATATAACTCTGACTGTCCTGCAGAATAGGAAGAACATGGAGGCCATGGCTATGGTCGGAGAGTCGAAGTAGTTAGACCAGGGTGGTCATGGTAGAGATGCTTAAACATAACCAGACCATAGGTACATATTTTGAAAAAGAGAAAACTGGACTCATGGAAGGAAAAATGTGGGAATGGAGAGAAAGAAAAGAATCAGTAATGATTCTTATTCAGGTTTCTAGCATGAGTAACTGCATGGATGGGGTACCACTTACAGCAACAAGGTGGGAAGCAGGGTTGGCAATGGCAGGTGCAGAGGCAATTGGTTTACTCGAGACATGTTAAGTTTAAAATACTTACCAGACACCAAGTGCAGATGTAGAAGAGACAGGCGGATACACCAGGGAAGAGGTTAGAGCATGATAAATAAATCTGTCACTCACCACGGTAAAGACAGTATTTGAAGCTGTGGGACTAGAGAAGAGCATTGAGGGAGAACATATAGATAGAGAAAAGAAGATGATAAGGATGAGGCCCTGGGGCACTTCAATTTCTAGAATCAGATATGCAAGCAAGAAGAAGACAGTCAGGGAGCCTTAGAAGGCACAGCTATTGAGGAAGAAAACTAGGGAAGTGTGGTATTTCAGAAGCCAATAGGAAATAAAAATGTTCCCAGTTGAGTAACTTGAGGATTCTGACAAAATCAGAATTTGTGTAGCTTCTTTCTAGGAATAGCAAAATTAGAAGGGATTTCAGTTCTCAACTAAGGAAACTGAAGAAAAATAATCCCCAAGGGTGTACAAGTCATCTGTGTATAAGGCCAAGACTAGCAGCCCAGGATGAAACTCACCAGCTAACTGCCAATCCTGTCTTCTTGATCTGCCCACTTGTCCCATCACTTGTCACCTTCCCGGCCACCGTGCCCTGAGCAGGAAACACACAGGGTGTGCGAGGAGTGGTAAGCCAGTTGTTTAAGGATCTGTTTGTTTGCAATTGAGCTCTGCACCCAGCACACTGTCTGAGAGGACAGATCTTCATCCTGCTGGTGTGGAATCAGGTATCAGACTGAAGGAAAAAATGCCCGTGTATCTTTTGAGTGAAGAGGGGGCAAAGTTGCAGGTGCTAATGGGAGATGTCGGGTGGATAGGCAGTGATCAGGGCAACTAAGGAGATTTTTAAAAAGCACAGAGAAGATGTGGGTAGGCTGGAGAGAGCCATTTACCACTGAAGCCCTCCACAGGAGAAGCAACAATGCACAGGGTTTGGAATTTGAATAAAAGGAGGATGGAATGAGGAACTGTGGAATTACTCATTTGATGAACTAGATTTCCAAACTGGAGTTTAGGTCATATGACCCCGTGAAGCTTTCCTGATAACCTCATCTAAATTGTTTTTTCCCTTTGCAGTTTTCCCGAGTAATTCTGTCTATAAAACTGCATTACTCTTATCTATATTTGCTCCTACTTTCCCCACTGTACTGTGCCTGGTAGAGCAGATAGCTAACAAATGATTATTAAATCAATCAACAATCAAACAACTAATGGGTCAGGAGATTTGAGATTTGATTTGTCCTTGAAAATCTGAGACATGTGTTCCTCTCAAGAATATTGCTGTGGAATATTCTATGAGAGACTGAGATGTTCAAGGGCATTAAGCACACAAAAAATGTATCACCACATTATGTCACTAGAACATTTCAAAACCAGATACATCTGTAGCATAGTCAGGCATTAGAATCTTATGCTTAGATAAACAAAAGACAAAGAAGAATATATATACGTATATACACACACTCACATATACATATACACAAAAGTGTATATATACATGCATTGTGTATATATAGAGAGAATTTTCATTGTTTTACTGTTTTCATGGACCAAAAAGATACACACTCCTAAATTTAATATTCAGTAACATTTATTAACAATACTATAATTCAATTTATCATTTGAATTATATTTCTTCTACCTCTTAGAATTTTTCAACTGTGTATTAGCAGGGAATATAATTAAAACATCTTATACCTGTGAGATTTAAATACTTTCTAAGCTAATTTTTCATATTTGAATTATTTCAGCTTGCTTATTCAGACTTTAAATCCAATGAGAAAAGCATCTTTTGTCATATAGCAATAAGCACTCTCTGGGTTCAACAAATAGGTATGTTAATAAGGCTTTGTAATTGATACAGCTCTATTTCTGAAAGAATCCTTTGAGAGGATGGGAGGAGGAGGTAAAAGTAAGTCTACAGATACAGAGGCAAGAAGCCATGGGATTTACCGCCTGAAGTTCTCAATTTTGTCTCTGTAGGATGAGGGGAAGCCACCAGCTGAGAGAGAACATGGTAGAGGGTAAAGACTTCAGACAATTTGTCAGCCCGGAATTGTCTGTTCATAGGGAATGGGAAAGAATGTTATATAGGGATACACAAAAGAGCCCAAGTCTGAGTTAGGAGCTAAGGAAGGACTGTGTTAATTTATCATGGCTTAAGTTTTTGGTGATTTTTCTCATTGGAGCCTCAACATCCTGATCATAGGTGAGGAGGTAAAGAGAATGGGATGGCTCCAGGTTACAGCCTGTCTGAGGGCATGTAAGGCACGGGACCTGAGGGTACTAATAAGAGATGTACTGAAGATTAGGAGCCATGTTCACATCTAGGCTAAATAAGAAATGAAATGAAGACAGGAATGATTTGTTAAGATGGTAATGTATGGATTAAAGGACTAACGGTCATAACACCGAATAGCAAAAGTTTTGGAAGGTTTATTATGTACCAACTATGGTGCTAAGTATTTCAGATGCGTCATCCTATTTCATAATAACTTTATTAAGTTTACACTATGCCTATTGCTATAATAAGCTCAGAGAAGTGAAGCAAATTATCCAAGGTCATACTGCTAATAAATAGTGGGGCTAAGACCCAGCCCCCTCATCTGTTACATGACAAGACCACATGGAGAACAGTTATAGCAGAATTAAGAAACTATTTTAAAGTTTAGAAAGCTGCAGTCCAGGCATGAAATTTTGGATGGAAAGGAGGAATTGCTGGAGGGGGGGTGACAAGAAAGTCTAGAAGTTGGTAGCTGGATGGCATGAGACTTGAAGGAGCATGATTTGTAATTTAGAGCAGAGACATGGGGATTTGGAAATGACATTACTAAACTAGAAGGATGTCCATATTGCTTCTGGGTTCTTTGGAATTTAGAGAGAATGAAACTAAGGAGTAGCCACAAGGGAAAATGCCAACACAAATCCATACAGAATCACTACTACTTATAATCTAAATATGGTTATAAAGATACACCATACAATGGAAATAAAAGGGTTGCATTTTTATGGAAGATCATGTGAAAATATATTGTCTACTTGAGGAAGTCTTATTCTCAGTCTTCCTTTTCAATCTTAATTCTCTCTACTTCCTCTCAGAAATCGTATTTTCAACACCCAATTAGTCATTGGTTGTTCCATAGGGCAAGTTTCATGTCACTCATGTCAGCTCCTCCATTTGGAATATCCAATCCTCATCTGTATTTAGGTAAACTCTCTCTTGTCTGGAGCAAATCCCACATTCTACACAAAGTTTTCCTTCCTTCTTCAAACGGAAGAATGTGCTACTTCTAAAAAATTCCCAGCACTTTTATTTGTACTTCAAATGTCTATCCTTCTTATAGGATTATAGGATTATATATATATATATATATATATATATATATATATATATATATGTACATATGGGATTATATATAATATATATAGGATTATATCTGTGTATATATGTATATATAAATAATATAATATATATTATATGTAAATATATTAAAATACAAGTACAAGCCTGCTTATAGGACTATAATCATAGTTATATCCATAATTAAATCATAGTTATATTCCGTAATTAAAAAAACAGTAGCTCACCTTCATTGAGAACATATTCCCTGCCAGACTCAGAACTGATCCCTTTAAGTAAATTATCTTCTCTAAACCTCATACACATTCTATGGAGAAGATAACTGGTATCAGTTCCATTTTACAGATGAAGAAGCTGAGGTTCAAAGAGATAAAGTTGCTTGTCCAAGCTCACACAACCAAACAGTAGGAGAGCTAGTATTAAAACACAGGCATTGTGATACTTGCTCTTTATCTTGTGCTCACCACTGCAGTAGACTACCCCACATATACAGATTGACATTCTAGAAATCTCACGCACTCCCTCAAGAAGAAGTACAGGTTAAGCTCTAAGTCTAATTTATCTTTGCATTTCTTTGAGTGCCTATGACAGTGCTTTCCCCAGAGCAGGCTGCGCAAAGATAAAGAACAAGGGGATAAATTAATCTGGTTTATGATATTCAATAAGGGAAAACTTTTTTCTGAGAATATAAATAATTAAAGGAAAGGATAAATTATCAGCAGAAAATAGGCTTAGGGAGTGAGGAATAATTGGTGTTGGGAGAATAGAGGGAAAATGGGGCTATGAGTGGTATATGTATCATGGGTGCTAAAGAGAACTGAGCCAGAGCAGGGCAGCAAGACCATGGCTGAGCCCCAGTCACCGGGAACACACACCTGTTGTGTGAGGGTATCTGGATATGAGGTTGTTTTTTTATCTCTACGAGTTTGATTTTTTTAAAGTTTTAAGTTTTTTTCCCCCATTTCCTTAATCGCTTACCAGTATATAACCTGTCAATGGCATGTATTATTTTTTCTAAAAATAAGTAATGTTTAAAAAGGTGATCTACATTGATACAAAATTTGTGTTCGGTCAAAGCCTTTATTTTCCTAAATTGAGTGTTTATGACCAAGACGAGTGGTGGTACTAGATTGCCTGATAACAAAGGAAGGGGATGAAACATGCTTTTACAGTAACATTGTTTTTTAAAAGATGCCTTGCGTATGTGTATATGTGCGGGTATTTATACGTATATCCATGCAAATTAAAAGCACACATGGCATATGATCACTGTATGTAACTGGACATATGGGCCTTAGTCTCAAAACTGTTTTGCATAGGTATTATAGAACAGCGCCATACGACAGAAATACACTGTGAGCTACATGTGTTATTTAGATTTTCTGGAAGCCATAGTAAAAAAAAAAAAAGAGAGAGCAAAACAGATTAAATTAATTTTAATAATGTTATTTTATCTCATATATCCAAAAAGCTGTCATTTCAACATATAACTAATATAAAAATATTAGTGAGAAATGTACATTACTTTTAAGTGTCCAATAGCCACACATAGCCAGTGGCTATCACATTAGACAGTGCAAAGTTAGAGCTGGAAGGGTACGTAGGATCACCTATTCCAATGCCATTATTTTACAGATTAGACACTATGGAACAGTAAGGTTGAGTGACTTGTTTAATTCCACTTAGCTCAAATGCGAGATAGTTTCAGTTTTCCTTTTTGGCCTGTTCCCTCATTGTTTCACGTTTGAATGGAGGCATATGGAGATAGATTGGGATAGTCAAATCAAGTCTTTTAAACTTCCTGACATAAGAGGAGCAAAATGGTACCATGTGGTCCAAACCACTTACTTCACAGAATAAGGAATGGAATCCTTACTCTGAGGAAAGAGGAATGGAAAGAGGAATGGCATCACATTTCAAGAAGGTTTCATGTTCCAAGATTTGGGGGATGAAAATTCTAAGGCTCTGATTGGAGAACTACCCCTTAGAAAGTTCCTGAACCTAAGTCTAAGCTGGCACCCTAACATTGAGATGATGACGACTAATTCAAGGTGAATGCTTCAGCTTCAAATACAAAGACTAACCCTCTTAAGTCAACATTGCCCTGAAAATATTTTATATCTATGTGTAAGAGAACTAGATTTTCACTCACTTCTTCTTTCCGAGTTAAATGACCGCAGGGAAACCTTTTCTGCTTTGTCCAACTAGTTAAGTAGAACCAAGAATTTCTGTGATTCTATTTATAGGGCTGTTTAGTAGTTGAACAGACAGGGTTGTGGATTCCTGGGGTGGAATATTTGATCCTTGATGTCCTGACAACCAGCTTTACAGAGCTCATTTCTAGATGCAAGAATTGCTATACAAAGATAGCCAGGCACACAGAACCTCTTCAGGAATGAGAAGCAGAGACAAGTTTAGAAAAAGGGAAATCAGCCCAGGCATAGAGTTTTGTTGATTTTTTGAAATCCATGCTATTTTCTTTTTGTTCATTACTAATAGATAATGTAAAAAACAATACTATCACAGGAATAAGAAAGTGACAAAAGAGAACAATATATCACTATAGTGGTTTGAATATTGGCCCTCAAAAGATATGCCTACCTAAAACCCCAGAATGTGACCTTATTTGGAATAAGGGTCTTTGCAGGTGTGGTTAAGGTAAGGATATCAAGATGAGATCTTACATGCTTTTGTCTTTTTTTACTTCTCAGTCATCTCTGCCTTCCTAGCCACCTCTTCATTGTAACATTTGGGTGTATGTGCAGAGTTGTAGCTTATGCAAACGTGTGGTAACGGGGAGGTCCCTGGGCTCAGTGTCCTTCAGCAATGCTGACCTCCAAGGTGATGTCATTCAGCCACTTGATTGTTTCCCTGCTGGCATTTGCAGTAGTAGCTGGGGTAATTCATGATCCAGCTGCTTTCTGAGCATGGATAGATCATAGTAGTACTCCTGGCTTACTTGGACTCACTTCAGCTCCCCCAGATACTGGAGACATCTTGAGACTCTGACTGTGACGACCACTCAACTCTGCCTGGGTGAACTGTTCGGAAGCTCTTCCTACGGAGCCATCCTGCCCCTACTTTGGCAATCCCTTCTGGAAGCTCCCAGCCAGGGTTGCCAATATTTCTGGGACCTGCATATACCATTAGGGAAGCAAGGGAAGCTTGGAGACATGAAACTTTCAAGGCCTGTTAGCTTGCGCACACTATGCCTAAGTCACTTTGATGTTGCTACACCAGGTGTATATGGGGTGGCCCGTGGGATGGTAATGGAGTGGAGAAAGTCTTCTTCTGCACTAAGTATCACCCTCACTTAATACACTTCTGCCCAATGATTGACTAGTTCTTTTCCCTACACTTTGTCCTCTCTCTGTCAGTACACAGCATGTTTCACTGACAAAGGTCTCACTAAACAGGGCAGAAAGGATATTCCACCCCTGGGAAAATTCTGACTTGAGTTGCCTAAGCTTGGCTTTTTATATACTCAGAAGGGTAGATTTGGGGGATGGACTTGTGGGTAGTGATAGAAAAAAGAGGGATTTTGAAAAATTCCCATTTTGACATTAGCCTAGCTTTCATGGCCATTGTATTACCGCACAATAATATTTTGAATATCAAAAGGGTAATGTTAATTACTTTTCTTTGCATTTCTTCTGCAACAGATCATCATCTGCTCCCCATTCCAACCTAACTCTCCCAACCCTGAAAGATTCTTTGGACTAACTGGATGAAAACCATACCCAACAAAAAAGGAAAGCCCCATGAGAGCAAGTGACCGCTCTATTTGGCACATTGAATATGCTCAATAAGCAATAGCCTTTCTTCCCCTTTCTTTTTTTTTTTTTTTAATGATTTTTTATTATATTATGTTAGTCACCATACAGTACATCCCCGGTTTCCGATGTAAGGCTCGATGATTCATTAGTTGTGTATAACACCCAGTGCACCATGCAATACGTGCCCTCCTTACTACCCATCACCGGTCTATCCCATTCCCCCACCCCCCTCCCCTCTGAAGTCCTCAGTTTGTTTCTCATAGTCCATAGTCTCTCATGTTTCATTCCCCCTTCTGATTACCCCCCCCTTTCTTTATCCCTTTCTTCCCCTACTGATCATCCTAGTTCTTATGTTCCATAGATGAGAGAAATCATATGATAGTTGTCTTTCTCTGCTTGACTTATTTCACATATATACAATGGAATATTACTCAGCTATCAGAAAGAACGAGTTCTCAACATTTGCTACAACATGGACAGCACTGGAGGAGATAATGCTTTCTTCCCCTTTCACTGGAACCTATACCATAACACTACTCTGTCAAATATGTGTGCACGTGAGAAATACAAAGTGGAGATTAACAATTGATGGGTTACAGTGGAAAGGTAGTCTTTAGCTGTATTCATTTCCTAAGGTTGCTATAGCAAATTACTACAAATTGCATGGCTTAAAACAACAGAGATTTATTTTCTTGCAGTTTGGGGGATAGAAGTCAGAAATCAAAGTGTCAACAGAGTCCCACTCCCTCTGAAGCCTCTAAGAGAAAATTTTTCCTTCCCTCTTCCAGCTTCTGGTGGCTCCTGGCATACTTTGTTTTCTGGCATACATAATTCCAATCTCTGCCCTCTCTTATCTTCAAATGGCTTTGCTCTCTGTGTTTCTGTTTGTTTGTTTGCTTGTTTGTTTTTCTGTCTCTTATAAGACATTCATTATTGGATTTAGTACCCATTAATCCAGGATAATCTCATTTTGAGATCTTAACTACATCTGTAAATATCCTCCGTCCAAATAAGGTCACAAGTCTGATGTTCTGGGTGGACATATCTTTTGGTAACCACTACTCAACCCACCATCGTGATAGATTGTTCTCTTTTATTATTTTCTTATATCTATGATAGTACGCTTTTTATATTATCATTTGGTAATAAGCAGGAGAGAACATAGCATGGCTTTCGAAAAAATCTATAAACTGCTCAGATAGGATGACTTCTTGCTGTAGGCAGGAGCAAAAGGAGAGGTATGAGCAAGTACCGTATAGATGGAGTGTTATCTAAAGGTTGTTCAAATATCAGATACAACTAAGCTTTAAACGCCATTGGACTGAATAAAGTTAATTTCTTTTTGGCCAACAGCAGTTAGAGGTACATGGAAAAGACCCAATAGCTTTTAGATAAACAAAAGAGCTTCCATTCTCTATGCATCTAAGAATTGTGTGAATGAACTTGCATTTATCTCAGGTTTGTCCCTTTAAATAGCTGGGGAGAAATATCTTCTATTTGTTGTCACCTCTAAGAAACTATCTTTCACAGCCCAGAAACACTTCTAATAATACCAATCCTAGAGACAGATTATTTCCACATCCTTAATTTCACCCAGAAATTTAAAAGTAAGTCAAGGCAATAATGTTATGCATCAAGCAGTCATTCTACATGTAATTAAGAGGCTCTAGAAGTTCTAATTCTGTATGTGGGGAGTTGGGAAGGAAGGAAATGTGCACTGTTTGCAGGTAAAGGTTTCCTTTTTGGGGGAATCATTCAGCACAGTGATCTTAAACTCAATTGCTTTCTTTGCATTCATAATACCTTCTGATAACTTTATAAAAAACAACTCAAACATCAATAATCTCACACAATTAACTTGTGCATAAAAGCTACTAAGGAATGGAGCCATTCACCCAGTTATAGAAAAGCTACTAATGCATGATTTATTTTGCAATCTAGCTTCTTACAGATTCTGATGAGTCCATTACACACATCCCTTTGGCACCTTGCACATCATTTGCTGTATGTTAATTTGTATATACTTACAGGGGTTTTCTAGGGATATTTCTAGAGTCTAGTCATATGTCTTGATTCTGTTTCCCAATTTAAATGGTGCATGATCTTCTCAAAGACAAGGGCAACAATTTCCCAGTGGTCCATTTGCAAACTGCTCAGCTACTAATACATAAAACTCAATGCTCCCAAATCACACGGACAACAGGTTTTATCTCCCAAATCTATATAAAGCTTTTCCATTTGTATGATTCCTGAGAGGCCCCCTTAGCCAAGGAACCAACTTGGCTTGGGAAATGATTTTCTATAAATCTTGATCACACCTTTCTCCAGGAACCTGAGCACAAATGATGAGAATGACTAAGGAAAATTTATTACTGCTTCCTTCTATCTTACTCTGTGTATCCTCTTTTCCCCTAACAAACCCCTGCTAATTCCTCTGTTCTCTGTGATCTCTGTCCTTTTAAAGAACACCTCTACCCCACCGCATGCTGACACACTCACATTCTTCCACCTAGCACCCAAACCTGCTTATGTTCCAAGATACCCTGTCTTCTGCAATCAAAACCCTATTCCCTGGTAGTAGAGGTACACTAAAAATTTATTTAAAGGAATTCCCACTAAAAGAGTAGCTGCAATGTTCCAGAAAAAGCACTGGAGTTCAGTTTGAAAGTCCTAGGTTTGCATCCTCATCTTATCATTTACTAATGCTGTAGCCTTGAAAAATCATTCTGCATCTTTAGTGACCTCCCCCTTAACTTTGGTGTCACGGCCATGAAAAAACTCCTGAAAATATTTGCTATTGTAGAGCAAGTGACTAATAGACCTCACCTTTATGCATATGTTCTGCAAAGCAATGTTTTAAAAGGAGAGCTTATTAAGTCAAATAAAGTATAATCTCATTAGTAAAAGTTTGAGGAGGAAAGACTACTTTCTGAAACATTTTGGGGGCCCCATCACTGCCTTCCGGAAAAAATGTCAGTGACCCAGGCCTTTTTTTAAAGGTTACAGACATTTGAGTAAGCTTCTTAGCTGACTGCTATAATATGTGTTATACAGAACTGGCAAATTCTGACAACAAGAATTGAGGAAACTTACGAAAGAGCTCATGATTATTCAAACACACTTCTCAACCAGTCATTGCTTTTTTATTTAAGGGACATAAGAAAATCCCTTAGTAGAAATTTACATGTCCAAATGCAAACACACACACACACACACACACACACACACACACACTTTGTAGGCATTTCCTTCTTGAGAAACGTGCTTGCACTCTCAGAACTGATTGCAATTGAAAAACCAACTCCGCCAAGCAGTAGGGGTTGAAGTATGGTGCACGAAAACTTTCAGTTTGGAAAAAACCAGCATCTCTGACACAAAGTCAAACAGTTGCCTCAAGTCCTGCACGAATCCATCATTTTTTTTAAGCCACCGCTCAACTTATTCTGACAAACACAATAAAAATTGCCTTACAATAGCTGTTCATTTGGGGTTTTTTTGGTGTTCAGAAGGTCAGCTTTAAACATCTTCACATTTCTTCAGCTGCCTTCTATTATTCTTTCAGGAAAATAAACAACAACTTAGAAAAAGAGGATAATTTGCTGTGCCTGCAAAAGCTTCTGCAGCGATAAGAGAAGAACAGAGGGCGATCACAAGTGGCACAGCCCAGAGGAGCTCATGATTAAATAGTGGAGCTTGGAGTGCCAACCAGTAGCCACAGACACTGGATCAATGCGCAGGGAAGTGTCTGTGTCTCAGACAATCAAGTAACAGTCTAACGGGTAGGTACGTTTGGGACACTGAGGAATCTTTTACGAGGAACTGGGGCCCTGAGATCAATTTTAATTTCCCTGAATTCATAAGACACAATTGCCAAGTTTTTTAATGAAAACCTTTCATCTTTTTAACAAACACCTCCCTCCAGAGGGAGTCACAATACCTTTTTCTGATCTGAGAGCTGCCAAATGCAGAACTAGGTATCCTTAAAAAGTAATTGCTTCTGTAGCTGAGGCTCAAATGTATAATTCCTGAAAAAATAATCTCCTTCAAAAGTTCCAAAAAGAAGAAGACAGTCTGAGTCTCAAATATAAAAAAATAATGAAATAGATTAAAAAAAAAAAAAACAACTCTGCAATTCCCATGAGGGTGCATAGAACTCGTGAAATGTCTTCTCTGTCTTGAAGCTACATTTCTCAGCCAAATTGCAAGTGTCGGAGAAGGGGTTGGAGGGAACACTACAGTAATATAACCAAAATAAAATAACATGAAATTAGTTTCAGATTATTCTCAGAATGGAACCAATTTCAGAGAGACAATAAAAGTCAACAGTTGTCATGGGAATTGCTGAGCACCGAATCAGAATTAATGACAATGAGGCTGACAGTCCCAGTAAATGTGTGATTTCTACGTGGAAGTCTCCGAATCACTCAAGGTCCGGATAAAAAGACTTTACAAAGGTGTTAACATGCAGTTAGGGTATGCACCCACCACTCCCTGTTTCCCCAAAAGGAGAGAAAGATTAATGGACACAATTAGAGAATTATTAAAATCACATTTTAGAAACATAAATCCTCCCAATGCCATATTAAAATAATTATTAAGTGGGTCACTTGCTGCAATAAAGCTCTGTACAGTAAGCCCCTGAGACAGTCCAGGCTGTGACAGCATCCTGGGCGAATGGCTGCTTGTAAGAATACCTGGGCCACTCACATTGCTGTTGGATGGAGGGCTCCTTCCTTCCCAGACCCAGCACGACATTGTGCACCAGTCCCTGGGAGGTCAGCGTGTGGAGTATTATACATCATGGTGCTGCAGTTTGGTTGAGGGGGCGGGTGCCGGGAAGATGTTGATGCCAACAACAAAAACAGAAATAACAAATCTTTAATTTGTTTTACTTTATACTCATTGAATCAGAGATAGAGTCTTTCATCACACAGCTGAAGTAATGGCTAAAAAGCACCTCTTGTAGGAGGAAATCCACGGAGAGTCTGTTCTATAGGACAAGCTATTGCCTACGGACACGAGAGTACATGTGTCATCAGACACAAAGTGGGGAGGGTTAGAGGCACGAGCAGCAGAAAGACAGGTACTGCAGGAGAGGTTCTATGAGAGCAAACAAGGCATCAGAGAAACAAATCAGAGCTTTAAAGTCAAACTTCACCCACTTCTCAATTTTGCATTTCTCAGGCTGTGCCTGGAGGTTAAGATCTCAGAAAATGCTTCTAGTGTTTTGAAGAAAATGTGCTTAAACAAGAGGGTCAGCAATGCACACATACACTGTTTGGATTTCTATAAAATAGGGAAGCACTAGGTAAATGTAGAGGGTTCATATTTGAAGGTATTAAAAATGATAATAAATAGAAAGCACATTATAAATATTACATGACATAGAAAAGCTTTTATGAGTTCAGTCTATTACCCAGTTGTGATGAGTCTAATACATAACTGTTAAGTCATTATATAATAATGGAATGATTACTCCATGTTGCAGTAAGCTCACACTACTCCTCTGGCACCTTTTATGCTGGCAAACAGGGCTACCCCTACTGCCCTGAGCTCCCAGCCCTATGACTGTGGGCCTGGTTCTCCTGCTTTGTAAGCTGAGCAAAGCCTGGAGGTGGTAGGGACTCATGCCATGGACAGAGGCATGGTCAGAAACACTGACTGGCCATTCCTTAGATGGAATTCCTGCATTCATTTTTTCTAATCTCTTTAACTTTATTTCTTGTCTATGACTGTTTAGACCTAGATGGGGAAACTGGGGATATGAAAATTGTACCCTGGTAAAGTTTTCTATGGGGCTTTGAATAAGAATGAATATAGTTTGTGTGATGGACAAACCCTGCTGGGACTAATGCCCCCAGGCTGGCTCTGAGTCCTCACATCTGCATAAGGTTACAAACCAACTCAGGGATCCAGCTCAGACAGGGACTCTTGAGCTTCAGAGTTTCCACCATTTTTGGTCATGAGAATTTTTCTAACAACTCTCTACGGGGGTGGAATGGAAAGACAAAAAGATTCAGCCAAGGTAAAGTTGGATTTTCTCAAATAACTTTCACTACAAAAAAAAAAAAAAAGAGGGGGAGGGGAAGAGTGAGAGAAGGCAAGAACACACACACACACACACACACACACACACACACACACACACTGATGAAATTACCTGGTTCTGCGTTCCTGCTTGCCTGGGTCTAATCCTTATAGCTTTGAAGGTGGATGCTCATCTCAAAGTAACAAAAGGACTTTATATATGTAATTACACATATTTTACACAATAGAAAGATCAAGGAGAGGACTCAAGTAAGAAGGAGTTGTTTGTTTTTTTAAGGTTGGTTTATTTATTTGAGAGAGGGGAGAGGCAGAGGGGGAGAATCTTAAGCAGACTCCACACAGAGCATGGAGCTCCGCAAGGGGCTAGATCTCATGATCCATGAGATCATGACCCATGTGATCATGACTGGAACCAAAACCAAGACTCATATGCTTTGACTGACTGAGCCACCCAGGAATCCCATCAAGTGAGAAGGAGTTTTGAAAACAAAAAGGAAAGAATGACAAGCTAACACAAGTCACTCCCTTACCCTGACCTCTGTCTTTCCTTGCACTCTCTTAATATTAGTAGAAAACCTTACAGAGGATGTGAAGGCTAGGAAGGTAGCTCAGCAGAATTCAATACGTGCACACATTAAGTGATGCTTGAAGAGACAGTTATGAAGTCCTCCAACAATCACTCCACCTTGATTGCAGGGAGGAAAAATCATTATCCTAAGAGTTGCTTCTCTTTTGTATGGTTCTTATCACAAAGATAGAATAATCAGTGCCTGCTAACACACAACTAACAAAAAGCATTTTTAAAATTTATTTATTATTTTAGAGAGAAAGCACAAACAGGGAGCAGTGCAGAGGGGGAGGGAGAGGGAGTCTTAAGCAGACTCCCCACTGAGCACAGAGCCCCATGTGGGGCTCAATCTCAGGACCCTGAGATCGTGACCTGAGCTGAAATCAAGAATTAGATGCTTAACGGACTGGTCCACCCAACCACCCCATAAAAAAGGATTTTTTTTATATCTAGGTTTATTTTGTTGCCAAGTAATTTTAAAGATATACCAGAGGCTTTTCTTTTTTTTTTTATGTTTTTTTATTATACTATGTTAGTCACCATACAGTACATCCCTGGTTTTTGACGTAAAGTTCGATGATTCATTAGTTGTGCATAACACCCATCGCACCATGCAGTACATGCCCTCCTTACTACCCATCACCAGCCTATCCCATTCCCCCACCCTCCTCCCCTCTGAAGCCCTCAGTTTGTTTCTCAGTGTCCATAGTCTCTCATGCTTCATTCCCCCTTCTGATTACCCCCCCTTTCTTTATCCCTTTCTTAGAGGCTTTCTTCTTAGTTCTGGGGAGTTCTTGTTTGAAAAAAACAAAAAGAAGCTTTTGTTAACTTAATTCACTTTTTAAAAAAAGACAGAATATATCGCAGAAGCAAAAACAAAGCAGAAGACACATGACTTGCTTAAGAATTCATAAACTTTTCAAATCAACTTTTTAAATATTTAAGAGAATGGCTAACGCTAGCTCAATCCCAATAAGAATCATTCTGTAGTTGTGTTAAATATTTCCAGTATCTCCGGAGTTCTATGTTTAGGTGGCAGATAAAATCATCTGTCTGAGAAAAGTACAGCAAAGGTTAGTAATGGACAAAATTGACATAAAAACCCTACAAAAGAAAAGAGGAGCTTGCTGAGGCTTTGATGTCACAATGTAATGGAAAAGAAGTCAAACTTTATGTGGAAAAACATTTACATTTATTTTGCTCAGGTTACTTTTCAAATCATGTTAGAGGAATAGGTATGTAGTAAAAACTCAGAAGTGTTTACATAATTTAAACTTTTCAGTGATTTTCACAGAAACAAATTATTTAAAAAAAAACAGTGTTGCTAACTTTATTCCTTTTTTTTTTTTTTTTCAAAATGACTTTGGAGGATGCCTGTGTGGCTCGTCTGTTGAGCTTCCAGCTCTTGATTTCACCTCCTGGTCTCAGGGTCTTGAGATCCAACCCTGCATGGGGCTCCACGTGTGGTGTCTGCTCTTCTCTCTCTCCCACTGACCTCTCCCAGCTCATATGCCTACTCTCTCTCTCTCAAAATAAATAAATAAATCTTTTAAAAAATGACTTTGCAAATTTTGGGATCACGAGGAGCCAAAGCTGATGTAAAATTGCAGTAAACCCATTTTCTTCTTTTAAAATAGTCCTTTATTCTTGGATTGAAATTCAAAATTTTTAAAAATATTTTGGCCTGAAGGATTCGGCATGACATTGAGTTAACCAAATAAAAAAAAAAATAGGATGCTTGATTAAATTTGAATTTTGGATTAAAAAAACTGATTTTTATTGTAAAAATGTCCCGGATATTACCTACTTGTATATTTATATTAAAAAATATTTGATTATCTGAAATTCAGATTTAAGTGACCATCTTATATTTTATCTGACAAACCTAGTGGCTATAAAAAAAATCATACCTGCACCATATGGCCCACTGTTCTAATGGATGAGCACTAAATAACATAGGGTATTGACAAAATGATTATCCTGGGTTATCAAAGATAGAGAGTAGGGAAAAAAATTTAACAGTTAGTCATCCTAATTAGCATGGCCAAGAGGGACAGTACATATACACAATCAGCATGGCTTCTAGAAGACTAAAGAAACCACTTTAGTGTATTCAGCTGTTCTGTTTTCTTCACTTGACTACATAGAGCCAATCCCTTGAAGACAAATATATCCAGTTAATTCCATTTAATACCACTTTCCTTCCAAACCTGATACACAAACATATTCTCCTTCATGAGAAAAACTTGGTAAAGTTTGGCAGCTTTAGGCTCTCTCCTGGAAAACCTATTAAAGGAGGGTTATTAATATTCTCTCCATTCCCCATCTAAGGGAGATCTAAGTTAAGAGGAGAGGATTGAAGGCAATGTCTATAACATACTATCAGATTTAGAGGAAGTGCATTGCTGCACATATGTTCAGAAGGAGTCAGATCATTTCCATTCGGGTAGCTCTGGAAACCTCACATTCAAGCCATATTTCATGAGAGCAAAATGATTGTCCTAGTTTCTCAAGGAAAAAAAATATTTAAAAGATACCAAAGTTTCCTGTGGGTATAAAAGGGTGTGGGTGAGCAATGTCAAACCTTATTTGTTCGTTCTTGTGTTAGTGTCTTTGTGAGTGTGTAACAATCAGGGAGAAAGTGTAGAAGTTTTGGAACTTGTTTGGTAATACCTTTGAGAACAGGCTCTATTCTGAGCTATGAGGTGCAGGTGTAAGTTCCTTGGCAGCTTTAGAATTCCTGTTCATTTCTCCATGGCTGGTTTCCCAGTCTGTTTAACCAAGCACATGCCCACACATTAGAATTGATCTCAAGCAGCCCAGAAGCTGCACTCTGCCTTCTGTTTGCATTTGGAAATGAATAACAAGGAAGTTAGAAATTCTGCCTTATTATGAGTAACAATAGATTGGTTGCATTAACTGTTCACATCTTTCCATCATGGAGGAGATGTCTCACATACTGAGTGATACTCTGCCTACAAAAATTTATATACATTTAATCCTTGACAAACCTTTGGAAATACATTAGGTGACCACTATACCCTTGAGACCAGCATGACAGGAAATACCCCATGAGTCACTTACTGACTCGCTAAACAAATGCTTCTTTAGTGTATATCAAGTGCTAAACATTTGATTCTTTTAATAATACAGTGATGAAACAAATGTACAAAGTCCCTGCCATCACAGAGCTTTCTGTCTGGAAGGAAGAGACGCGTGAAAAGCTAACTGTCAAACACTGTGATGAGGCTGCAACAAGAAACAAAGATATTGGTTCTCCTTGTAGGAGAATATTAAGAAGGGAGCCCAGCCTGGAGAAAGTGTCCTAGAAAATAATCATATAGGGAGAGATCTAGAAGTTGAGGAGGAATCTATCTGAGGAGGTGTGTGTGTGTGTGTGTGTGTGTGTGTGTGTGTGTGTGTGTGTTGGCAAAAAGAGAGGAGTAAGGGCAGTGTTGCAGGAATAAAACTATGCAAGGCTTATAAGGAACTAAAATTATTTCAGTATGGATGCAGTGTAAACCGAGAGTGAGAGTTTTTAGAGGTGAAGTTGGAGAGGAAAATAGCAAACAGATCCCAAAATTCTTTCCAACAATATTAAGCTTAAACTTTCTCCTGAGGGCAATGCTGAGTTTATGAAGGTTTTTAAGCAGGGTAATGGCATAATGAGACTTGTATTTTATAAAAATCCTCTGGCTGCCAAGTGGGAAATAGATTGAAGAGAGAGACCATTTAAGAGACTCTTATAGTAGAGGAATGAGGAGCTAAACGGCATAGATGGAAATTGGAAAAAAGAAAAGAGAAAGAAAATACAAAAAAGAATTGAAGGGAAAGAATTTGACTGATGGAATAAAAGGGAAACATCAAAGTAAGCAGGAAATCTAGAACCAGATTTTGGTTTCTAGTATCATTCTCTTAAAAAAAAAAAAGGAACCAGAACACCTTCCAGAAAACACTGATTCTAGGACCAAGGCTGGAAATTTAAAAGATAAGCCTCAAACATCTAGTTACGCCAGAAAGTAAAGAAGTGCAAAAAAAAAAAACAAAACACAAAACAAAACAAAACAAAAAACCCAAAACAAATAAATATACAAAAATCCCAATAAATCAAACCCAATAAAACTCTCAGCAATATGTGAGTACATCAAAGAGGCACAGGAGCTAACTAAAAGGGTCTTTTGTGGTAAAATCTAGAACAATTTGAGCAAAAAAATAGAGTAGAATTGGATTATAATCAAAAGTATAAAATAAATATATCCACAAGTTTATAAATCAATGATATAAATCAATGATTAGATAAATAAATGAGGAGAAAAAACAAATCTCCATGCAGAAGAATTCCAATTAAATTATGTAGATACTCCATTCTTGTGGAGGTGGTTGATAATTCCCCCCTCCTCAAGTGTGAACTATGCATAATGACTTCCTTCCAAAAAGTGCAATATGACAAACATGATCATGAGACAGGTATCAAGGTTAACATCAACAATTATAAGTCATATTGATAATATGTACACTTAATATGATGTGATAAGAATGGCACTTTACTACCATAGCCTTTGCCTCAAAAACCTATAACCCCAGTTGAATCATGAGGATAACACCAATGAAGAGGCATTCTTCAAAATATCTGACCAATACCCTCAAAACTATCAAGATCATGAAAAACAACAGAACTCTAAGAAACTGTCCCAGCTAAAAGGAGCCTAAGGAGACATGATTAATAATTACAATGGAGTACAGGATTTTGGAACAGAAAATGTATACTAGGTAAAAACTAAAGAAATCTAAATAAATTGTGGACTTTTGTTAATAACAGTCTACCAATATTGATTCATTAATTGTGACAAATGTACTTGACAAATGGAAGATGTTAATAGGAAAAAATGGGTGTGGTGCATATGAAAATTCTGTACTAGCTTCACAATTCTGTAAGTCTAAAACTATTCTAAATTTTTCTTTTAAAAATGGAAATAAGAATGAAAACCATTAATTATTGAGTTGAAAAAGAACTAACTTTGCTCAGCAAAGGGACACATAATGTTTTAGGGAGAACCATGACATAATAAATTTTGTGCTTTTAAAAGTTAAACTAAACCAGATAGATTAGAGAGAAGAATGTAGGGAGTCAAATAGAACAGATAGGAAATTTAGGTCCACTGTAGTAAGGGTCTTTATTTGGTTAAATATCTGTACAAATGGAGAAAAAATCAATAGGAGAGAAATTTTATGTCCAGCCATATTCTTGCTTGGGGAAAAGAATTCTCTTTAGTCCAGGGGATGGGCTATGAAGAATCTTAAGATTAAGGTACTAAAGGAAATGCCTGATTGAGATATAATTGGAATGCTTCAAGTGTGGCAATAAGATTTCTATTACTGGGTAGCTGTTCATACAAGGAAGGTGAGTTAAGTACAGTTCAGTGACAATGCAAGAGGGACACAGTTTCCATATGAAACAAAATACACTAAAGTCAAAATTTCCTATGAACACCCTTAAATCATCTGTAAAGTAGAGTATACACAGTTGTAGGATGTATGAATAGCCATATGGAGTAATATGTATAAAGTAATGTAACAGAAATAAAACAGGGTAATTTTGAAGTGATACTACACATATTTTACCAAAAGAACCATAATCTTTTTACTGTGAGTTATTCACACTGTGGGAGATAAACATCCCCTCTGGAATAAATTCACACAAAGAGGTGACTCCATTTTAAGCTAATAATGTTTAAGTCTCCACTGTTTTAGTTGAGTCTTAGATTTTGTCCATTCTGAAAATGTCTTTTGATCCATTTACATTTAATGTAACTATTAAGATGGTCAGATTTGGGGTCCATTTTTTACTACTTGTTTTCTGTTCATCTCATGTATTTTGTGTTTTCCTATTTCTCCTTTCATGTTTCTTTAGATTTAATTGATCTTTTTTAGAATATCATTTTAATTTATCTATTATCTTTTAGCTATACCTCTGTATTTTTTGGTGGTTTCTCTAAGGATTATTGTACACATACTTTAATTTTTTTATTCTATTTAAAAATAATATTGTATCACTTCACATAAAGTGTTAGAACCTTACATTTCCATTCTTCATGCTATAGATGTCAATTTTATTTAGTCTAAATATGGTATAGAGATAAAGAAGGACATTTTATAATGATAATATAGATTAACTATCGGCAAGATAAAACAATTATATATGCACCTAACAACAGGGCCTCAAAAGTACATGAAGCAAAAACTGACAGAACTTTAGGGAGAACAGACAATTCAACTTTAATAATTGGAGATGTCAATATTCCACTTTCAATATATATATAGAGAGAACAATTAGGCAAAAGATCAAGGAGGAAATTGAACTCCTGAACAACACTGAAAATCAAGTAGACCTAGAGACATTTACAGAACACTTAGCTCATCAACAGCAGAATACCTATTCTTCTCAAGGGTACATGGACCATCTTTTAGAATAAACCATATGTTGGTCCAAAAACATGTGTCAATTTAAAAGGACTGAAATCATGCTAAGTATATCCTTTAACCATCATGGAACAAAATTAGAAATCAGTAAAAGGAAGAAATTTGAGAAATTCATAAATATATGAAAATTAAACCACACATTCAAATAACCAGTGGCCTAAGGAAGAAATCAAAATGCTGGCAGGATATACACTGAGATGAATGGAATGAAAACAACATATCAAAATTTATGGGATACAGCAAAAGCAATACTTAGATGGAAATTTATAGCTATAAATACATGTATTAAAAAACATAATAAAAGGGTGCCTGGGTGTCTCAGTTGGTTAAGCGTCCAGCTCTTGATTTTGGTTCAGGTAATGATCTCAGGTTTTTGTTTGTTTGGTTGGTTTGTTTGTTTTTGTTTTTGTTTTTTAGAAAGAGAGAGAGAGAAGAGAGAGCACAAGCAGGGGAAGCAGCAGAGAAAGAAGGAGAAGCAAGCTCCCCGCTGAACAGGGAGCCCAGAGCAGGACTCAATCCCAGGACCCTGGGATCATGACCTGAGCCTAAGCACACACTTAACCAACTGAGCCACCCAGGGACCCTCAGTGTTTTGAGATTGAGCCCCATGTCAAGCTCCACACTGGGTGTGGAGTCTCCTTAAGATTTTCTCTCTTCCTCTTCCTCTGCCCCTACCCCCTAAATAAATAAATAAATATCTGAAATCAATAACCTAACTTTCCATCTTAAGAAGCTAGAAAATGAGCAAAATAAACCCTACCAAAAGCAGAATGGAGTAAATAATAAACATTAGAGTGGAAATACATGACATAGAGAAAAACATTAAAGAAAATCAGCAAAACCAAGAGTTGATTCCTGGAAAAAATCAACAAAATTAATCAATTTTTAGCTAGATTGACCAAAAAAAAAAAAAAAAAGACAGAGAGAACTCACAAATTACTAAAATCAGGAATAAAAGTGAGGACATCACTAATGATCTTACAGAAATAAAAAGGATCATAAGTGAATACTATTGACAGTTGTGTGACAAAAAATAAGACAACCTAGTGAAATGAAATAAATTCTTAGGGGAAAAAAACTACAAAAACTGGTTTAAGAAAAAACAGAATATATGAATAGACCTATATTAAATAAAGATCAAATTAGTAATCAGACTTTCCACACAAAGACGAGTCTAGGACTAGATGGCTTCAATAGTAAGTTCCACTAACCATCTTAAGAATTAACACCAATCCTTCACAGACTCATCCTAAAAGACAAAAGAAGTGAAAACACTTCCTAACTCACTCTATGAAGCCATATTATATAAATGAGCCAAAGACAGCCCCTGCATATTAGCCTTACATTGTTTCCTTCTTCACAGTAGGCTAACATTTATTAGCTCAAAGCCCACTGACACAAAACTCAAATTTTTACACATCTAATTGTTTTAAACAGAGTTCAAATAAGCAGATTTTAGGCACTTAGAGCCTGCCTGATTTGCACACCCCATGAAACTACACCCCAAATCTGCTAGCCATAGATAAAATAAATCCTGTGGCTATAAAATCCTAATTGAAGCCCTACTGCCTTCAGAGCTCTTTGATTCAGAGACATCCTGCCAAACTGCCCAGAGACATCACTTATACATGTAAGTCCCTTCTCCCAACCTTCTTTCCCTTAGTAGCTCCCTTGACCTTCTCTTTCTGGATGGTGATCCCTGTGCTATAACCTCTGGATGGTCTTATACTATGAGGGAATTTCTCAGCATGCAAATCTGCCAAAGCACCACTCAAATAAATCTCCCATGTGCTACTATCACCTGGTGGTCATATTTTTTTCCTTGATTAGTCCTCAAATTCTTCAATCTCAATCTCACCACAGGCCTATAGTATACCCTGACACAAAACCCAGACAAAATCATTACAAGAAAACTATGCCAAATATCCCTAGTAATAAAAGTCCTCAACAAAATACTAGCAACTGAATTCAGAAAAATAAGAATAATTATTTGCATGACCAAGTAGAAATCATACCGGGAATTCAAGGTTGGTTCAACATATAAAAATCTATGAATGTAGTTTATCATATAGATAGAATAAGAGACCCAAATCACATGATCATCTCAGTGGATGAATAAAAAGCATTTGACAATTCCCAACAATCTTTCTTGGTAAAAACACTCATTAAATTAGGAATAGAAAGGAAATTCCTTAACTCGATTAAAAACATCCATGAAAAACCCACAACTAGCATCATATTTGCTGGTGAACAACTAAAAGCTTTCTCCCCATGATCAGGAACAAGACCAGTATGTTCACTCTTACCATGTCTATCAGTAATGCCCTGGAGGTTCTGGCCTCTCAATTTGCAGATCATATGATTTTGTATATAGAAAATCCTAAGGAATACACATACTCACAAACTACTAGTGCTCATAAATGAGTTTTACAAAGGTGTAAGATACGAGATCAATATAAAACGGTCACACAATTGTATTTCTATACACTTTCAATGAACAATCCAAAAATGAAATTAAGAAAACAATTTACTTACAGTGCATGAAAAATAATACAATATTATGAATAACCTTAACAAAATAGATGCAAGACGTGTACACTGCATACTATAAAATATTGTTGAAAATGTTTAAAAGATCTAAATAAAGGGAGAGTCATCTTTTCCTCATGGAAGACAATATTGTTAAGATGACAATATTCTCCAAATTGATCTACAGATTCAACATAAGCACTATCAAGCTTCAGCTGTTATTTTTAAAGAAATTAACAAAGTGACCCTAAAATTTATATGGAAATGAAAGGGACCCAGAATAGCCAAAATAAGTTTTGAACAAGAAAAATAAAGTCGCAGCACTGACACTTCTTGATCTCAAAGCTTGCTATAATGTTACAGTAATCAAGATTGTGTGGTACTGGAATAAAGATAGACCTATAGATCAATAGAATAGCATTGGTAGCCCAGAAATAAACCTATACATTTATGGTCCATTGAGGTTCAGCAAGGATGCCAAGACAATTCAATAAGGAAATAGTCTTTTCAATAAATGCTGCAGGTACAACTGGATATTCACATGCAAAAGAATGAAGCTGGACTCCTACCTCAAACCATATACAAAAATTAACTCAAAATGCATCAAAGTCCTGAGTGTAAGAGAAGAAAATTTGCTGTAAATCTTTGTGACAATTAGATTAACCAGTGCTCCCTTAGACAAGATACTAAAAATACAAACAAAAATTACATATAAACTTAATCAAAATTAAAAATATTTGTGCTTCAAAGGATACTACTAAAGGAAACTGAAAAGATAACCCATGGATGAAAGAAAAAAATGCAAATCATATATCTGCTAAAAATCTAGTATCCAAACTATAAAAATCCAAACATAAAAAGACAAATAACTCAATTAAAAACTTGACAAAATGGGCACCGAAGTGGCTCAGTTGGTTAAGCATCTGCCTTCAGCTCAGGTCATGATCCCAGGGTCCTGGGATCAAGCCCCGCATTGGATTCCCAGCTTAGGGGGGAGCCTGCTTCTCCCTCTCCCACTCCCCCTACTCGTGCTCTCACTCTCTCTCTCTCTCTGTCAAATAAATAAATAAAATCTAAAACAAAAACAAAGACAAAAGAACTTGACAAAGGATATGCATAGGTATTTTTCCAGAAGCATGAACAAATGTCCAATATGATAAGATGCTCATGTCATTAGCCCACTAGGATAGTTGGAATTAAGAAGATAGATAATAATAAATGTTGACAAGGATGTGAAGAAACTAGAATGCCCAGACATTGCTGGTGGGAATATAAAATACTGCAACCACTTTTGGAAAACAGGTTTATAGTTTCTTAAAAAGGTAAACATAAGAATTATCACATACCCCAGCAATTCCATTCCTAGATATATATCCAAGAGAACTGAAGACATACGTCTACACAAAAAATTTTTACATGAATGTTCAAATTAGTTGACTATTAATCATAATAGTCAAAATATGGAAACTACCCAAATGCCCATTAATTGATGAATGGATAAAGAAAAGGTGATCCACACAATGGAATATTATTCAGCAATAAAAATGAATGATGTACTGGTACAGGACATGCTACAACATGGATTAACCTTGAAAACAATATGCTAAGTGAAAAAAACCAGACACAAGAAGCTCAGGTTGTAGGATTCCATTTACATGAAACGTCCAGAACAAGCAAGTTCAGAGACAGAATGTTCATGGGGGGCTGTGTCAGAAAGGAAGGGAGGAATGGGGAACAACCGCTGATGGCAGAGGCCCTTAGGGCAGTGATGAAACACTCTAAAATTGATTGTGTTCATGGTTGCACAAGTTTGTGAATATACTAAAAACCACTGAATTGTATACTTTGAAATGATGAATCACATCTCTGTTAAATTACATCTCATTTTTTATAACAGAGGCATTAAAAAAGGATCATATGTATTTCAGAGAAATTAAGAGAAAAGAAAGCCTGTTATGCTAATTTACATATTTAACATGCCTGGTGATTTTCATTCCTTCTTCAAGATCTGATTTTCCATCTGGTATTTCTGGATAGCCTGAAGAACTCTTTAGCACTTCTTGTTGTGCAGATCTGCTGGTAAAAAATTCTTTAGTTTTTGTTCATTTAAAAATGTCTTTAGTACACCTTTATTCTTGAAGAATATTTTTACTGGTCAACAGGTTTGTTTGTTTTTCTTTCAGTACTCTGAAGAGTTTCACTGACTTCTGGATTTAATTTTTTTGGTATTAATGAGAAATCAGCTATAATTCATATTGTGGCTTTCTTTGTAGCATGTAATTTTTCTCTGGCTACTTTCAAGATTTTCTCTTAATCTTTTGTTTTCATCAGTTTGACTATGATGTGCATGATTCTAGCTCACTTCATGAGCTTCTTAAATGTGAAAATTTGTGTCTTTCACATATATTAGAATTTTTGACATTGTCATACACTGCTATGATGTTTTTATTTTTTTTAATATTTTTTCTGATTACTTTAGATCAGATAATTTCTATTGATCTAACTTCAAGTTTGCTGACTCTTTCATCAATCCAATTAATTATAAACATATTCAGTGCAGGGTGGGGGAGGATAAACACATTGAGTAATTTTTAAATTTTGAATGTTTTGTTTTTCACATCTAAAATTTTTACTTGGTTATTTTTGTTTCTATCACTGATTATATTTTCTACTTCCTTACTAATTATGAATATATTTTCTTCTATATCTCTGAGTAATTTTTAAATTTTGAATGTTTTATTTGTCACATCTAAAATTTTCATTTGGTTATTTTTGTTTCTGTTATAGATTATATTTTCTATTTCCTTACTCATCATGATTACCTTTTCTTTTATGTCTCTGAGCATATCCATTAGCTGGATCACCTCAGTATTATCTCCATTGATTGCATTTCCTTTTGAATATGGGTCACATTTTCCTATTTTTTCATATGCATATATATTAATTTAGTACTGTATCTGGACATTATGATTCATTGTGTAAACTCCAGATTTTGCTATATTTCTCCAAAGAGCACTGATTTTTAAAGCAGGCAGTGACCTTAGCTGAACTCATACTACAAACTCGGCCTCCCCAGTGGTATGTGTGTTGGGATGGGGCAGCAGTTAAACTTTCTGCTCAATACTTTTAGCTGTAACTAGGCTGTTTGTAATTGGCCTCATGGATGTGTTGCTTAGGTATTAGGTACAAGTTTAGGCAGAGTATATACATAAAATTTGAGCCATCCCCTCTGTGGCTTTCTCCTATCTTAAATTTTCCCTCAACTTCCCAATGCTATGTACCCCATTACTTTTTCCTCTGGTTCTTCGAGCCAGTAAGACTATGAGTTTTTATCTGAGTTTTAGCTAACCAGCTTGGTGCTGTCTTGGGTCAGCCCTGAGTTAAAAAGCTATAAAAATGGGGGAAACCACTCAATGTTGTTTTCTTCTTACAAGTATTTACTTTCCTCAAGTTCCTGCTTGTTTTTGAATGTTCTTCATTGCTTTCAAGGAAATGATTTTAATATTTTGATCAGAGTTTATAATTATCAGTAGGAGTTGATTTGATAGGAATTAATCCACTATCACTAGAGTACATCTCCATGACTGGGTAGCAACAATGGTAAATTTCATTCACATGGTAACTGTACTTGGCAAAAGTGAGAGACAATTAAAACAATATATATGATTAGTAATCACATATGTATAAGTGGCTACATGTGTGTGTGCATGTGTGTTGTAGAGGCCAATACCCCTGATTCCACTGGAGAACTTTTATGTCTGAGAACTAAAATAGGAAACTTACAGATGTGGACTTGAAATTGTGGGAGGGTTATGGAACAGAGACCAGATAAAGAGATGAGTAAAAAGATAAAGTTGGCATTCACTTTTGAGGATTGTCAACAGTCTCACATATGAGGGGAATAACTTGAAGTGCCTCCTCTGTTGGTTTGCCTGTTAAGATATAGTTTGTTCAGATTCAAGCTAAATAAAAATAAAAAGCTTTTTGCTATCACCACATACCTGAATCAATTCCTCTACTGCCCTTGGACTGTAGAAGTCCATAGGTCATCAAAAGAATAGAGAGGAGACAAAATAAAACCCTTTCTTATGGGCCAAGGTAGGATCAGTTCATCATTAAAGCTGGGCTTGGACCATCTGATATACCAAATCCTATTCTGGAGGTGAAACTATCCATATGTCTAGCACGCAGACTCAAAGGAAGTGCTCCTCCGTGGTTCACACTGACCTAGATGGAAACTAAATGGAAGATAATGTGAGAAGAGACATGTGAATGGCCCAGGCCAACATGTTCATTTTATAGAGAAGAAACTGAGGCCCAGAGAGGTGGAGCAGCTCATCAAGTTCTCACAGCTACTTGGTAACAGGACTTGGGACTCACCTCCAGGTTTTCTGACTCTGAGTCCACTGTACTGAAACTTACTGATTCACCAGGATTTTGTGAAACCATAGCTTCCCCCAAAAGGGTTCATATTGAGCAATGGATGCCTCTCTTTCACATGTAAAGGCAAAGGAAATCAAGACTTATTTACAAAACGGCAGTGCTTGATAACTCATTTCAAATCATTTAACAGTTTGCCAGCTGGTATCTGTGAAAAGCTATGCTACCACTTCACTGGTCCATTAGCTATTTCAGTAAATGTATCATTATTTGTCATACTTTGTAAAAATAGACTCCAAATTCAAATTATTGCATATTTGTGTTCATTATTCAGGTCTAAGAGACCACTTAGCTAATGTAAGCATCATATACACCTTCCAAATAAAAAATCTGTTTTGGTAAATAACGTTTCTATTGGCAGCACACCACCAGCTTCTATATTTCCAAAGAAATCTTTAGTTTTATTGCTTTGTATTTTTAAATTAAAGAGGTTTTCCCAAGATTTTATGAGAAATTTTTCTATTTCTTACAGTAAAGGCATCTAAACCATTTGGGGATTTTAAATACAGTCTTTACGTAATATTAAAATGCTTGAATTTCCTACTAGCAATGAAGTTTCCTGAAGGCAGGGACCATGCTTTATTCATTATTGCATCTCCAGCATTGAACATGATGTCTATAACGTAATAATCACCTAGTAAGTATTTGTTGAAGGACTAATGGATGAATAAAGAAAGAGATCTTTCTTCCAGGTGACTCCATTATAAAAAGCATCTACAGGATTGAATTTCTCCATTTTCATGTAGCAGCTTTGGTCCCGGGCAAACAGCCAATCAAAGGTTCCAGACACAATCTATCAGGATGCCTGCTGATTCCTTCCTTACCTCAACCTCAAATATAAAATCCCCACTTTTTTGGAGAAACATTCACAGGAGATGGTAATTGCCAGTAGCAGAACCTATTTGAAAAATAGATGGAAAGTGTAGAATGGACTGTACTTTTGTCTGTTTTTTTTTCTTTCCCATATATCTAAGCATTTACATACAGAAGATACGCCAAAACCTTCAAGTAGAAAGCGTTTGCAATATTTCACTTGCCACAGCAGTGACACTACTATAGACTTCCTGAAGACAGAAGAATGTCTTCTTTCACATTCCAGGACAATGTCATCTTTACATTCCAGGGTTTATCACAATGTCTATCACATGGTAAGTGCTCATTAGAAACTAGTCAAAATAAGATAGTGAACAAAAACATCAGTAGATATGTTCTACTTTGAATATATCTAATATTTGTTTCATATACTTTAATATCAACTTATAATCAACTTTACAGAATCCCACCTACTGCAGAAAATCAGGTCTGTTTGTAGCAGCTTTAAAATAAAAGAACATATGACTATTATTTTGCATGGAGTTAAAGCTATAATTTTAGAAACAAACAAAATAGTTTTCCTATTTGTTGTAGGACAGATTTCTCCTGATTTCGCATCTTTTTGCAAGCATCCCTTCTTTTGTCAAATGAATGCATGCCACTAACAAAGCCCAGAGCTATTTAAGATCCAGTGTAACAGATACACGTTCCAAGAACCTTAGGAAAACATTGTGCTGAGCTCTTTCAAAATACTATCCTAGTTCTTGAGCTTAAACCAAACAATAGAGACCTTCAGTCAATACTGAAGAGGAGCCTTAAGGTACTGAGAAGAAAAATGGCTTGGTTAGCAGCTTCACATAACACTGTCAGCCTCCTTAACGTAGCCCAAATTTGCAACTACAGATCAGTTAAGTGGCTTGGATTTTGGTAGGTGTGTTTTGATTGTTGCTCTTGTCCTTTTCTTGGTCAACCCCTCACAGCCAAGGACACTAGTTCCACGTCCCAAATTTGCGGCTCTCTCTAATATACTAGCTAATTCTGAAATTAGAAATCCAAGTTGGTATGTAGTTCTCTATTTAATGAGCAACCTCACAATGCATAAATGGAGGCAGAATGATTCCATTTTAAAAGCCAACCTCATCTTTTTTGAAAGCTAGTCAGTGATGATAAAGAGTTAACCAAGCTTCTTTAGACAGTGTTCCATTTATTAGCTTCATTATTAACAATAACAGACAAGAATCTGACTCAGCTGAAGAAAGAACTGTCCTACAGGACTACTGTGAATGTTTGACCACATTCCTTGTTGGATTTGAGATTAAGCAGAAATTTATTACTCATATTACTCATTAAATTTATATATTTTTTTCCTATTAGTGTTCCCAAGGCTTTGCCAAGTTGTCTTTCAGAATTCTAATGCTCCTGCTACCTTGAATCTTGTTGAGGGGAAGAGTACACTGACTGGTGCAGAAAGAAATATATTTTTCACCGTCCCCCTTCTCCGCTGACCCTCCAGTCCTCTCCAGGCCTTCACACAGGCTTCTGAATTGATTCCATCTGGTTTTCTGGCTTCTGGAATCTCCCTACTCCAGTCCATCACACAGTAATCCCCCTAAAGCACGTATGAGACCAGCCATATCCCTACTTAAAAGAAAAAAAAAAAAAGTCTGTGGCTGTCAAAAGAAGTACGGGTTTGCCTGACATGCAAGGCTATTTATAATTTGGTTTTGATCTGTCTTCCCAGCTTTGTCTCACTTATGCATCTAACCCCACTGAACTTGATTACTAATTATGCTCACACTTTTCCCATGTCTCCATGCTTTTTGACATGCAGATCTCTTCGCTCTAGAGAACCTGGTCACCAATTTCCATACGTATGATGCTAACTCCAAGTTAGAAGTATTTTCTCCTTGATTTTCAAATCCCAATGCATTGGACTGTAATAACTCCTAAGCTCATTTCTTTTTCATATTTTGTGTTATATTTATTTCCATAAAGGTATTATCTTGCTCTCCTCTCTTTCTTCAGACTTTAAACCCTTTGAGATTTAGAAGATGAGTCAGACATTTCAATATTCTATATAACTGTAGCCACAAAGCCTGCACAAAATAGATACCTAGTAACTGTGAATGAATGAATGAATGAATGAATGAAAATGATCTCTTCTATATCACACTATTTTCCCACTTCAATACTATGACAGGAACATAAGCCATTTAAGCAGTTGAATTATCTAACCCAAAATGTGGGCTCTGAAGATCAGAGTGAGTCTATATGCAACAGCTGAAGTGTCAAAACACATTAAAAATAATAATGCAAAAATAACCAGGTGTAATCTACGCTGAGTATTTTCTTCTGGCACCTCTTTCCCTACCATTCAATTTAGAATTGTGTTCTATAATTATCATAACTGCTTAAAGGTCCTATTTTCTGCTGATTCTTAACTAGATAAAATACATACAGCTTTCAGAGATTGAAAATATTAGTACAAGAAATGAACTAATGTTTTTGTTTTAATTTATTAAATACAATAAAAAGGCACCTTACTTGACATAGCAATTTTTTGTCAAGTATTAAGCACTAGGACATGTTCAAGGATCACCTTGAGACGCGCAATTCTTTTTTTTTTTTTAAGATTTTATTTATTTATTTGACAGAGATAGAGACAGCCAGCGAGAGAGGGAACACAAGCAGGGGGAGTGGGAGAGGAAGAAGCAGGCTCTTAGTGGAGGAGCCTGATGTGGGGCTCGATCCCATAACGCCGGGATCATGCCCTGAGCCGAAGACAGACGCTTAACCGCTGTGCCACCCAGGCGCCCCGAGACACGTAATTCTGATTGCACTTAGAAATTGGAAAATATGGAATATGGTCTTTAAGTTGGTTAACAGGATAAGACCATTCAAATCCCTGGACATTCATTCAGGACCTCCTATCAGCAATATATTGTTCTGGATTCTGTCAATTATGTGAACAAAAATAAAACATGGACCACCCTGCCCTAAAGAAACTTTGAAAAGACCAAAACTGGGTTAAAAGTATCGGGACTGATAAAACCAAATGCTCAGGGCTGGGATTCATGCTTCAGAAGAAGGCTCTCACAGTAATGTGGGATGTGGGGTGGTAAGTTAAGAGTAAATCATGGACAGGCCCTGCCATAGAAGGGATGGCCATCAGGGGCTCTGAAGGGCCAACTGTCCACCAAATTCCACTGAACTCACACCCATTTTTTCCCTCATTTTATTCGCTTTACTTATATGCTCAGTGCTACTATTTTCTTTAATTCAAGTTGGCATAATTTCTCACTGGGTTAAATTAATGGCCTTTCAAAAAATCTCCCTGTCTTCTCTCTAGTTCCCTAACCCAAACTCCATGCTGTTGTCTATAGCAACTTCTTTCAGAAATACAAATTCCCTGCCAAAAATCTTGTGATCAGTCTCACGGCGTTCGGGGTTAAATGAAAGTATTCAACTCCTACCATGATCCGACTGTATTTCTCCATACTTCTCCCATTAATCCCAAACCTGGCATTAAGCTCCAGCCACACCATATAGCTCTTCAAAGGGGCCCTATTTCTTTGCCGCCATACCTTTTCATAGGCTTTGTCTTCAGCCTGCAATGCCGTCCCACTCCACAGCCCAACCTGAATATCTTCCACTTATCTTCCAAGGCCCACCTGACTCCACTGATAAGAAAGTCTAGTAGCTAAGAACTGGAACAAACAGCCCTTAAATTTGTGTGGAACTAGAAAAGGCCCCGAATCGCCAAGGAATTGTTGAAAAGGAAAAACAAAGCTGGGGGCATCACGTTGCTGGATTTCAAGCTATACTACAAAGCTGTGATCACAAAGACAGCATGGTACTGGATCAAAAACAGACACATAGACCAATGGAACAGATAGAGAACCCAGAAATGGACCCTCAGCTCTTTGGGCAACTAATCTTTGACAAAGCAGATAAAAACATCCCCTGGAAAAAAGACAGTCTCTTCAATAAATGGTGCTGGGAACATTGGACAGCTATATGCAAAAGAAAGAAACTTGACCACTCTCTCACACCATACACAAAGATAAGCTCCAAATGGATGAAAGACCTCGATGTGAGACAGGAATCCATCAAAATCCTAGAGGAGAACATAGGCTGCAACCTCTTTGACATTGGCCACGGCAACTTTTTTCATGACACACCTCCAAAGGCAAGAGAAACAAAAGAAAAATTAACTTATGGGACTTCATCAAGATAAAAACCTTCTGCACAGCCAAGGAAACAGTCAAAAAAACTAAGAGGCAGCCCACGGAATGGGAGAAGATATTTGAAAATGACACTACAGAGAAAAGATTAGTATCCAAGATCTACAAAGAACTTCTCAAACTCAATACACAAGAAACAAATAATCAAATAAAAAAATGGCAGAAGATATGAACAGACACTTTTCCAATGAAGACATACAAATGGCTAACAGACATATGAAAAAATGTTCAAAATCATTAGCCATCAGGGAAATTCAAATCAAAACCACACTGAGATACTATCTTATGCCAGTTAGAATGGCAAAAATTGACTAGGCAGGAAACAGCAAATATTGGAGAGGATATGGAGAAAGGGGGTCCCTCTTACATTGTTGGTGGGAATGCAAGTTGGTATAGCCACTTTGGAAAACAGTGTGGAGGTCCCTTAAAAAGTTAAAAATTGAGCTACCCAGTGATCCAGCAATTGCACTACTGGGCATTTACTCCAAAGATACAGATGTAGTGAAGAGAAGGGCCATATGCACCCCTATGTTCATAGCAGCATTGTCCACAATAGCTAAATTGTGGAAAGAGCTAAGGTGCCCTTCAACAGATGACTGTATTAAGAAGATGTGGTCCATATCTATGATGGAATATTACTCAGCCATCAAAAAGAACGATTTCACAACATTTGCAGCAACATGGACGGGACTGGAGGAGATAACGTTAAGTGAAATAAGTCAAGCAGAGAAAGATAATTATCATATAATTTCACTCATTTATGGAATATAAGAAATAGGAAGATCGGTAGGAGGAGGAAGGGAAGAAGGAAGGGGGGGTAAACAGAAGGGGGAATGAACCATAAGAGACAATGGACTCTGGGAAACAAACTGAGGGCTTCAGGGGGGGAGGGGGATTGGGATAGGCTGGTGATGGGTATTAAGGAGGGCATGTATTGCATGGTGCACTGGGTGTTATATGCAAGTAATGAATCATGGAACATTACATCAAAAACTAGGGATGTACTGTATGGTGACTAACATAACAGAAGAAGAAGAAGAAGAAGAAGAAGAAGAAGAAGAAGAAGAAGAAGAAGAAGAAGAAGAAGAAGAAGGAGGAGGAGGGGGAGGAGGAGGAGGAGGAGGAGAAGGAGGAGGAGGAGGAGGAGGAGGAGGAGGAGGGAGGGAGAAGAAGAAGAAGAAGAAGAAGAAGAAGAAGAAGAAGAAGAAGAAGAAGAAGAAGAAGAAGAAGAAGAAGAAGAAGAAGAAGGAAGTCTAGTAGCTTCACTGCTCCTTTCCCACTGTCCCCTTTACATTTCCATACTTAAGCAGTCTGGCTCTTCTACTTGTCCAATAAGACAATGCTTAATCAGTAGCCAGAATCCTCTGTTCTAAAATGAAGACTTCAGTGCATACTTACTAGGTCCATTTTTTCCCATGAATCAACTGCCCCTAACATGCCCAAATAAACCTAATACTTTCCAATTTAATAGCCCTGCTATTCTTCAGTAGCCAATATGCTGTTTCTGAGCTGTTTCCTCTCAATTCAATGACTGCCAAGAAATTTCTCTTCTCCAAAGCACTCACTCACCCACACCCATACCATAAAGGAGAGATAGGTCAGTTGATCTTTCCTTTAAACACTAAAGCAATTCCAGGGTGCTGTTTTGTTTTGTTTTGTTTGCCCTGAAAAAACATGAATGAATAGTGGATCTCCAGCCAGAAAGTTTTGCTACCCTAAAAATCTGCTAGTGGAATGAGAAAGGCAGCATTGAACAAAGGAAGTATGTAAAGGGTGTATTCACAGGAATGACAGGAGCAAGACAGAGGGAAGAGAGGTGACCTAGAGTGGAAATGAAGCAAGCCCATCGGTAGAGAAAAAGTGGATCATGTGGTTTCACAAGTAAGATGAGCTGCAAACACCTATGTGCACTTAGAATAAATCAAAACTCTGACAATGACCCATTAAGATCTGCACAATGTGACTCTATTTAAACTCAATCTCATTTTACCCCTTTCATTAGCTTCAGGCACTCTGCCGGCCATTAGTCCTCAGGTGTGCCAAGCCCCTTCCCCACACAGGGCGGTGCACTTGCTAGTACTTCTGCAAAGAATGAGCAGGTGTTTCATGTCTGGATCCTCTGCCTCATTTAGGTCACAGTCCAAAATGTCAGCTTCTCTGTAAAGCTGTCACCAATCATCCCTTTTAAAGGAACCTACGTCCTACTTCATTATTTATTATATCACCCTACCTTTATCCCTTTAGCATTTGCTACAGACTAAAAATATTTTGTTTGTTTATTTCCTGTCTTCTTCCCAAGATAGAGACCTTTTTCTCTCATTCACTGTAGTATCTCCAACACTGTGCCTGGTATGCAGTCGGAGTTCAATATTAGCAAATGAATAAAAAATGAAAGGATAAATAAATGAAGAATCAAAGAGGAACCCAAGCAATAACATGTAACAAGCTTTCTGTTTCTAAAATCTTGATTGGAACTTCTGGTTCTATCAACACAGATGGAGATTGGGAGCCCACAATCAAGTTGTTAACCCCAATTAATTTGATCCCCAAATCTTTGGAATCCCTCAGGCATATTGGATTGACCAAGAACAAAGGGAGTATGGTTGTTGGATGAAGAAAGGATGGCTGTTGGATGAAAGCAAACTTCAAATGGTATGTCCTGTCTCTGCTGACTCCAGCCATGCTATCCATCAGGGCAGGCCCAGACCTTGGGCAGAGGAACACAGAGAGACTATTTTCTTGGTTCTCATGAGGATAGGCCAACATCTCTGTTAGATTTTAGTTTTAAAAAATGAAGTCCTTGGGGCTCCGTTGTTAAGTGTCTGCCTTTGGCTCAGGGCATGATCCCGGCGTTCTGGGATCGAGCCCCATATCAGGCTCCTCCGTTGGAAGCCTGCTTCTTCCTCTCCCACTCCCCCTGCTTGTGTTCCCTCTCTCTCGCTGGCTGTCTCTATCTCTGTCAAATAAATAAATAAAATCTTTAAAAACAAATGAAATCCTTGACTTGATGTGTCTATTGCATATATTAATTCCACCTGTAAATGAGATGCTTTTCACACTAAAGTCTACAACCACGCGGCAGAATAGTGGTTATTACATACAGTTGTCCACTTGCTTTCTAAATGATTGTGGTGGTCTGAAATGTCCCCACATTCTATAACAATCCTCTCTTAAAAGATGGAGTCTAATGCTCTACCAGCCCTTGAATATGGTCTGGTATTAACTTCTGACGAATAGAATGGGATGCTGGTGATACCTTGCAACCTTCAAGCATTCTACCTGGTATCTCTCGAATGTCTCGTTCTGTGGGAAACTGGCCACCATAGCAGGAGCATCTAAGACAAATCTGGGAAAGGACCATGAGGAAAAAAACTGAGGTCTCCTGCCAACATATGAATGAGTCACCTTTACTTTCTTCTTTCATTCAGTTTTTAAATTTTTCCAGAATCACCCAGCCATGCCACTCCCAAATTCCCCCCATAGAAATTGGGAGATAGTAAAAATCTATGTTTTTTTTAAGCGTCTACACTTTGAGGTGATTTTTACACAGCAATACTTGGACTGGTTGTCTTAGAAAAGTTTTTTTTTTTTTTTTTTTTTTTTTTTTTTTACCTAGAACACCTTTTTTTCCACTGGAGCACACTTTGAAGCAGACCCAATGCCCAAGCACCACTGCACAGGTATCTTAGGTAGCTGGAACTAGAGGGGTGTCACTGAATGATGGGTCTAAGCTGTCTACTGCCTGAGATATGAGCAAAGACCAAACTAAGATTAAGTGGGACAAAGTATGAGACAGACAATCCATTATCACCTGAAAATCCACAGCAGAAATAACACAAAGGGTAAAAATCTGTTACTTCAGTGTTCTGTTCATTTTGAGATAGGTCTGCTCTTTCTGACTCACATGCTGCTTTAATGATTTGAAGTCCTATACAAGCTTCTTGTATCCTTTGGAAATTAATCCCCATTCCCACTAGTAAAGGCAGAAACTGCATTATAGAGAGAGTAATAAATACTTGTGACCCCTCAGGGGAAATGTTTTCTCTTCACAGAACTTTGCTTCCCAATACCAGGCCCTTGTGAATAGTGAATATGATTTCTTTGCATTTCTATATTCATTCCAGCTGAGATGGAGTCATGAATGTCGGGAAAACTCCTTTCTTAAAGCTATATAAGGCACTTTGTAAATGATTCATCCCCAGAAAACTGAGAATTGACTATGCCCATTCTATACTTTAGTTCAAAGCAAGGTTTATGCATTTAAAAACAGTTAAGTCCCCAACTCAACTGTTTTTTTTAAAGAGTTAATTATTCAGAGTTCTATTTAGTTAATGATGAGTCACTAGAAATTGGTGTGCACACAATTAGGAGTTGTGGGTCTAGCCATAATTTAGAAGGGAAATGGTCATGTCACTTCTCTGGCCCTCAGAATGCTGCTCTTTAAAAAAAGAAAGAGAGAGTGAGAGAGGAAGAAAGAAAGAGAAAGAGAGAGAGAGAGAGAGGGAAAGAAAGAAGAAAGAAAGAAAGAAAGAAAGAAAGAAAGAAAGAAAGAAAGAAAGAAAGAAAGAAAGAAAAGAAGGGAGGGAGGATAAAGGAGTATAATTCAATGACGTTTGATGTCCTTTCCAACACTATCTGCTTATATGCTCAAAACATTATTAAATTTTCAAATGAGTTCCTTTACTTTCTGTCTTCAGATGAGAATTTCCTTCAGATTTCTAGTTTCCTCTGACACAATGAAATAACAGCATTTTTTACCCTACAACCTTTAAAAGGATAAATAATAAAGTTCTGCAAAATGTATACTGTTTCCACCTAACTATAATCTTATAGTTTATACTGTCACTATTTCTAAATAAGATATTACCTGATATCTGTGTTTTATGGTAGCAAGAAGAATTTAAACTATAAAAACATCTAAAGTACTTTGAGATCATTGAATTTTATAATTTCATAATTCAATGACTTCCTTTGTTTTCTACATTGTACTCTATATTTAGAAAAGGGTGACTATTTTTCTTGTTAAATTAAAACTTGGAAGTAGAGACATCTGTTTTCTGGAACAAATAACGCTGAAGTTGAATTAGTAACCAGGTTATGCATATTAATAACCATTTAGGCCAATTCCATTTAAAATTCTTTGCTAATCTACAATAATAAGTTTTAAAGTTTGATTTCTCACTTGAAGCAAAGGAAGGCAAGAACACTAACACAATTCTATAGATTTTCCAATAACTAAATAATGTGAATACCAAAAAATACAAAAGGTGCAATTTTTTGTGTTATTTAATTATATACCAATAATGGATAGAAAGTTATGCATGGGTTACGGGAATCAAGACTAATATAGAAAAATCAACTGCATTTTCTATATCAGTAATCAACACATAAAAATGAAATTTCAAAAAAATAATTTATATTAGTGTGAACAGAAAATACTTAAGGAAATTTTTTTTTAAATGTGCAAACTTTTACACTGAAAAGTTGCTGACAGAACTTGAAAAAATCATAAATAAATAAATATAGGATGTTCACGGATTGGAAGAAGTTAAATAAATCTCTCCAAACTGATACATAGTAAATTCAATCCCATTCAATATTCCAAACTTTTACACTGAAAAGTTGCTGACAGAACTTGAAAAAATCATAAATAAATAAATATAGGATGTTCACGGATTGTGAAGAAGTTAAATAAATCTCTCCAAACTGATACATAGTAAATTCAATCCCATTCAATATTCCAACAAGCTTTCTGTGTAGAAATTGACAAGCTGATTCTGAAATTTATATTGAATTGCAAAGGATTTAGAAGAGCTAAGCAATACTGAGGAAGAAGAACAAAGCTGGAGAGCTTGCAATTACCCGATCTCAAGATTTTCATAATGCTAAAAGAATTGATACAATGTGGTACTGGCATAAACAAAACGAAGAAATCAATGGAACACAATAGCTTGGACACAAAGAGACTCGTGCAATCAATAGATTTTCAATAACTGTGCCAAGATCATTCAATGAGGAAAAGAAGATATTTTAACAAATTTTCTGAAAGACCTTGGTAAATGTATGAAAACAAAATGTATTTCAACTCCTATCTCATACCGCACATAAAAGTTAGTTTGAGATACATCATAATCCTCAATAAAAGAGCTAAACCTATGAAATGTGTAGACGAAAACATGTCAGAACATGTTTGATCTTGAGTGCTGGCAAAGACTTTTTGGATGTGACACAAAAAGCAATGATCATAAAAGAGAAAAAAGGTTAATCAGGCTTTTATAATTTATTAATGTCTGTTCACCAGACATTTAAAGAAATGAATAGCCAAATTGCAAACTAGGAGAAAATATTTGCAACGCATATATCTGACAAAGGATGTGTATTGAAAACATATGAAAAACTCCTACCTATTACTCAATAATAAAAAGAAAAACAACCAACACTTTTTTTAAAGTAGACAAAAGACATGAACAGACACCTCACAAAGGAAGATATACAAACGACCAATAAGCACATTAAAAGCGTTTGACATCATTAGTCAACATGGAAATGCAAATCAAAGCCATAATGAAATACTTTTCTACACCCACTAGAATGGCTAAAATTTTGAAAACTGAAAAAAACAAATATTGGTGAGAATGTGGTATTTGTTTATGTTGTTTTGGGGAATGCAAAAGAATGCAGCTACTTCGGAAAATATTTTGATCATTCTTTATATAGTTAAAAATACTTTCAACTTTATGACCCAGCAATTCTACGCCCAGGTATTTACCAAGGTAAGTACAAGATATTTTGGTAAAAAAAAAAAAAAGTTCATGAAAGCTTTATTCAAAATAGCATACACACACACACACACACAAATCAAGAGGACAATAGATAAATTGTGGAACTTTTGTATAGCAGAATACTACTCAGCAATAAAAAGCAAGGGGCTACTCTGCCTTATATGCAAGAAATGGATACATTTCAAAAACAATATGCTATGTAAGAGAAGCTAGACACACAACATACACGTGTCTCCTCCATTTACATGAAGTTTTAAAATAAGCAAAGCTAATCTAGGTGAAAAAATAGGAAAAGTGTGTCCCTGGAATGGGAAGTTAAATGAACTGGGAAGGGGCAGGTGGGAGTTTTCTCGGGATGGATAAATTATATCTTGACAGGGGTGTGGGTTATACAGGTGTTTGTATTGTCAAAACCCCCTGAACTATGTAACACTTAATGCCTGCATTTCATAGTATGTAAAATAGACACCATTTTTAAAAATTAGAAGAAAAAAATCATAATTTCTTGTAAAAATCATTCCATCAGGATCCTTTTAAAAATAAAAATGATTACCATGTCAAGAATGTCACTGGGTGTTATACGCAACTAATGAATCATCGAACTTTACATCGGAAACCGGGGATGTACTGTATGGTGACTAACATAATATAATAAAAAATCATTTAAAAAAAAGAATGTAGGCTTTTAGGTGTTTTTTTAAAGTTTTGCTTCCTCTATCTATTTAGCAATTATTGAGTACCTATTATGTGTCTGTCGTCCTAGGCGTTTTGAACACATCAGTGAACAAAACAGACATCAATGTCTGTTTTCAATCTAACAATCCATAGGAGTAGGGAGGAAGACAGAAAATCAGGAAAACTGTAATAAGTAAATGGTGTACTGCTTAAAAAACTGAGAAGTTCTATGAAAGAGAGAAAGCCTGAATGTTGCCATATTGTGCTCTAGCTGCATGACATGAGTTTTTAAAAAGTTACGGATATACCTATATTTACTAATTAGTAGTTTTGTCCCTAGTAATTGATTGATAATGCCTTAAAAACATTCCAGAAATAGGGGTGTGTGTGTGTGTGTGTGTGTGTGTGTGTGTGTGTGTGTGTGTGTGCTGGTTTATCATCCTTGCTTTATTCCTCAAGCTTTTGCAATATTTAATGCCTGAATAAACATACATCAAAACGTCAGTTGGGGTGGATGAAAAGGTTGGTTTCAAGGACGTTGTGTTCAATGCTAATCACATCTCATATGCTACTGAGTCACAGTCACATTGAGTTATCAAGTCAAAGAGCAGCCCTTTTTGTCTTCTGTATAAAAGACAAGATGCTCAAATGTTACAGAATTCAGACGCCCAAGTCATTAAATGTGGTTGTACATAAAAGATGCAGCACTGATAATTCAAAATAGACAAGAAGAATGTGCTCTAGAAATAATTCTTCCACAAGTCATAATATCTGGCACAAAACATAAATAAAGCCCTATTTTTCTCCTTCAGTGCCCTGCCGTGAAGGAGTCACTGAGCCAACTTGTTATCTGCCAGTAGCAGCGAGTTTCGGGAAGGCCTTCAGCTATGGAGAGATTCTTTTTGTATTTTTTAACAAGACATAGACAGAGAATAGAAGAAAACCCCCAACAAAAAGCAATAGTACCAACAATTCAAAACAGGCTCTGAGATGAAATTATCCAACATTCTGAAATATGAAGCCCTGTGTTGTTTTTCTGTAGCTAAAAACAAAACCACAATAAAGTGTTTTTAATGTCTGTTCTTATTTGTTGCTCTTAATTACATATCTTGGAAAAATCCATCTCTAATCAAGCTCTATAGATGTACTAATGGACCTTCAATCCTTAATCTATATAGTGTTAGACGATTCTTTCATGAAAATGTGTCTATTTGCCAGCTACAGCTTGTGCTTTCCTCTCTCTTTGTACGTATATGAATCTGCTCACATGGAAGGCCTGCTAAAATGCACATTTCTGGTTCCCACTCAAATTTCTTTCCTCAGTGAAGTCTTCCTCAACCAACAAAACCATAAGTGACTTGACCCCCATCCCCACCCCTTCAGCTCACACAGCATGAACTTCAGTCCCACTTATCTTGGTCTAAAATTATACCAGGGCATTTCCTGACTACAACAACCCCTCTTGGAGGCTCATAGCCCAGTTAGGGAAAGAATTGTAGGTTACACACAGAGCCCAGTTTAGACTCAGATTGCATTCTCAAAATTCTCAAAATTGAATTATAAATTTTGTTATTAGAGCTATTATGCATTATGATTCTTGGTGGGCCCATAAAAGCTCATCTAACCCATATAACACCTGAAGTATAGTATTTATAGCACCCTTTGCAAAATTATTTTCCTGAGAACATGTATTTTCTCAGAAAAAAAAATTATATGTGATTCTGTTCTACTAATACACTGCCAACATGAGTTGATCAAAAATGTTTAGGTGATTGAGAAAAATGTTTAAATGGTTGTTGATGATAAAAGATCCTATCAAATCCCACGAATTGGTATATGTCTTCCTAAGAAATCCACACGAATGATCCTCCCCTATGGTTCCCGAGTCTCTACTCAGCAGCTTCTGTGAAACCGCATATGAATTTCAAATGCTGCATGCTTTCCATCACTTGAGAAAACATCTGGCAGGGTGTGGTGGGGAAGCTGAGTGTTGACCATATGGTGGAACCATCTTATCTCAGCTTCCTAGATATTTCTATTAAAGGGACTTGGGCTTGTTTTAAGTTATTAAATAGAGTCAACATGCTGCTTCATTTGGGTTGGATTCATAAAAGCACAAAAGTTTTAATAAGATAATGCTATTTGGCCCTTTTAGCCTCTTCTCTCATACTGCTCATCTACAAAAGCATTCATTAGCAAAGGTGTTTAAAGATAAAGCAGAGGTGGTTCAGTCCACTAAGCAGTTGACTCTATTTCAGCTCAGGTCATGATCTCAGGGTTGTGAGATAAAGCCCACCTCAAGCTCCACACTGGGCATGGAGCTTGCTTGAGATTCTCTCTTTCTGTTGTCCTCTGCCCCTACCTCCTACACCCTCCTTCTCTTTAAAAAAAATGGTAAAGTAGAAGGAAAATATCTGGTTCATATATGGGTGGCTTCAATCTGAAAAATAGTCAATAAAAATATGGAAATAACAAAGAGTTTGAAATGAAGGAGATTACAAAAATTAAGCTAGTTTTCTGCTCATTTCCTTTTCCTTCTACTCCTTTTAGATGAGCCTAGATTTTTCCTTAGTAATCAATGCAATTTGTGAAAACACAATCTTTCTCTGAAAGCCCAGCTCTGTGGCAGAAATTAAGAGTTTCTCTTACCTCTTAGTTCCCCCATATCCAGAGTTGTCCCAAGTTGTTCTAGTAAAGCAACTCTTGCTGCATTCTTTTTGTGTTTCTTGCCATCGTAATGTTGCTGGGCCATGAGAGGATTGTTAAACCAGGCTGCACAGAGCCCACAGTATCTGTCTGAATCTCTTCTTTGATATGGAGATGGTACCACTGGAGCAGTGTCCACCCTTGGAGGTTTAAGTGAGTTCAGGGGTGTTGCTGTGAAGGAAAACAACCAGAGAGAACAACAGGCCAGGTTAGTCCATTACTGAGTACACTTGTCTTCAATATCTGAAGATGGAAGTGTCTCATGTTCATTCTAGAGCTCGAAATCCAGAGCTTACTGAAAGCAGGAAAATGATCTTTGCCAGCCTTCATTTTCGAAGGGGATGCAACTGAAAATTCCTAATTTATTGAGGTCAGATTTCTACGCTCTTATGCTTAAATCTGATAGTTCAGGAGACCATCCCTTAGGAAAAAAGGAAGATTTTCAAAAATAAACTCTTGGAGGTAAGGGATAGATCCATTAATCAAATTATAGCCAAAACTTGAAGTAAACATTTAACAATTATGGCTTGAAAGATTCTGAATGAATGAATTAGACATTTCTGTGTTATAACTGGAAATAACCAATAAATAAAGAATTTGCCCTAGTGATAGAAGCAGATCTTTCAGTTACAAGGATTCTAACAGTCGAAAAAAATCGTGCTAATTTTGTTGTCAGTTTCTTCTGTTTACTGTGATAGGTTATTTTCGACTCATACCTGCTAAAATTGATGTTGAAAGTACAATATTGTTTTAAAAGACCAAAAGACAAACAGTATAGAGCAGATGTTGCTTATCTAAACTGAAAAGGCATAATACCACTATTTTGATATCGCACAGCCCCAGCTATTAATTTAAAACATTCCATTGTGAGCTTTCAGTTATTTTTGGCCCAGAAACAAAAAAAAAAGAACCTAACTTGAAGGAGTTTACTAAGAGAAAATAAAAATAACTTCTTTCTGCACTACAATACACAATTTGCTTTCCATCCTCACAGTAACTATGACTTGGATTACTGTTCCATATCTCACATGATGGACTTCAGAGATGCCGAACCATTCACTGGATGATGACATATCTAGTTATGGTAAAGGCAGGACTCCAAATCAAACTGTTAATTTCCAAGGCCCATGTTCTTCACAATACCTCTAAACACTTTTTTTATACTTCTTAATAAGCAATTTTATAATAAGCAAATTTATATACTTTTCTAGACCTCAATCATCTTTGTTCTATACAAGATTTAATTTAATTTTGGAAAAAGGTTCTAATCCAAATATTTTACAAAAGAAAAAGCATTTAAATTCTCATATGGCCCATTAGTCATAATGCAATATAGCAGTACCTTCTGTTGGTCTTTGCCTCTGTAATGTGGAGTGCAGTTGGCAAAACCATAAACATTAGGGTCATTCCACGGAAAAGCTTAAATCTGGAAGCTCAATAACAAGTTAAGTAAACACTTAATCAACTCCCTAAGCTTTCAAATCAGTTTAATGTGAGTGCTTTTTTTTTTCAGATTAAATAATAAACACACAAATAAATACTTGCTAAATAACATTTTGATTCAAGAAATGACTGGTGTTCTGGCAATATCTTGAAAAAGTCTTTTCTTCTCTATCCAGAGATTTCATCAGATAGGGAGGTTTTAGGTAGCTTAGATGAAACTAAATGATATTATTTCTATTGGGACTTAGAGAAATGTAAGTCTCTTAAAAGCCTCATTGCCAGATTCAGTTATATATCACCACGTGAAAATAAAGCTCAAAAGTGGGCCATACCACCCCAGCAGCCACCCAGTATCATCTGTTATGACTTAGAAATGCTAATAAAAGCTACAAAGTTGACCTGTATGTAAAAGGACTTCTACCCACTTTTCTGAAGAAAAGTGGATCTTGTTTTCAAAATATCCTGCAACCTTATCAATTTCTGAGGATTTATATACATCTACTGTTTTTTATTGCAATGGAAAACATATCATATGTTTGCCATCAGAATGAATGCTGATTCTTGAAGCATAACTTACTTTTCTCTCAACTGGGCTCTAAAAAAACATCTAAGTCAATTTTATCTATTGATACCTTACATACCACTTCTGGCAGGAGTGGTGCACAATAGAATATCCATCAAATAAGATAATCTTATCCTTCACACAAGACAGTAGGTTAATGCTGCATCTATATTGTAGCTTCTTCTCCTTAGTAATGCTACTATCCAGTGTACAGCTCCAAAGTTTAATTTTTCTTATGCTCCTATTTTCAACTGTCACCAATCTCAACCCAGTTTACATTTCCTATAAAGACAAAGGCGGCAACATGAGAGAGTGGAACCCACCTTGACTCGAGGTCAGAAATCAAGGTTGGGTTGGACTCCATCACCCACTGAGCTGTGTGACCTTTGGCAAATCTCTGATGTCTCTGGTTTCCACAAGGTTAAAATTCAGGGTCACCATCTCTTTAAAACCCATAGTGTGGGGATGGAACAAACTACAGAAGCTCTCTCCTCTCTCTCACTCTCTCTCTCTAATGGCTTTGACTGGATGCCAAATAGTGAGGTTATATGGGAAGAGAGCAGTTTCCAGATAATAATGCTAAATCTGTGTGTGAGCATGGATCATAACACCCATAGTTCTTTGGCAAAAGTATATTATTCTAATAAAATGAATGCAAAGTAGGGCAAAGATTATTGTTTGGTTTGAAAACATGCTTATGACAGAACAGTTTAGTTGATGTATATAGTTCATTGCTATTTAAATTTCATGCTTTATGTTTTTATTTTAATTGCAAAAATATTTAGCTAAATATTGACTTTACTTCCTCTCTGTACAACTCAAAACCAGGAGTTCATTAACCAAAACCAGTAGTTTTCAACCTTGGGCGAACATTAGACTCAGGAGAACCTCAAAAATCTCTATGTCCAGGCTGTCCCCAGACCAATTCTGTTCAATTACATCAGAATCTCAGGGTAGGAGCCAGGCATCAGGATGCTTTAATATCTCCTCCCACATCACCGGGCCCATGTTTCCAAAGTACAGCCAATATTGAGAAGCACTGGCACAAATATTGCCAGACTTTGTTTGAAAATGACTATACAATAGTCCTCCTAGAACTTCACATAAAAGAAAGTCACATACTACATCCCACAGCAACAGGGCCAGTGGCTAAAATGCCACATCATTATCTATGAAGCAGAAAGAAATAATAATTACTTGGCATTTTTTAAAACCCTGATCAATTTCTCCATTTCTTCAAGATATAAACGTTTTTCCAAAATAGCAGCTAATGTTATAAATTAATATTATGAAAGTTACATAATAATTCTGATCCCTTGTCTCAAGCAGAAACTCATATACACATCGAACTGCTGAGGCACTGTACGCCCTACCTTTGACTGGCACCATCTCCAGGCTTGTCCACCATTCCTCTCCTCCTAGCTAAACACCTGCCCTGCAGGGTGCTGGTCAGTCCCATTTTCTCTGTGAGGCCTTGACAACCCAAGCAAGAAGTAGTTCTCCCTCCTCTAAACTCAAAACACTTACTAACTGCACAATTCATTTGATATTTCTTAAACAGCACATTATAATCTTAGTTGTATACACCCATGTGTGTATGTGTGCGTGTATTAGGGAAATTAGATCATAATACCTACACTTCAAAACTTGATATTTTGGTGTGTGCTGTCTTCTCTAACATATGTCCACAATCTCTTCTCGTTTCAATTCAGAAAGGAACCAAAACCTATAAATTCAAATTTTTCTTCATGATTCATTTTTTATTAAAACCTGAATTCAGAAGAGGTTATTTATAGTCTTTATAGAAATATATATGTGTGTGTGTATATATATCTCTTATATAAATACTTATATAAATACTACTACTATATAAATATAAATAGATATATAAATATATATCTCTTATATAAATGTATATATATCTCTTATATAAATACTCATATAAATAAAAAATATAAATAATAAATACTCATATATATATATCTTATATAAATAATATAAATATTATATAAATACTTATATGAATTATATACTTATATATAAATATAAATATTTATATAAATACTAAAATGACCCTAATGTTCATGGTTTTGCCAACTGCACTCCACATTACATAAATACTACTTATATAAATACTTATATACTTATATAAGTATATAAATATAAATTTATAAATAAATAAAATAAATGAAATGTGAATAAAATATATAATATATGTTATATGATATATATAATCACTTAGTGTAAACCATTAAGTCCCCAGTATTTTGAATAGAAAATCATAGCCAATTCAGAGTAACTAAAATAAACTCAAGTTGTTCTAATACTTGAGACAATTGAAACCAGTCTCCAAAACTTGATTTCTAAGAATCACCTGACATGGAATCATTTTCAATATCCTTTTTATGCCTTGCATAATGTTTGTCAAGAAGCAAGCACTCAACAGCTATTTATAGACTATTGGCTAAGTTGTCTTGAGTAATATTGTAGAATAATATGCATCTCTTCCTAGTAGAATAACCTCAGTTGATCTAAAGACAAAAATACTTCCAGCATACCAGTGTGTGCCTCTCAGAACACTTCCTCACTTTGTAATGTAACACTGTGTACAAGCAGACTCGCCATGAGTCAGCACGTTGCATGGTGCCACTCACATAATAGATCTCATGCCTTTTGCTAAATGAATGAATGGATGGATGGATGCTCTTTGCATTAGAAGTGAATAAAGTACTGGCAACCAAGAGTTTTCTTGTTTCTTCTAAATTGTGTCATTTAGGCCTTAAGTACTAAGTGCAAACATAAATACTAGCAACCTAGTGACAAGATTCTGGGTAGAGGTATGTGTGTGTGGGGGAGGGGTGAAGGCTAAATTGTAGAAAGGCATCATGTCAAAGTGTAGACACACATCCCAGTCTCCCTGTCTTGTGGGTTCAACTGGATATACTGAAAGTCAGTATTATCTCAAACTTCTTTTGCTGGGGTGGCCTATTTCTGTGTTTTTTTTAGAGAGTTCCGATTATGCACATCATTCTGGAAATTTTACTTTCAAACAGGAAGCCATTTACTCTGTTCATTTAGCATGGCATCTAGACTCCTCACTCCAAGCTTCTGGCTCAGTACCAACCATCTCAGTTTGCCTGGAACTGAGAAGGTTCACGGGACATGGGACTTTCAGTGCTAAAACAGGACAATCCGAGGCAAATTAGAACGAATTGACCACCCTACCTTCTGGAGTCCAACCTGATTTAACATCACACTGGAAAAAGGGATTAGTAAAAATTTTGGAAATAATTGCTTGGGAGACTAGAGCAGGTCTTCTTTCAACCAACCAGGAAGGATCTAGCAATAGCTCTCAAAGCTTTACTTGTCAGATCACCACAGGGTGTCCTTAACCAGAGAAGGGGATAACACAGCAAGCAATAGTATCCTCACCTGCTTGTCTGCCCTCTGGACCATGGCCTCAGAGTGTCTTCAACCCCACAACGTGCAACTTTCACTGACATTCCCTACTCTCTCTCTTTCCCCCCATCTCTCCTTGCCTTTCCTTCCTTGTCCTTTCCTTTCTTCCTCTTCCACTCATTCCTGATGCTTTCTAGGCTTTAGGATAACAAAAATTAGTCCATCCTCACAAAGGACTTTTCGAAAAAGTTCCAGGAATTAACTTCTTTTAATGTATGTGGCTTTCTCACCTAAGGCGTTCTTATCCATAATACTAATTCTTCAAGTTTGTATGATATTGTGCAGTCTGTTCCATGTATCTTCTTCTTTAAGTTGTCCCCAAATCCTGTTTGACCAATGAGGCAACTTGAAGCTCAAGGAGATAAGTCAACTATCACAGGGCCCCTTAATTAATAAGCAGCAAAGACAATGACAAAGACCAGATCTTTTGACACAAAGACCAAACACCATGTTTTAATGCCAACTAGTTTCTAGTAATGCTGAAGAAGTGATAGGCCAAATAAACAAACAGATTAACCATAGAGTCAGAACAAATTTCCCAGACTTCAGCATCTGTTCTCAGTGGGGATTATTTGGAAATATGCATTTTCTCTAAAACAATTTTTCCAATTTCTAGTCCCTGTGATCAGCAGCCTTTCCTTTTTCTCTTTTTTCCTACCCTAAATCAAATTAATGATAGTAGGAATCCTTTAGCAAGTATCACTGTTGTTTGTGTTTGGGTTTTTTTCCCCCTAAATGCTGTTGACAATTAAATTTGACTAGGCCATTCAGGCCCTGGCTGAGGAGACAGCTGTCAGTGTGTTCAGTCTTCTAGTCTCTTCTGCAGGTAAATGCCTCAACTCAATGCAAACAGAAAAGTCGAGACTCAAAATGTACATTTTCTTTGTATTGTTATCAGAGGACAGAGCATCTTGTGTAGATGGTAGATGCTTTATGAACATGTGATGAATAAAAGAAGAAAAGGACTAGTAAATTTCAGTTAATATCAACTTGGTGGATTTTCATGTTTTCATAAATGGCGTATGATAGCTACATTTTAAATTTTGGATGATTTCATTAGACTTTACAGGGTTAAAAGCAAGTTAGATGTTCATATGTGGGGATAGATGAAATAAATTGTGGGCATCTATACTCTGAAACACCATGCAGCAATTGAAAACACATATTAGAAAAAAAAAATTAGTGACCTGAAGAAATCCTCAGGATATAATGTAAACTAAACTGTGTTTATATGTACGGTGCAAACCTAATTACTTCTTATTAAATTATACACACCCACCTATTTAAAACTATAGAAAGACCAGAAGGCTATAAATCAAGCTCTTAGCAATAGTTGTTTCTTAGTCGTGGATTATGGTGATTTGTTTTATACTAGAGGATATACACTCCTTGATGCAGAGGGAAAACATTTTTATTTTACAACTTACATATAGACCACATTTCATGCTAACTTGTTTTAGTACAAAGTAGAGAAAACACTGCTTAGGAGACCTGTGGCGCCACAACCAGGTCTTAAATTAAATTGCAGAAGATTTTATTTGCAATGATTTATTAATTTATTGTTGATTTGGGGGAAAATGGGTTGGGAGAAAACTGGCTCTGCCAGAAAATGATGTAAAAGCCCCAGCTTCTCCTATTTCTCCAAAAGATACAGGGGAAAGCTGTTTTCCCACTGTATGGCAAACCCAAAAATCACTCTCGTTATTTAGATAAAATGAAGTAACACTCTTCCTTCTCATATGTTTGCAAGTGAATTCCGCTATCCAAGACTGCAAGATAGAAAAATCCATGTGCTATTTATTTTATGCCATGATGGAAATTAAAGACACTGTAAAATATTTCATGTTCCAAAATACATGCCATTAAACACTTCCTGAGAATAAACAAAGGCGAGGATGACTTAACAGAACAATCATTCCAATTCAATTTTGTATCAAAACTCTAATTATAATCAGCCTATTAACAGGAACTGCTTCCTCACCCACACTACATTCATATATCATCAGTCTTCATTAATATAGTATTCATAGATCATTGATTTTCATTAATATAGAATAATTCCCTCTAGTTTCAGTCACTGATTAGGTTCTAAATATCTTAAGTATGCCTGTTTCCTGCAGAACCTTAATCTTTGAAAATGAGCCATTAAACAGAACTTCAGAGGAGATGAAAGTCCTTTTATAGTTTTCTCATATTGTTTGACAAAAGAATCCTAAGGCTACGATACTCCACGTTCTTCCATGTGGTGAAAACAGAGGATGTAGAATGTAGGTTCCACAAGGACAGGATCTTGATCTGTTTTGTCTGCTGATGTATCCCAGGTCTCTAAAACCAGGCCTGGCACATAGTATGTGTTAAATAAACCCTTACTGAATGAGGGGAACAGTTTATTCTCCATAAAGCTATCTGTGTAAAAGAAGGAATTTTACTTTAGGAAATTTTGCTAGTAGGGAGGCATCCTCCCTGTCCAGACTGATCTTAAAAACACCTGCTGGTTGGTTATGGCCACAGTTCCCAAACTGTATAGAGGCACCCTGGGATGAAGCAATAAACACACAAGGGAACCATAAGATCATTTAAAATTCTGTGAAAAGCATAGAGACATCCATTAGATACCATGGGAACCCCTATCTTGAGGAAGTTCACATTTTCAACATTAGATGCTACAGTCCTTTGAAAGAACCTGGATATTTGGAGGCTACTGCCTACCTCCATTCCAACTAGCCAACCAGTGAGGAACAGGAAACAAAGATGACAATGTCCAATCTAATCCAAAGATTAGGGCATCACCCAGATCAGACAGTGTTGGCAGAGTGAGGGAGAACTAATGAGCTGAAACCTGAGGACGGGTACCAGCTTTTATTCTTTCATTCTGCTGGCACCATCCCTCACTTCACCTAATCTATATCCCATGCTCACGGATGAGAATGATTTACTTATCCACCAGCATTAGCTATTCAACTAGAGAGCCAGCTTCCTGGATCATTTCTTATATCCTATGCATATTTATGGAGGATTCAAAGATGAAAAAAGCAACCAGTTCCAGAAGCACAGCAGAGATAAAGCACAGGCTAAGTTCAGAAGTAGACAGAGAGAAAGGGTAGCCTTTTGGACTGAGCTGTAGGAAGCTGAAAACTTAGAAGTCGTTTTAGAGAAGTTAGTACTGATATTGTCCCCTGAAGAGAACGTATGTATCTCTACTTCACCCTCAGCTAGCATGCTTCCCTAATCATGTTTCTCCACTCAACCTGAGTGTTGAGTGACCTTAAGCATATATCCCTAAAAGTCGCATTGTCCTTAATAACCCACAGTTTGCAAGTTACAAAAATTGCCTCTACTTCATATTTAAAACTAAATGAATATGAATATTAGCTATGCATATATTTTGCATGTATCTATTTGGATTTAATCCAGAAATAAAGTACTCTTTTATTAACTGCCACTTGGAAACTGCTAAATCTGAAAGTTCAATACTATTCTGAGTTAGCTCTATAAACACAAAGCAACTCTAGAACTTCTTGAGGTCTTCTAAGACAGATGGAGCTACTTTTCTCCATCATGTTAGTGCTCCCAACCCTTGGATCACGAGAATCCAGGGTGTCAAATGCTAAGGCAAGAAGGTTCTCCAATCCCTACAAGTTTAAAGACAATTTCCTTATATCACTGCTTCTCATATTAAGCAATGAAGTTGGTGGTCAGAGGATGACTGCAAATAAAGAAAAGATTTTAGACTAGATAAGATTTTACAAATCAATGTTAGAAAATCATTAGGTTAATTTAGTCCCTGAGGGAACAGAGGCCAACCCAGAGCCTGAATTATTTAAATGTATCGTCCATAATTGTTCATTTAACTATGGCTTGACTGCAAATTGCATACTTCATTGTTGCCATGCAGACACAGCCAAATGGGAGTGCATGAGAGAGAATATAAATGATTTCTATTAGAGAATTTTTAGGACAAGAGTGCCATTAACAGCTAGTGAAAGTGACGCTGCTTAAAATTTGCAACTGCAAGTGTGCTTCACAGACCAAGAGCATCAACTTCACCTGGCAGTTTATTGGAGATGCAAATCTCAGGTCCCACCCTGGATCACTAGATGAGAATCAACATTTAGGAGAGTTTCAGGTGACTGGTCTGCAAATTAAATTTGGGAAGCACTGAATTAGAATCAACAGTTCTCAGCCCTGGTAAGGGTTATAACCACCTGGGAGATGTTGAACACTTATGGACTCTAGGTCCCACCCCTGGCCAATTAAATCAGAATCCCTGAAGGTGGAGCTTAGCAATGGCAGGCTTTGAAGCTTTGCAGGTGCTCCTAGTGTGCAGCCAGGGTTAGGAAGGATCAGATTGGAGGGACAGCACCTGGCATGGACCTCACTTTACCTCAATCTTATGAAACATCTGCATTTTTATGTTTCATTTATTCAACTCTATGTACTGGCACCATGTTCCTTATTAGCATACAACACCAGTCCTTGTGCAGCTTGAAATATAGAATGAAAATTCCTTTTTTTAATGGAAATACTTTTAATTAACTCACAGAACTATTTTACTAGGTTGCACAAATTCTACAGAAGCCTATTTATTCAAAAAATCTAAGAGGCAACAGATATAGAGAAAATAATAGGTTTTGAAATAAAATCAAACTAGATTTAACTCAGGATAGGGTGACTTTCTGTAGTGAAAATATTTTCTAAAATTAAGTAGAGCTAAAGGTTCAACCTCATTTTCTGTTGTGCCTGCTTGATAGAAGTTAGTTCCCAGATATCCTGGCCACAGAGAAAATGAACATTGCAACCAAGATCTCCTAACTCCTACTTCATGTTTTCCCATGTCCCACGCTGACATCAGTTCTACCAAATTGACATATAGGCTGCCCTCCCAGAGACCAGGAACATAGTAAGCATGAGACAAGGGAGTGTGTGGGAAGACTAAGTCAGAAAAGCTCACTTGGTGGTCATGAAACATTCATGTATCTATCTGGTCATAAGTTTGCGGTGACTACAGCAATCTAAGATTCTTTCAAAGAGATCCAGGATGGATTGTAGAATGCTAGGAAGTAGAGAGAAGAGCCAGTGAGGTGGCTTAAGGAAGAAAGGTGTATGAGTAATAAAGGATTTGGGATTACTTAGCCAGAGGAGGAGAAGCTGAAGCATTACTTAATAACACTTGAAACACATAGAGGATTACAGAATTTAGACTGATGGTCAGCTGTTTTTCCAAAGCTGCTAAAAAGGTAAAACAGACTGAGCCTGAATGGTAGGCCTTTAGAAGACAAGAAGCTTAAGGGAACTGATGCATAATGTTAAGACACGTTTACCGCCCCTGGGGTGGGTAGCTGAGGAAGGTTTGTAGAATAAGACCATTATTAATACCCAGGAGTGAAAGGGAGAACATTTAAACCATGCCAGATGATGGGACTTAAGAGTTAAATGGAATCTTGCTGGAAACAGAGGTGGGTAAGATGGTAACTCAGGATTCTGTGAATTTCTAGGGATAACCCAAACTCCATGCTAGGCATGGGATGAAACAACATTTTTTAAGGCAAAACTCTTGAATATTAAAACATCAAGGTTAGGCAGATATATGGACATCATTCTTTCTGACTTATTTTGACTAAAAATGATTTCGCCTTGTGTTAAGAAAGGTCAAGATCAAATATATGCCAGAGTTAGTTCCTGCCTCCCCCGTCCAGCAGCACGCTTGATATATGAGTTTTACTAACTCAAAATGAAAGGTCCAAGTATTACGATTTCATCAGCTCTGTTGACTGAAAAGCAAAATGAAGACGATAATCATTAGCACTTTACATAATCAAGATATAATTACAGCAGGAATTCCTGAGTACACCTTTAATTCCAGTCTCCTGCTTCTCAGTTATGAAATCTCAACAGGTGGTGTAGAGCAACAATCATGCCTACAAATCACTGAGGACTCTCTCAGAGACCTCCATATCTCTCAGTTCCAAGGACTGCACTCAGAATCCCCAGACCACATCTTTAGCCAGTATCACCAACAATAAGACTGGTTGCAATTCATGGTACCTCAAAGTGGTCAAAATCCTCTTGAAAATCTAGATGTATTCATAATGACAGCCATAGGACTCAACAATGTATGCATTTAGCAAACAATTAGCAGGAAATCCTACACAAGAGAAGCAGTTTCTCTAAAGGCTGAGAGTAAAATACGAAAACACAAAATTTTATCTTTTCTAGCTTTCAAATAAGTAAACTGGTTTGGAGTCTACGTCACATAACAATTTATACAGCAGAACAACCTATTGAGAAATTAAATAATTGTCTTATTTTCCAATAGACTCACTTCATAAAAATAAAAGGTGTTTTCCATTGCTTTCCAAAATAGGGTCTAAGTCTTGAACTCTGGCTTTCCCCACCCCCAGGACAGAATGAACAAATGTACTTATTCTGGGCTATCTGAAGAGCAAAGGGATCTGAGTATCAAAGAAGGGAGTACCTTCTGATACCAGGAAAGGAATTATCTTATTAGGGGCTGCAAGTATGGGTAGAGACCCGGGCGTCTTAAAAGCAGTATGTCTAAGGCAGCAGGACATCCCCCAGAAATGTACATAATGGAGACTTGGCTTCTTTTCCATAGCCTCACTTGGCACAAAGGGCATGAAACCATCGGTGGAAGTCTCTGACCTGAAGGAATATGTCAGCCTGTGAGGGAGACAAGTAAGTTGAGATCCACTTCTGGGGAAGCCCCAGGGCTTCACCCACAGCCTATGGACTAGCACACAACAGCATCCTGGGTGACCATAAGGTAGCCAGAACCCACAGGCTGGGAGACTTCCTTGAGGGTTCCCTTATGCCTCTAGGCCCTTGTGTGGCCCTAAAGAGGGAGGAGAGAGTACCCCCAAAGAATGACCAAGACTATCATTCTAACCCATCTTCAGGGCTAGAAGACAGGAGTAATTTACACTGATTTTCAAAATACAAAGAAATATGATATTTATTGTATTCAAGTGCTATCCAGTAATTCATACTTATTGTATCTGATTATTAAAGAAACCAACCTGAGTGTTACACAAGACTTTTGAGGCTGCCATTTAAAATATACAGATATTTCAAAGGATAAGAACACAGTCTGGGACATTTACTACCAATTATTTTAGGTAGAATGCTTACTTTACAAGTGCCTTCTCGATTTCATAGACTAGACAGTTTTAGGGTTCTTATCTTTAATGGTTGATTTAAGAGTTATTGCCAGAAAATCTTTCACTGAGAGTTTTTTCTGAATAGTAATGCCTTCTGTGTATGGATTCCACGCCTTGACCACTTCCTCTATTGTCAGTTTCAGCGTAAGCACAGGAAACTGACAATTTTATTGTTCTACTCTATTCCTTAATGAAAATGTGTTAAAGAACACTTTCTGGAATAAAGGTATAACCACATCATAAAAGCTGCTGAAATAATCAACTGTCTTATGCCACTATTTGATCATCCAAAAAAGAAAAGTGAGTTTATGCTATTGAAAAGGATTTGTGAAAATCATCTAGGCAGTAGTCTCATTGTTAAAATCTTTAATTCCATTCGATCTTTGATCTTTTGTTTTGCTGGTCATCAAATAGAAAATAAAAAGACAGTAGCCTTGATCTAATCATTGCCCCAAGCCTCTTGTGATTCAGTGTTCAAACATGTAGAGGCCAAAAGAAGTTAGCTCACTTCACATTGCTAATTTATTTAAACCCTATTTATTTGTTTTGACAATGTGACATCATGGAAAGATTACTGCAAAACAAAAGAAGTCTCTTTGCCATCAACCCGTTATATCACCCTGGGCAAATGGCTTTACCTCTCTCTAGGCCTGTTTCCTCATCAGGAAAATGAGATGGTTGAAACAATGATTGGTAAACACCTTCCAGCTCTGCAATTCTATGAATCTATTACTTGTTGTAGTTGTAAGCATTAGAAAAGACAAAAACATCATCGGAACAAATGCATTGATCTAAGGATGACATCTTAGAACATGCCAGCTTTTCTAATTTAGAAGAAAATGCACTGCTATGAAGATCTGCCTGTTTGACAAAGTATTGTTTGCATCTATTAAAACAAGTATCTAGACAGGCCATGCTGGCAAACCAAATAACCTGATTCAGATGATAGAACTGCTGTAGTGTATGAAATCTTATATGCAAATAGGAGGTATTGATTGAACCTGGAGTGCATATATTATTTAAAATTTGAATTTATGTAACTTACAAACAGATCTAGAATACCCTGATCTTTATTCATTCAACAGAGAACTCAAATAAGCAATTCCGTGTCTGGCATAGAAATTTATGGAAAAGTTCCAAAGCTCTGTCTCTCTCATTTTCAGCAGGAAATAAGGAAGGAAAGAAGAGAAGCAACAAGATTGCAGAAGAGGAATATATGATAAACACACTTACACACAAGACAAGCAGAGTGGACGAGATCATTGCTTATCTGATCCTTTTCCCACATTGTTCACTGTTCCTACAAATGAGAAATACTTGATTTAAAGTTTATAAATTTATCTTTGTGGCTTTGTTGCTTCCGATCATTTTAGGGAGAGCCTCAGAGTCTGAACTGTGCTGTTCACTAGGTGAGCAAAAATCTGTAGATCATTTTTGAAGCATTATTTGTTACCACCTCAGATGAAGGAAAGGTCCTGAAATGTACAATCAGAGGCCCTGGGTTCAAGTTCCAGTTATGCTATTTTACTGCATAACATCAGGCAAGCGTTACCCTGCCGTCTTAATTCCCTCACAGGTAGAGAGAACGATACTTTAGACTTCGTGCTTTTTATGAAGAGCAAGTGAAACAATGAATGTGATGTTTCTGATAGAATGTCTTTCACATTATCAGTTATGATCACTTATTTTATTATTAGTTTAGACTCTGCCCTCTCAACTATGCTTTTACCACATCTTAGGATCTTTGAAATGTTATATATTTTTATTCATTTTTGAGTGATGAATGGATTTTTGAAATGCTTTTATAGGTATAATGAATATAACTTTTGATATAGTCAATTCCTGTTATTCACAGTTAGTTATGTTCCTTACAAAGTCTCCAAAGAACACGGAAGAAGCAAATACCAAACCATTGTTCCTGAGGGGAAATTCAGCCTATCGTCACATCTTAGTCAACTGATCAATATAGAACCTTGTTTTATGTGTGCTTCTGTTTAAAGACACCTTATTTAATATATAGTTTTGATTCATTAACATTTAACTCAAAGTCAACAACATATAACTCATGCCTAAACTAAGCTAAGCTAACTGGGTGTTGTATATAAGTCATGAACCACTGAATTCTACTCCTGAAACCAATATTGCACTGTATGTTCATTAACTGGAATTTAAATTAAAAATTTGACAAATAAATACATAAATAAACTAAGCTAAGATAAATGCATGTATTTTTTTGCCATAAGTTCACAAGGGCATAACATTGTAAAATGGAGTCTGACTTCAGAGCCTTTGTTTATACTCTGTGTTACTCTTTATTTCACCTATCATACCAGGAGAAAAAGTTTCTTTAAATCAAGCAAGCAGACAGGACACGTATGACCCTTCCTATAAAGCTGGGAAACCACTGCCTTTGATCATTATATTTATCAGAAGTTTAAAGAACCAAGGTAACTTCAATACAAAATAAACCTATAGGTATTTAAATGCCTATCATTATTCTCATGTATCCTTCTAATTTGCACTCATCCAACAAATATTTGTTAAATGCCTACTACATGCCAGGAAGCATTCTACATGCATTCATCAACAGAGCCATAATGCTGTGATGCTTCTGGAACATGCTTCAGAAGTGTTTGCTGTCAATCTTCTACTGTTGTTAAAAAATACACACATTACAGAAATTTCAAACTCTTAAGGGTCAAAAATGAAAGAAAGGTTACTGCCAAGTTTGATGCCATTTCCTGTCAAGCCAATGATGTTTGAGAATTACATAAAAGAGAGTGCTCAATATCCATTTTTGCTAAGAATGATAGATGTATTCATAAAAGCTTCTATGTGAAACAGTAACTTTAAGGGACAATGAATCAACCAGGATAGATTAGTCTCCCCTGCAATAACAAACAACCCCAAAGTGTCACAATAAAGGCATCTTTCTTGTTCTTGCAAAGTCTAATGTAGGTTGAATGGCCCTCCTCTGTCTTGTAGCCTGGTTTTAAAGTAATGCACGTTACATCTACACATAATCAATTCAAAGTCTGGGGAATGTCGGAAGGAAATGAATTTTGGATGAGGAACTTGTCTGCCACAAACACAAATTAATTTTCTTGTTAATCCTAAATATAATACCTAACTATTCAGATTACAGATAATCTTAAAATTTCACTTTGATTAATGGGAGACAATGGGGAATACCTGTATTTTACAGATTTTTTTTCCTATGCTTCAGATTTCTATTACATAATTCATATTCTCTTCAAAAAATTTTTAAAAAATAGCTAAATGGTGTCTTCTTTAGAATTTTAAGTAAGAACGCAGTCTCCTTATTTCAATTATCTTGTTTGATGAGTTTACCATGAGAAAAGGGGGAAAAACACTAGCTAGCAAGCATAATCTCAGGGCCTATGGCCTTTGTCATGTGCCATCAGTTAAAATAAATTGGCCAAATACATGTGCACTCAGAATTTCAGAATGGGAACTGCTTTGGGACAAGATCTTTGCAGATGTAACTAGTTAAGCCAAGTCGAGGTCATACTGAATGAGGGCGGGCCTCAAATTTAGTGACTGGAGTCTTTACCATAAGAGGAAGGACACAGAAACACACAGAGAAGATGGGCGTGTGGCAGTGGAAACAGAGATCGGATTGATAAGGTTAGAATGCCAAGGGAAGCCAGCAGCCACCAGAAGGCAGAAGGAGGCAAGGAAGGATTCTTCACTAGAGCCTTTAGAGGGAGCATGGTCCTGCCCACAGCTTGATCTCGGACTTTCAGCCTCCAGAACTATGAAAGAATAAATTTCTGTTATTTTAAGCCACCCAGTTTATGATAATTTGTTGCAGCAGCTCTGGGAATCTAATATAGATTGGATCATAGATTTCAACTAAGAATTAAAAATCACAAGTTATAAGCATACTAAGGCTTTGGCAAAATCTGGGTAATAGTCATCTGTTTAGTCTTCATAAATGTCTTAGAATTTTAGACCTAGTGGAGACATTGGCTGTCACTCGAGGCTCACAGCTTCTCTGGAGACCTTTCTTGCTCTTAACAAGGGGAAGGGTTCCCCTTATTCTTAATTCTTGGGCTACCTCCGCAAGGTACATCTCTCAAACTTCCCTCTGCCCTCAGTCCTTCTATCTGCTGACCCCCGTCCTGTTTGGTGCCTCCCCTTGCTCCTCATAGGTGTGTACAGCCCAGGAAAATGCTTGCATTTTATATACAAACCCACCAGTACCGTTCTCTCCATGCTGCCTCTTCCTTGAGATCATTCATTATTAGGATCAGAAGTCAGCAAATCTTTCATGTAAAGGACCATGTAGCAAATATTTTAGGCTTTGTGGACCATATGGTTCCTGTCACAACTATTCAGCTCTGCCACTCTAGCCCAAAATCAGTCTTGACCAAACATAAATGAATGTGTATGATTGTGTTCCAATAAAACTTTATTTATGGACTGAAATATGAATTTTATGTATTTTCCCAGTGTCACAATATTCTTTTGATTTTTTTAAACCATTTACAAACATAAAAACCATTTTTGGTTTGCAGATCATACAATAGGCAGCAGGTCAGATTTGGTCCTTAGGCCAAAATTTGCTAATCCCTAATCTACATCAGTGGTTCTCCAATGGAGTCAGATTTGCCCCCTAAGAAACATTTGGCTATGTCTAGAGACATTTTTTTTTAAATTGTCACAACTAATGAGGTTCTTCTGGAATCTAGTGGGTAGAGGCCAGGGACACTGTTAAACATCCTATGGTGCATAGAACAACCCCTCCCCCAATGGAGAATGTCAAGACTCCTGAGATGAGAAACCCAGGTCTAGATTAAGGATTCCTTTGAGAAACTGAGACCCTTCCCTAACAATCTCCATTGGTTAGATGGTTATTAAGACCTTACTTAAATGGCTCTCCTCATAAGTTCTTCCCAGAACACTCCAACCACAATTACTTTAACCTTTTCAATATCCTCTTGAATTTGGAGACCTTCACAGTGTGTTGTTTTTTGTATTTCAGTGTCAATGTTCCCTCCTATTCCATGGGGAGCCTCCAGAAGGCAAGGAGCATCTCATTCATCTTTGTGTTTCCAGGACACAGGATGTTGGTTGAGAGGGACTAAGCTAAGAAAATAATGAAATAAAACCTTCACGTTATGAATTCTCTTATGGTGGTACCAGATGAGGGAATTTCAACTTTGATGGAGAAAGGACTTCTATCCCTTGGGGTGGACATTTTCTGTCTGAGAATGCCAGCTTCTCTGGGTCAGTCACCAACAGAGGGCCCCATGCTCGATGCAGTCTGAACTACCTATGGCTAGAAAGCCAGGTGGGATTGGAGCTGGCTGAGCCTCCACTCAGTGAGAAGCTCCATTTAGAGGCAGCTAGGACTTCCTGCAGCCACTCCTGGAGGCAATAGTGACACATCTTAAACATAGGTTGAGCTCGGTGTTAGAAGCTACACTGCCTTCCGTGAGGCAGGAGCAATTGAGGCCACCAACAATAATGGATTTGGCAGAATTACCCAGCCCTGACTTTGTTCTGCCCTGCTCCCATCTGACAAACCTGATACCCCTTGGATTCCCAACTCAGCTTCCTTCCCCATCTCCTGATCCTTACCCTGAGATCTTCCCGGCTTACAGTTCATATCTTCCCCTATTCCAGCCCCCTGCACTGGCTGTGCTTCCTCCAAGGCTGCTGGTATCAGCTAGTCCATACCCTGGATGGCCAGGCGAACACCTTTATTAATAGCCCCCTGCCTGGCAGACATCCAAAGCCCCCAGCCCACAATCCAGAGCTTCAGTGGCTAGCCTTTTGAGCATTCAAGCTGCTTCTATCTTCCAACTTAACCTCTGTTCAAATCTGATCTCCTGCTTATTTCTCTTAGCTCTTTCCATTTCCCATTTCCCCCATCTACCCAGTCACACTGGATTAATGTTTTGTTTGGCAGATTTCTGTGGATGTTTTGATTCTTCTTTTCCCCCAGGTTTCTGTGACTGTGTATCCCGGCCCATACTTCTATGCTTGTACTAGTCCTCAAGCAGGGACTGAACACCAGATTACATTTTTCTGTCACTCTCTGTCATGGAGAAGAATACGACAGGCAAGCGTGTGTACGGGAATGTGGCAGAATTCAGAATAAGTGTGAAGACATAGTTCCTCTGTGAAGAGTGCTTAAAGGTAATGGGTGAGGCCGGTGGTGGGTATTAAGGAGGGCACATATTGCATGGTGCACTGGGTGTTATACACAAATAATGACTCATGGAACACTACATCAAAGCCTAAGGATATACTGTATGGTGACTAACATAACATAATAAAAAATTATTATAAAAAAAAGACTAATTGGTAAGGTAAACTCACCAAGTGGAAGGAGCCATAGACAACAGATAAGATATTTTAAGTACAAAATTATATGGCACAGCATTCAGAGAAGAGTAAATAAAAACATCTCCATTTCCTGAGTAGACAGAGCTAAGATTTATTGAGCACTGTGATAAGCACTTTGCATTTATTAACAGCCTGTATAATCATGATAGAAAACCCTTAATAGAAGTCATAGCATTATACCCACTGTATAGATGGGGAAAAGGAGGCTAAGGCAAGTGAAGTCTTCTGCTAATAAAGGTGGGGGGGTGGTTTCACATATGTCTGCCTTCAAAGCTGGTGCCATATGCCTTGCAATTTCCAGCAGCCATGACACACTTCAGAGACCACGTGAGGCCTGCACCGATGCTTGGAAGATGAAGCTATGGAGACCCACAGCAGGAAGAGGGAAGGGCCTCTGGGCTATAGGACAGTGGCCGAGAAAGCGCAGTGGGCTGGTGGTACAGAAGACCTGTCTAGAGAAAAGGTCTGTGGAGCAGATAGAGGCAATAAGGTGGGAGGTCCAGAAGAACTAACTTGTACAAGCTTCTGCACACTAGAAGAAGGAATTCACCTTGCTTTCGATGGAAATAGACCAGAGGTTTTGCAGGGTACAGTAATAAGTTGTGTTTGGGGAATAAGACCCTGATATGAAGATAGAACTTTTGCCCCTCAGGCAAGTCCCTGGCCAGAGTGACGTCAGTGCTGCCTACATTGCACGTGAGCTTCCCTGAGTTGAATATGTGGAAGGCACATCAAGGGCTACCTTTTTGGCTAAGTATTTACTTAGGTCTGTGTCTATCCTAGAGGCTGCTGTAACAAATTACCACACATTTAATGGCTTTAAACAGCACGATTTTATTTTATTATCATTCTAGAGGTCAGAAATCTTAATTCCATATGCAATCTTAACTCCTCCTGTGTAGCACCTATTCATAGAGACTCTGGGGATCAGGACAGGGACATCCTTGGAAACCACCGTCTGGTCTCCTGCAGGCAGTGATCTTGCCCTCGGGGCTTAGTCACTGGCAGACCTGCAGCCCTCTAGCACACACCCTATGCGCCACCCAGGCAGCTGTTTGGGAAAAGCCACACTTCACTGTGGATCCCAGAATGAAGCCATGATGCAGCGTACAGCCTCAAGGCTCTGTCTGGTTCCTCATCCTCCTCACTCTGTTAGAAGTGCTCACCTTCACCCACAGACTCAGGTCTTTGTGAGGGGCATCCAGGGCCAAATCCCAGCCTGAGGTAAACAGAATTCGAGCGGTGGCAGCCTGACCTCTGAGGTTTGGCATCGGCTTCTAGCCCTTCATCAATTTGCGTTTTGTCTCTGCTAACAGAACTTCTTCCACGTTCCCGGTGTTCTCTACCTGCTGTGGGTCCTCATTTGGGTGTCTGGTTCCTTCTTTCATCCTTGAAGATCTTGAGTTCTGGTCTTGAAAATGATTTACTATTTCATCTACTTGCCAGTTATCAGTTTCAGATCCAGGGTGCTGCCCCCAGTTTAATGATGGGGTCCCTCTCTCCTCCTGACGGGTCCCCTTGATGCCCAGGGCCCTTTTGTCTCCTCAGCTCCGCTGCCATCCCCTACCCCCCGATGCCCACCAGCATTGCCTAACTCCAGTGGGCAGCTCCGGTGCCAGGCCCTGCCTTGGCTCATCGAACTTGTCTCAGAAAGGTTTGTCTCCAAGGAGACACACATGATGTCTCTTTGTGCTGTTCCCAAGGTAGTGTTTGAACAACCCTGTGTTAACCAGGAAGTCAGAATCTTTGATAGAAAGGACTCAGGCTGTCCCCCCAACCCCGTCAACTTATTTACCACATGCTCACCTGTGAATAACCTTCTACTTTCTGAAGCTTTTTAATCTATCGTTTGCTCCATAAAAGGGTCAGTGAGATAACCACATCTAGTGTTAGAATGAAATGACAGATGAGAAAAATGAGCTTGGAAAGTATAGTGGACCTACCAAAGATCACACTGCACCTTAGGCCAAGATGAGGTCTGGGCTCCTGTCTCCTGACTTCCAGGCCAACATTTTTGCTGCCTATCAGGTCAGTGGGTAAGCCCACTGTAGCATCAGGCAGGCAATCAGGGTGGAAGGACTTTAAATATCATCTAGGCTGAGGTCTTCAGATGGAATCCCCTCAGGAAATGCCCTGCCAAGTATCAGCTAGCTTCTGCTTCAACAGCACCCCACCCCCCTCAGCCACACATCCTGCCTGAGTCTGATGTCAGCTCCAGGGCCTGCTACTCTGGAGGGACAGCTTACATAGCAGCACACCTGAGCAGGGCACTGCTCTCTCCAACATCTTGATCCAGTTAGTTGGCTTTCCTTTTGGTTTCATTACAGAAATCTCTGGAACTTAGAAATCTTTTTCTTATCTTGAGTTCAAATCTAACTTTTTAATTTTCTACCCACTAATTGGGTATATCTGTTGCATCCAAGCACACATTAACACACTCCTTCCCATGCACTCACACTCACACATGCATACACACTCTGACATATTCTCACACACACTCACATATTCTCACACTCTCACACAATTACACTTACACACATACACTTTCACACACATTCACACATGCATTACACACATATTCTCTCACACACTCGCACATTCCCACACACTCTTACACCCATGCACACACACACTCACATATTCTCATAATGCTCTCATACACTCACATGCACACACATACACACACTCTCACATATTTTCACACACTTTATCTGACACTCACACATGCATACACATATATTCTCTCACACACACATATTCTCACACACTCCCTTACATAAATACACTCACATATTCTCACACCCACACACACACAAGCACTCACCTTCGTGTATTCTCACCATGTTTTCTCACACTCTCACATCCACACACTCTCACCTATTCTCACACACTCCCACTCACACACACTCACCTATTTTTACATACTCTCACACTCAGACACACACATAAACACACCCATACCATGAATCTCTTTTTTCCCATAATAGCTTTCCAAAGATTTGCCCCTGAGCAATCTCTTTTCCATGCTAAAACACCTCTGCTTCCCTTATTCTCCCCCTAAAGAGAGGATTGTCATGCCCTACACTGTTCCAACCTCTGGTCTGTGCCTCCTCTAAATCCTTCTCATGGTATGGCAACCTCTGGCCAGTCCCAATCTGGGCAAGACCTCCATGCTGAGGTCTTCTGACCCCCAACAACACAGTGGGCCTCGAATTCTCAAGCGTTCATCTTACAGCAGGATCTAGAAGAGCATGAACGAGAACAGAGATTCTGAAGCACACTAACCAACAAGAATGGGAGCTGGTATTTGTCCCTGCAGATCTGTCAAGCATTTCAGAAATTCCAGTAAACATGTTCCCATCTGGAGAAGACAACTCGAACTGCAATAATTCTGCAGGAGATCCAGTTGATGCTTGATCAAAGTACATCTTAAGTAGGCGGAAAGGTAATGATTCACAGATACCAATTGTTCACCCTCGTCAGATGGAATAGCTGGGGGAAGCACTGAGCTGTGCTTCAATTATCCCTACCCAGAAATCACTACAGTTCAAGAGCTTGTTATTCTGGGAGGGGTACCTTACACGGCATATCTGAGCAGGAGACTTGTTTCTCCTTAGCATCTTAATTCAGTTGGTTGGGTTTTATATGTTCTTTTTTTTCCCCCTTTTGTTTTCATCAGAGAAATAATTTCAAGCCAAGCTGATTGATTAGGCAGAGCTGTTCCTAGATGTGCATAGGGCAGCCACAGCTTAGAGGGTGACATCCTTTAAGAATGACCACTGGGCTTAGCCTCATGCAGCAAGAAAGAATGGCAGGTCATCCTGACTCTATTCAGGGTGCTGGAGGGACTGAACTTCATAGTTCAGGGAGCCCACAGCCTAGGTGTTCTTTTCTGGTGCCTCTTGGTCCTTATCTTTACTTACAGTATGTGAATTTGTGTTTGAGACCAATCTTCAACCTACATCCTTGGTCTGGAAACCAGGTTCCTGATTTGTTCCTTACACTTGACTTCTAGCCCAATCCTCTTGTCTTAAATGATGGTTCCCTGTCACACTCTTAACAGCCTTTACTTATACCAGTCTGCAGTTAGGGCCCTGCTACCACCAGCCAGACTTTCCTGATGCTGGTACCCAGTTTGATCTCTGCACGATCTCTATCCCTAAACTCTCCATTGCTAGGTTCCACTCTCCTATTAAACCCTCAAATCTTATCCTCTGCTACACCTCCCAATGCCTGCCCTCTGCTTATCCTTGTACCTTATGACTCACCTGGCTCTAGCAGGACACACTGCTTCCTCTGCTTCCTGCTAGCAGCTGGGCTAACACCAACCCAAGCCCAGGGACCAATTTAGCTCCCAGACCCTCTAATTCTGTCTAGTGTTGCCATCCTCCAAGACCCTTTCCGCTCCAAGCGGCTTTAGAGAGAACGGAGAAGGGAAATGTGCAGCCTGGGCACTGTGAGTTTGATGAGGAAGGGAGATGCTGGCATAAAGCAGTTGAAATCTGCTTCCCCAGCTCAAGCTACAAGCTGATAGAGCTACTTACCTCCCACCCCACCCTCATATCCTTCTGGCCTAACTGGCAATGTGATTTTGGTCACACTGAGGACTGGGCCAGCTCTGTGGACACCAAGACAAAGTCATGAAGTCAAGGTTGCAGTTTAAGTGCTCTTGATTTTTCCTTTGGAATATACTGATGGAAACTAACAAACTACCTCTAAGTTATATTTACCGGCTCGGAGGGCATTTGAATTCAGGAAAACAAACTGGTGCTTGGTTATCTGGAGGATGTATTTAAATTCACAAAGAACCATTTGTGCCATGTGGTGATTTTTTTTTTTTACAGAAATAATAACTCTCCCCTTTGCTAATTGACATGATAAACAAAGATAGAGCTTCTCCTCTTCCATCACTACCTCCAAAATTAAATTTAACAGCAATTCTCTGCTTAGGCAGAAAGAACAAATGGGCTAGTTACTCATTTGTGGAAAACAGGTAAAAATTTTCCAGTGACTGTTTCTTTGAGGTGTCTATTTTAAGAAATTTGTTGGGGAGTAGGTTACAAGGTGAATATCCAACCTTTTAGAGAGCAAGAATCAGGAGTTTCAACTGAGTGACTGCTTATAAAATGCTAGCACACAGGGTGTGGAACAAGCTGAGCTCAGCTCCAGATTTCAGGTGTTTTGCAACCCCATCCTATATCTGAATGTCATAGCCACCTTTACAAAAACAATACCCTTTAGTTAAACTAAGTAGAAAAATATAGTGAAAAGATTCCTTGCTATTCTCTAGGTGAAAGAAGATATTTTTCTTAAGGAAAACACTGGTGAGAATAAAAGCCAAGTATTGTTTTAGGCTCTCTCCAATCTCCAAAATACCATTTAAAAAATAATTACGCCCACGATTTATGCACGATTCATTAGACAGAAAGATAAAATGCACTGCTAAATTTTAATTGCATTGGAAGAGTAGACATCATGAAATATACCCCCAACTTCTCGGGATTATAACCCAGCCTAGGAACAACTTCACCTCAATTTAAACCCTGCCCAAATAGTCTAACTCGATTCAATTATAACAGCATTTTAGTTTCATAATTTGATAGACTTATGAAGAATTATTTTAGTTAAGCAATTACAGGGTCAAATGATCTTTTATCAATACTTAAGCTTTTTTGTTGTGAAAATTAACAGGCTTAAATTACAGACAACAACAGGAATTGTCACCTCAGGGGGAAGAATGAAAAACACCTTAGTTGTCTGCAAAAGAAACTGTTTTTAAAGACCACAGTTTTCCTCATCCCCACCCTCACAAAGATAAGGGCAGGATCATAGCCTGCATTATACAGGCACAGGTGAATCAACCCACTAGACACAAAACACCACCCATACAGCTTACACACTGAAGCTATGGAAGAAAAGCATTCATTACATAATAGGTACAGTATCTTACATAATATATAATAAATATGATAGACAACATCTTGCAGGATGCAAACAGCCCTGCAGAAGATGTCAGCTGATGAATTACTAAGCTGAAAGAGCCAAGGTGAGAGAATGAGCACCTGCAATTGTATTTAATAGTCTTATGGCAGCAAGGTCAGCTGGGCTACCTGCCCATCCCTTTAGGTTTCGAAGGGCATCTACCTGTAGCCTCTATTCAGGCAGCCTCTTCTGAAGAGGGAGCATAATTAATAGGGCAGGTGCAGCGCCTGGACCTCAGTGTCTCCTATGATCACTGTTCACACACATACCTGTGGTCTTTAGTGGGGTTTTCTCTCCTAGCAACAGTTTTAACCTTTTGGCATGGATTTTGCCTTGATAATGTGAGTCAGCCACCACTGCCGAGGTAAAGGACATGTTACAGAGTGTACAGCACTTATTCTTATCCACCATATCGGCATCATTTCCCTACGAGGAAGAAAGAAAAAAAAAAACAGCATTAGAGGGAACCCCAAGTCCTAAATTTTTTTCCCATTCCATTTTGTTGCAAATGAGATGTAACACAGACTTTCTCATTGAAATGTCTACTTTTTGCTCTGCAACTTTTTTTTCTTCATGACAATCATCAAAACATTTTCAGTTATTGACTTTAACCTACATTTATTTAGTGGCTACTAGTGCCAGACACAGGGAACACAGGACACATGTGCAGATATGAGTTACCCAAGGAAAACAGGATCCATGATAAGGTGAGAGCACATTGTGTCTGGCACCATGAGGGAGAGGGTCTCTAATTGCACCCATTATACTCATTAAAGTAAGTAAATTATCAGAGTTCAGATGGCCTGAATTATTTAGCAGAAATTATCATTTGGCATACAGCTCTGTCTTTCACCAATTTTAGCCTCACCAGGATACATGGCCACATGTTCAAGATTTTCTTTTTTAAGATTTCTTAAAGGACTTGAACATTTTTCATAATTAACTGGAGTATATATCATAAAGTTATGATGGCCATGCCTGCTGAATTTTCTACAACAGTTTGTATAATTTTCTTTTCTTTGGGAAAGGTGATTAGTTAAACACAGCACAAAATACTTAAATCCAGCTTGATTTTTATTCTTTTGTAGGACAATGAAAGTTAAGCATGAATCAGAAAAAAATAAATCCTTTGTTAGATCATGTGACCTGGCTATTGTGCACAAAGACCATCAATTACCTATATTATACAAGGGGAAGATTAATCCATGGGCTCCCCTCCTGCCTAGTGAGAAATTGAGGGTAAGGTGGACTCTCAGATAAGGAGTTAATCTATTCCTTAATGGGACAGCAATAGTGAAGCATCTTTCTATTAAAGAGCAGCCTTGGATGAGGATCTGGCCCTGTAATAGCCCCTTCTCTTCTTCCAAGCAGGCCCAAACAGTACAATTTAAAATGGTATAAGCGGAAGGATAAAGGTGGGGATAGGATAGAAAAAGGGAATTATATATTTTCTGCAGAATAATAAGATGTCCAAACTGCTGGAGAGAGTGTTGCCTTGCAGATTATGTGGCAGTTAGAAAAATAACTCCTTTCTCTTTAAGGCATTCATTTGTAATCTCTCTCTCTCATAATTAGTGTTGGTCTTTGGGAGGAGTATTGTTGGTGGAAGGGGCCACCTACTGCCATTTATTCTCTTGACCTTAGATTATTAAATCTTAGTGTGCCTCCCTGACCCCATTATCACAGTTAATGGGTGAGATTTGAGGAAATGTAGTGCTAGGGGTGGAGGATAACTGAGAAGAAATGAAGCCTATATAGAGAAGAAGAGCTCTCCCAAAGGTCCTTTCCTGGACAGAGACAAATATTTAGGGCAGGACACCTGGTTATGTCGTGAGGCTATGTCTACTGAGTCATCCTTACTGATGATATTTAAAGCTTTGAGTTGCTTTGAGGTTTCCCTTCACCCTCGGAAATAAATAAATAAATAAATAAATAAATAAATAAATAAATAAAATCACTAATGCTTTCACACCTTTGTGCTGTATACTATGGAAACTAACAAGACTAAGTAGTAGAGGGAAAAATAGGCTTTTCTTTACCTACTTCTCCAATCACACCTAGGAGATGCTACAGAACCCATGGAGGGAGTTTGAGTCCAGAGATATCAGGAAATTACAAGTCAGGGAGTTACTGAAGGGTTTGAACCAGTAAATGAGGAGTAGATATCTCATGAGGGCTGAAAGACCCAAACTGGTACTTTCCATTATACTGATATTAACATTAAAAAAAAGAAGATGAAGAAAAAGAAAAGAAAAAGAAGATTGTTAAGATGAAAGTGGATGCTTAAATTACTCATTTTCACCTTCTTATGCATAATTTGAGTCAAAGCATGTAATTTTTCTTAAAATTAGGAATAAGATCATAAGCCAAAGCTTAACCTACACTCTACACCTATTTACAATCTGTGAATCCTTTCTGCACTTTTAGCAAAAGTGCTGGCCAAACCTGGCCCTTCTCCCTGGAGCTCCAAGATGTAGACATTTCTACAAAAAGGCTGAAAGCCCAACACAGGGGTTGGTATCAGTATATGAAGTACACTCAGAAATCATTTTAGGGTAAAGAGCTGCCTTTAAACTAGATACTAATCAATTGATTTATGATACTCATTCATTCAACACATTTCTAAGGACCTGCCAAATATGTTAGATGCTGTGTTAGATGAGTATGACTCTGCTCTCTGTTATTAAGGAGTTTGGGAGCAGGAGAATTGGGAAGGACATCAGAAGATAAAAGGAAAATAGTATAATCAAGAAAACATAGTCTCCTATTGGACTTACACTCCCTCAATCATAAAATTTTTTAAAAATGCAAATTAAGGCTATTTGTGTGGATTTTCATCTCTAAGCCTTTCTCATGCCTTCCTTATCACTTCTTGTCTAATCCAGTCTTTCCAGAATCAGTTCAGTTTAATCATCACTTCTTTGAGATGAAGCTTTTTCTGTCTCCCTCTACAAAACTGAGCATCGACCTTAGGTCCTCTATGTGTCCTGCACATCTTTTATAATAGAACACTGAATTATTACATGCATATGTTTTCACATTTGGTCCCCTCACAAGCCTACAAAACTCCTTTAAGGTCAAGGAAATCATCTCATTGGTATTAAAGCCCCAGCCCCTGGCACAATGTCTGTCACACAGGGGGACCTATAGATGTTTACTGACTGAGTAGGGCTGAGTGTTGGTTTGTGGGATCAGTAATTCACATGACATAAAAATCAAAAGAGGAGACATAATGCGAGGAAGTATAGTTGTCAGCCAAAATCTTTCAAAATGACATGACAATGGCCAGGAAAAGAACCAGAGGTATCAACAATTTATAAACTAACTTGAAGGTTCAAGTAGACGAACATTGTCCAAAAATTTATGTTAGTTTCATCATTGTTTTAATATATATACCTAGCTTTCTGCTCTCCTGGGCAATATCATTCACATAATCTTATAGAAGAATCAAAGTATAATAGAAAAAAACTAATAGTTAGGTAAGAAAATATCATGGAATATATGCCATAGTTGTAGAAGAAGGACCAAGAAAGTTTAAGTCTCAGACAATAGAGAAACTGTAGTAGTGTCCTGAGAAGTTAGGCAGTCTTTGAAGCCAGCAGGACATGTTTACTGGATATTTTACTAAAGAAGCCAATGTAACTCGCATGATACAATTATAAATACCACCAACTTGGACTATTCTAATGACCCTGGTGGAAACACAACTACCCAGGAAGAACCTTAATACTAACCAAGGGCCTGCAAAGTGGTAGAATTTAATTGTGTGTTCTTGGCTACCTAAATCTCAGATTAATGGCTTCTTACAGTTACAGATTATATCATCTTTACTGGAGTTTCCCACTGCACCCAGAGCAATGTTGATATATGGCTCAGGGCAGAAATTCCATGAAGTTTGATGAGCTGACCTCCATGAATACATTTAAAGTTTCTAGCGTAAAGAATTGAGAATGGCCTCAAGATATCAAATAAATGAAGGGAAGTCTAAGATTATCCTAAATTATGGGTTTCAAACTGGAGGCAAAAATTCAGACTTTTTCGACATAATGGCCACATTGCTGAATGAAAAAAAAATTGTGGAGTATCTTAAGGCTGCATAGTCATAGCATTTTGCAAAGGTAAGAAGTTTTCAGAAGAATTCAATCAAGGTGGAAAAGGCTGGCTGACTCTGGCCAGAAATCAAGTCCTGAAAGTCCTTTTTATATCTTATAAGTTTTTTTTTTTTTTTTACTTAACTCAAATAACTGCCTTAATTCTCCTTCAGGTGCGTACAAGAAGCCTGAGAGGGATTTTCACTTCCAGAATGTCAGAGTGAGAAATTCTGTAAAATTGCTCCCAGCAAAACAACCATAACTGCTAAAGATTATTTTTAAAAATTCTTTAAAGTCTCTGGAAATAATACTAAGAGAAGATAGCAAATTAAGAAATATTTATTCAAAAAATATATTCTCCCAGTAAGAATAGCAAGAGTATATGGTACTTTAGAGATGACCCTCTCCCTCCCTACCAACTGTCCAGGTAAGCATGATAGAAGTTCCATTCTGATTGGGTGTGGTCAAGAAAATAGGGCTCTCTCTCCCATTAGCTCCTGGTTAGGCGCTATTAGGAAGGTCAGACCACCAACATTAGTACCCTTTCTGCTCCAAGATGCAGAAGATAAATTGCTGGCAATGTAGCCAAGAGATCAGATATTCTCTTCCCCCATCCACACTCATTCATAGGACAAAAGCTCTATCTTAAGCACAGCAGACCAAAAATATTGGGACCCTGATTGCCTTGCCCAGATTGCTTGTAGGACAGGGATTCCATGCCAGGAGAGACAAACTGAGAAGACAAGACCCTGACACTTCTGCCTAGCTAATAAAGCAGGATTGTCATTCCAGGAGAAGCAAGCCACTGTCCCTGTCCCTTACTCTGAAGCAGTGGCTCAGAAATTTTTCCCTAAGAACAGATGGGGAAGAAAAAGTACATAAAAACAGAAAGCTTTTAAATTCTCTCCAAAGAAACTGACTTCATTTGAAATCGAGCATTGAAAGGCTTAAGCCTAAGGTTGCTTTCAGAAACAATGGAAATATTGCTGGTAAGGTATTAAGAGAAAGCTGATAGCTCCATTAAAGCAACAAGCTAAACCATAGCTTACCAGAGAGAACCAGGGAAAGAGATAGCTCAGGAGAGCCTTCTGGAGTCAGAAGAAGACTTCACTCAAAAACTAGTCTTACAAAAAGTACAAAATTTAATTAGATCACACTGTGCAGCATTTATACTCCAGGGCATTGACAAAAACAATAGAGCAATCATCCAGCAATTAACAGAGTCTAAAAGATGTCTATGATTCCAGTAGTGCCAGGCAGTTTAACAGATATCAGAGAAAGAGACAGTCAAAGAAAGTCCTATACAAATCATTGCCATCCCACAGTGACTGTATCATTCCTAAGGCTGAGCTGCTGAGCAGGGACATTAGTCACTGCACATCTTGGAAAAATAGACACTACTAAAATAGTCTTAGACATTAAAGTAACCAAGACATTGGACAAATAAATAAACAAACAACAACAAAAACAAGTTCTGGAGCATGGAGTAATCTGTATCCAGCATCACTACAATATATTAACTAAAATATTTAGTTCTCAACAACAACAATTATAAAACATGCAAAAAATTCAGGGAAGTATAACCTACACACAGGAAAACAACAACAGAAAGGGCTCAGATGTTAAATTTTTTTAATGATTTTTTATTATATTATGTTAGTCACCATACAGTACATCCCCAGTTTCTGATATAAAGTTCGATGACTCATTAGTTGCAAATAACACCCAGTGCACCATGCAATATGTGCCCTCCTTACTACCTATCAGATGTTAAATTTAACTGGCAAAGACTTCAAAGCAACTTCACAGATTTCAAACAATTACAAATGTGTTCAAAAATTAAAGGAAATCATGCTTCAAGAGGTAAGAGAATATATGATGGCAATGCGTTATCAAATAAATAAAAATTACATCAAAGATCAGATGGAAATTCTGGAGTTAAAAATCACAATAACTGAAATGAAAAATTCACTAGAGGGGTTTTATAACAGATATGAACTTGCAGAAGAAAGAACTGGTGAACTTGAAGATATATTGGTGGAGATTATGCAATCCGAGAGAAGAAAAAAAAAAGAGAAAATTGAACAGGTCCTCAGAGAAATGTAGGGTACCATTAAGTATACAAATATATGCATAAAATAGTAATACCAGAAGAAGAGAAAGAAAAAAATATTCATAGAAATAATGACTGAAAACCTCCCAAATTTGAAGGAAAACATCCAAGAAATTCAATAAAATTCAAGTAGGGTAAGCACAAAATGTTCTACACCCAAATACATCACAGTAAAAATGCTGAAAGCCAAACAAAGGGAAAATGTGGAAGTAGCAGAGTAAAGAACTTATCACATACAAGGGAACCATAACAAGAACAACAGCTAAGTTCTCATCAGAAATCAGGCCAGATGTTAGGGGGGTAGCATATTCACAGTACTGAAAGAAAAAGAAATCTATCAAATAAAAATCCAATATCCAGCAAAACTATCTTTCAAAAATTAAAGTAAAATAAAGACATTTAGAGATTAAAAAGAAAAAACAACTAAGAGAATTTGTTACTAACAGATCCTCCTTATGAGGAATACTGAAGCAAGTTTTTTAGGCTGAAAGCAAGTGACACCAGAAAATAATAGAAATTCTTATGAAAAGAAAAAAAAACACAAGCAAAGGCAAATATGTAATTATAAAAAATTATAAATGCATATTTCTTCTTTCTTTTCTTAACTAATTAAAAAGTATATGTATGAAATATCTATTTTTTGTAGTTGTTCCAATAACATATGCATATATAATGTATTTGACAGCACTAAAGGTGTAGGTGGAAGCAAAGTTGTGCTGGAGTAAGGAAATGACACCATATTGTAATTTTCAAATCCATAGGAACAAATGATGAGAACCAGAAAGGGTAAATAAGAAGGTTAATACAACAAACACTAAAATATATCCAGCTCACATTTCTTTTCTCAGCTTCTTTGAAAGATATAAAATTAAATAGATTAACTGGGGCACCTGGGTGGCTCAGTCAGTTAAGTGTCTGACTATTGATTTTGGCTCAGGTCATGATCTCAGGATCATGAGATTGAGCCCCACATGGAGTCCTGCATTGGGCTCTCTGCTCACCTGGGAGTCTGCTTGAGATGCTCTCCCTCTCCTTCTGCCCTTCCCCCATACTCTCTCACTCACTTTTTCTCTCTCTCTCTCTAAAATTAATAAATAAATCTTTAAAAGTATATGGATTAACAATTATAAAAATATATTGTTGGGTTTATAATATAAATATACCTAATATGCATAACAATAATAGCACAAAAAGGGGGAAGAGAGGACAGGCATACTTTTCTATATCTGGGTACAATTAAGTTAGGATCAATTTCTGATAAATTGAGATATATATACAGCAAGCCCTAAAGCAACCACTAAAGAAAAAGTCCAAAATAATATAGGGAATAGTCACTAAAGGAATTAAAATTTTGCAGTACAAGATATTTTCTTAATGCAAAAGAAAGTGGTAAAGAAGAAATAGGAGAAAAAAAGACACTATTCCTAAAGTAAAAAGTAAAGACACTAAAATAAAAAGTAAAATGGTACACATAAATCCAACTGCAGCAATAATAACACTGTATTTAAAAATAATATAAAATCTAATCAAAATATAGTGATGGTAAGATTAGATAAAATGGAAAACATAACGAATCTATATGTTGTCTAGAGGAGATAACACTTTAGCTTCAATGATACAGTTGGATAAAAGTAAAAAGAATTAAAAGCTATATCAGGCAAACAGCATCTACAAGAAAGTTGTAGTGGTTATCAAACTGATATCAAACAAAGTACAGCTTTAAAACAAAAATTTTTACTAAAGATAAAGCGGGGCTTTGTGCAATGATTAATGTGCTGAACCATCAGGAACATGATAATTATATATATGCATACATATAATTACATATGTACTTAGAAAATTCAGGAAGCAAAAGTTGGTAGAATTAAAGGGAGAGCTGGACAATTCTATATGTATCTGTTAGGTCAAGTTGTTTTAAGTCTTCTTATTCCTCCTATTTCCTTATTAATCTTCTGCCTAGTCATTCTATCAATTACTGAATGTGTGGTATTGAAGTCTCCTTACTGGTATTGAAAATAACCCCAATTTAAAAGTTTGCAAAGGATCTAAATAGACTTTTCTACAAGGAAGATATACGAATAGCCAATAACAACATAAAAATATGCTTGACATCATTAACAATCAGGAAACGCAAATGAAACCACAATGAGACACCACTTCACAACCACCAGGATGGTGAGAATGAAAAAGATGGGTAATAAAAAGCATTAGCAAGGATGTGGAGAAACAGGAGTCCTCACACACTCTGGCAAGAATGTAAAATGCTGCAGCCACACTGGAAAGCCACCCAGTAGTTCCTCAAGGTTTAGACACAGAGTCACCATATGACCCTACAATTCCATTTCTAGGTCCAGTCAATCTTTGTTACTCATACATATGCATTTGCAAATTTACCTTCTTGCAAATATCTATGTGTAACCCCCAAATCAACACTTGTGGCATTTCTGCCATCATTCATGGATATTCACGGAAGGGCAAAAAGTTTGAATCACCTGATGTGCATGATCCCAGATGAGATTGAACAAGATAATGCTCTATCTTCTTGTTTCACCTCTTACACTATAAACAAGTGTTCTTTTCATGGTCTATTTAGTGCCACGTATTTTGCATTTCTGTGCTTTTTGTTGGTGATTTCACTGCCTAAAATGACCCCCAAGGCTAATGCTGAAGGGCTGCCTAGTGTTCTGAAGTACAAGATCATGGTGTACTTTACAGAGGAAATACACATGTTAAATAAGCTTCATTCAAGCATGAGTAATAGTGATGTTGGCTGTGAGTTCCATGTTAATTAATAATACTGTACATCCAGAATATGGAAGATGAAATTTGCTGATATGTATGTGAAACCACTCTAGAAAGAGCTAAAGCATTATCTATGGTGCACGATGAAGCTATGGAAAAGATGGAAAAGTGGCTAAATTTGTGGATGCGTGAGATAATAACTGATAGTAAAAGCATAATTAAAAGCATTGTTATAAAGCTAAAAGCCAGTGGGATTTACCATATTACCCAGAGTCAAGAAAATGTTAGAATCTTCTCAGCTAGGGTTTATTATAAAGAAGTACAACATATAATCAATCATTTGTAAGAAATATATTAAATAAGGCATCATTAAATAGAAACATAAATACATAAAACAAGTTTATGTATTGATCACTTGATGAAGGTCTTGTTACCAGCAACTTGCAGGCACATAAACCTGTATTCCCCCTAGGAACAACGGCTCAGTATTTGCTAATTCAGAGTTGATGACTTCATATACCATAACTACCATAAAATGTGAGAAATGAATATATATTTCTTTTTTTTATTTAATAATATTTTTATTATGTTATGTTAGTCACCATAGAGTACATCCCTATTTTTTGATATAAAGTTCCATGATTCATTACTTGCGTATAACACCCAGTGCAACATGCAATGCATGCCCTCCTTAATACCCATCACCAGCCTATCCCAATCCCCCACTCCCTCCCCTCTGAAGCCCTCAGTTTGTTTCCCAGAGTCCATAGTCTCTCATGGTTCATTCCTCCTTCCATTCACCCCCTCTTTCTTCTTCCCTTTCTTCTCCTACGGCTCTTCCTACTTCTTATGTTCCATAAATGAGTGAAACCATATGATAATTGTCTTTCTCTGCTTGACTTATTTCACTTAGCATTATCTCCTCCAGTCCCGTCCATGTTGCAGCAAATGTTGAGAAATCGTTTTGATGGCTGAGTAATATTCCATCATATATGTGGACTACATCTTCTTAATCCAGTCATCTGTTGAAGGGCGTCTCTGTTCCTTCCACAATATAGCTATTGAGGACAATGGTGCTATGAACATTGGGGTGTATATGGCCCTTATTTTCACTATGTCTGTATTTTTGGGGTAAATACCCAGCAGTGTAATTGCTGGATCATAGGGTAGCTCAATTTTTAACTTTTTAAGGGACCTCCACACTGTTTTCCAAAGTGGCTATACCAACTTGCATTCCCACCAACAATGTACGAGGGATCCCCTTGCTCCACATCCTCTCCAACATTTGTCATTTCCTGCCTTGTCAATTTTTGGCATTCTTACTGGCGTAAGGTGGTATCTCAATGTGGTTTTGATTTGAATTTCCCTGATGGCTACTGATTTTGAACATTTTTTCATGTGTCTGTTAGCCATTTGTATGTCTTCATTGGAAAAGTGCCTGTTCATATCTTCTGCCTATTTTTTTTATTTGTTTATTTGTTTCTTGTGTATTGAGTTTGAGAAGTTCTTTGTGGATCTTTGATACCAGTCTTTTATCTATAGTGTCATTTGCAAATATCTTCTCCCATTCCGTGGGCTGCCTCTTAGTTTTTTTGACCGTTTCCTTGGCTGTGCAGAAGCTTTTTATCTTGATGAAGTCCCACAAGTTCATTTTTTTTTCTTTTGTTTCTCTTGCCTTTGGAGATGTGTCATGAAAAAAGTTGCTGTGGCTGATGTCAAAGAGGTTGCTGCCTATGTTCTCCTCTAGGATTTTGATGGATTCCTGTCTCACATAGAGGTCTTTCATCCGTTTGGAGTTTATCGTTGTGTATGGTGTGAGAGTGGTCAAGTTTCATTCTTTTGCATGTAGCTGTCCAATGTTCCCAGCACCATTTATTGAAGAGACTGTCTTTTTTCCACCGGATGTTTTTGCCTGCTTTGTCAAAGATTAGTTACCCAAAGACCTGAGGGTCCATTTCTGGGTTCTCCATTCTATTCTATTGGTCTACGTGTCTGTTTTTGTGCCAGTACCATGCTGTCTTTTTGATCACAGCTTTGTAGTATAGTTTGAAATCTGGCAACGTGATGCCCCCAGCTTCGTTTTTCCTTTGCAACAATTCCTTGGCGATTCAGGGCCTTTTCTGATTCCACACAGATTTAAGGGCTGTTTGTTCCAGTTCTTTGAAAAATGTCATTGGTATTTTGATTGGGATGGCATTGAAAGTCTAGATTTCTCTGGGTAGCATAGACATTTTAACTATGTTAATTCTTCTGATCCATGAGCATGGAATATTTTTTCATCTTTTTGTGTCTTCTTCAATGTCTTTCAAGAGTGATTTGTAGTTTGTAGAATATAGATCCTTTACGTCTCTGGTTAAGTTAATTCCGAGATAACAAGAAATGAATATATATTTCATTCAAGAGAAATAAAAATATATGTCCACATAAAATTTGTACATAAATATTCATAGAAGTATACTTTATAATAGCCCAGAAATGGAAACAGGTCATATGGCCATCGACTGAAGAACAGCAAATAAACTGTTCTATATCCATACAACGGCATATTATCAGCAATAACAACAACAAAAAAGGTACCAACACATGCCAAAACATACACAAACCTAAAAACAGTAAAGTAAGTGAAAAATGTCAATCACAAAAGACCATACATACATTGTATGATTCCCTTTATATGAAATTTTCAGAATAGAAAAATCTATAATTCAGAAAGTAGATTAAAGATTGTCAAGGAGTAGGAGAGCAGGGATGGAGAGGTTAGGGAATAAGGGAAGCAAACACGAAGGGGTTTTCCTTCTAGTGATGATGATGCTCTAGTTATTGTGGTGATAGCTAACACAGCTCTGTGAATATACTAAAAACCCTTGAATGGTATACTTTAAATAGGTGAACTGTAGGATATATAAGTTATATCTCAATAAAGCTGCTATAGAAAAGAAAAAGCCTAACAGATGCATTTATATAATTTCAAAAGCCCAAAGAAATGACCCCTGAAGCCTAACTTTTCTTTTCTTTTCTGGGTATCTTCTGCTTGGAGGCAGATCCATTGAGAAAGGAAAAAATAATGAGAATCATTTTGTTCGTGTGGGCTGCCTTGTAATATTCGGAATTCCTCTGAGCACTAGCTGGCCATCCGTGGAATTCTGGGCATTGATGTTTATTTTGGCTAAAGGCATTTTACAGCTATAATGGAACTCTACCTGTAGCTGTTACAGAGCTACACCTTAAGGCAAGAGCCATCCGACAGCCCCTGCTAGAGGCAGAAGCAACTGTACTTCTCGGTGCATACCTTGTAGTAAGATGACTTGTACAATAAATGCAAATTTTTCCAGTGTTGTGCATGTTGTTGCTTATAGTCTGGTATTTAATTTTGAAAAGAGGCAGGAACAGGAAAGGATGTCTCTTTCCCTTCTCTCCCACTTTATTGGGACCTAAAGACCCAGAAATCATGCTTCCTGCCTGACTGCAGGGTCCTGAGCAAACTTCTCTGCCTCTGTCTCTCCCATGCGTCCTGTTCCACTCCATTTAGGTCATGCTGTTCTCTCTTCTCCCAGTCTATTCAAATCACATCTAGACATCAAGGGCTGTTTTATCCAGGGGCCCTTTCAGGCCTTCTGTGAACTTCATACATATCTTCACTGCTGACCTCACCCCCTCAACAACTGTGCTGTACATTTTTATTAGGTCTTGGTCTATAAATGTCTTGCTAGTGGGTTTTTTTTTTTTAATGATCGTCTCTCCAAAAACATCTTGAAGACAAGATTAATTTGGGAATTATCCTTCCCTTCATCTCCATTGTCTGCCACGGGTCTGGATACACAGAGGAAACTCGATAAGCATGACATAAATAGTTGCCGAAGGAATGACTTGGAGTGGCCATCCATTAACCACTTCTAACTAAGTCATGCAAATCTGTTTTCCACATAAAATAACTCTTTGTTCTTTTACCAACTGTATTGTTTCATCTCAGGAAAAGACAAAGGTCATTTGGCATAAAGTTCCTACCCAATACCGATATGTATATAGTGGCAGTGACATGTTACAGTGTGAATTTGCCCATGTAAGGGTGTGTTCTACTGGCTAGAGAGGAGGGTAGTGTCCAGATGCCCATGGAGAAGGTGCATTGCCTACATCTGCAGAGTCTACATTAATGCTGGCATGGGTGTTGTTTTCCACCATTAACTAGAGAGATACATACCCTGTCACTTGGATAGAAACCATCCTCTCAGTGGATGAAAATCCACTATTTTCATAGTACTGGGGAGAAATGGTCATTTTTGACAATAAAAGAAAGCGACAAGGAAGATTTCTACTCAGGGGGGATGTAGAAGTCACTGTGTGCCTTTGGTATTTGGAAGGCATTGGTTTGTTTTTCAGTCACTGAAGAAATATTTAAACAGATGGTAACCGTACTTATAAGACCCCAAAAGGGAGAAATTAGCCAGGGCTCCTGAGAGAGGATAAATACATAAGTTAGAGAAGCCCCACTAACAAAGAGAAGTAGCTAACAAAAATCTTACAAATAAACAGATGTGCCAGAGAGAACAAAGATGGTAGGAGAGGCAGTTGGGAAGACAGGAAGACAAATGTCTGAAAACACTGGACATATCAAAAAGTACCAAATGAGAAACTTTATTTCTTGTTTGAGACATCACTTTAAGATTGGATAGAGATGAAGCAGCCTTAAAATTGGAATGGAATCCATGCCAGAGAGATCTCCTTCATAGCAGCCCTATTCACCATTGTTGGGCACAGCCTCAGATGCCACACGTAAGCACAGCTGCGATTTTCCGAGAGTCATATGTGCTAAGCATTGTATTAGGTGCCTTATAAACTCTGTCACACTTAACTTTCCCAATGGTCCCCAGGTAAGTGTAGGATTTATTCCTCTTCCCTTTTTCTTCCTCCTCTAAATCCAATGTATCCACAAATCCAGTAACCTTGTCCTCTAAACTGTACCCCCAAACTGTCTACCTCTATCTCTAACCCACTTTTAGGTTCTTTCCCCCATCATTCCTGTTTCAGCCTGAGTGCCTCTCTACTGATGCCCTTCTTTTACATTCTTCACAGCACCTATTTTGCATTCTAAAATTATATGATGTTGATATTTGAAATCACTTATTTATTATCTGTCTCCTACCACTAAATTATTCAGTACTGTATGCCCAGTATCTAGAACAGCACTGTCATATAGTATATAGTTCAAGTCACAAATATGGTCACATTTAAATTTTCTAAAAGCCATTTTAAAAAAATAAAAAGAACTTGTGAAATTAATTTTTTAAAAATATATTTTTTAATTTAGTCCAATATATCCAAATTCTATCCCTTTCAACATGTATTCAACATAAAAATTATTAATAGGGTATTTCATATTCTTTTTCTCATATCAAGATTTTAAAATCTGGTATATATTTTACACTTACAGCACATGTTAGTTCAAATTATCCACGTTTTAAGTGTACTTTGGATCCACTTGCGGTAGCTCCTAGACTGGACAGTGTAGCTCTAGAACGCAATGAGTAATTCTTAAATATTCACTGAATTAAAAAATGAATGAATACATGAAGAAAGGAGTTAGTGAATAAATAAATGAATAAATTCCCATTTTTACAGATCATGAAAATGAAATTTGCCAGTGTGTGATACTTCGAGAACGTGAGAGAGCTGATCTTTGAATCCCCATCTAGCTAAATTCAAAGTGGTACTATTTCCATCATACTGCATTGGCAGCTTGGGTCAGTCTTCTCATCAAAAAAGTTCAAGAGCACTTTTCTAAGGAAAAATAAATTCCTTATCATGACATTTAAAGTCTGCTACCATCTAACTCTCAACATACTTTTCTAGTTTTTCCCCCCAGTGCTGCTTTTCAAACACAATATGCTCTAAGAAAATGGATTTCTACAAGGTCAGGAACACAAAGGACCCTGCCAAGAGGGTGGCTCAAAATCCCAGCTCTAAATTTCTCTTCTTCCCAACTCCTAGCTGCTTTTTCCTGTTCAACACTGCAAGTGAGTGAACATTTGATCCGTCAGATCTCATTTTTGTATCAAGTTAAAGAGCAGTAGTCTCCCTCACTAGACTAGGCTCCTTTCTTATCTCTCATTACACCTCTCCCTCAGTACAGTGTGTGGCACCTTGTAGCTAAAAAAGTTGTTGAATGAGTATATGATGGAAAAAATAAACCAGTGAATGAACTCTAGCTATCTTCCAACTATATCAAGTACATCCCTATATGTCTTTATTCACATGACTCATCCCACTCAGAATTCCTTCAGTTTCTCTATATGAAAGGGTCACTCAAACACCATCTCCTTCATCAAGGCCTTCCCAGTAGTTTCCACCACAGAAAGGGAAACTTCATTCTTCCCTCACACCTGCAGAACCTCATTTAACCCTCTCTCTACACACTAACATCATTTAGCATACATCTTATTATCTCTTATGGAATACTTCCTTGGGCTAAAAATGTATCATCCCCAGCCTCCAGCACAGTGTTTTGTGTGATGTGATATGAAAAACATGAAATATTAAATTAAAGAGGAGCAGAGTTGGTATCAAAAGATGCCAGTTTAAGCCCTGACTTTAAATGTACTGCATGTCACTTATAATTTTTGAGTCTGAAATTCCTCCCAGTTACATGGGGGGAAAAAACTCTACCCTATTTGTGAGATAAAAGTCAGGATAAAAGAATGCAATATATGAAAACATGGTTTGTCATTTAGAAAGAACTATTCTAATTATTTATATGTTGAAATGGACTAAAGATTGGGTACATATTACCTTTTTTGTATCTTCTTCATGGAGCTTACTTATATCTGATATTTTCTCACTTTTTTACTGGTGTATATGTTTAATACCTATCTTCTTTTATTATAATGTATGCTTCTTGAGGGCAGGAACTTTGTTTTGGTCAGAGGTATCATCTCAGTGTCTATAAGAGGACCTGGCATTTAATAAATATCTGATGATTGATGAAAAATATAAATAAATAAATAAAATGAGGATTCTGAGATGTTGGCAGCAGCTGGGTTTTTTTTTCCATTCCTTTAAATCCCCAAATAAAAACAAAACTGGATAGCCAAAGGAAAAAACCCACAGACAATATTCATAACAAAACTAAGTGACAAGATATTTCTATGAACCTCAAAATACAAGCAAATAAAAATAAACCAATAAAAGCCATAAAGATACTGTACAATATCAGCATCTGTGCAGGGACTGAGAGTGAAGCAGTGGGGCATCTGAAGGACCTCAGAGTAGCAGAACCTCTAATAGCCAGTGGGTGCTCATGAGAAAGTGACCTTCCATTGCTTCTATTTCAAAGCAAATTAGGAAACTTCAGGAAAATGATACAAGAGATGAAAGAGCAACATAAGAAAGAAAATTCACAAGTTAGGTATAAGAACTGCAAAAATAACTGGAAATAAAAGAATAAATCACTTTGGAAATAAAAACGAAACAAGAAGAAACAGAATATGAATGCACACATTGAATAATTCTCTAAGAGAAATAGAAGTTAAAATGAAGGAAACTATTTAAAATTCTTAAAGAAGAGATAAAAAGAGGTTCAATAGCAAGTCACAAATTGAAGAAAGACAAAAATCATCCAATATATGAATAATAACAAACTTTGAAAAAGATAGCCAAATGAAGGGGGGAAAGCAAGTACACTGGTCTTTCCAAAAATTAAAATTTAAAAAGTATATATCAAAAGAACATACTCTGAATGTGGATTCAGAACAACTATTGAACTTTGGAGTAATGTTTTTAAAATTCAGTTGGGCCTCGGAGAAAATAACTTATTTATAAATAAAATTCAATTGCCATCAGACTTTGCAACTGCAATGTTTTATTCCAAAAACAAATGGAATAATACAGTTTACATTCTCAAGAAAAGAAATGTGAGCCCAATTTTTTATATCCAGCAAAACTGACATTTAAATTTAAAAGGTCCAAAGTGAGAACAAACAAGAACTCAGGTAACTTTGTTTTCATGAGCCTTTCTTGTATCTATTGGAATATAAGATTCAAATAACCAAAATGACTAGAGAGACATCAATGTAAGAATTAATGACAGCATGATATATATAATGACTTATAGAATCAAGATAAATGAAGCTTCGTATATATAAATGGAAGTCTATGTAATGACTATATGTTCAGATAATGTGAATATAGTTTTAGAATTTAAAAATGGAGAGAATATATGCTGTAAAAAAGATTTATCAGTTAATATATTAGTGGCATAGTAATAATATGGTTATTTTGCAGGATGTTATGTGTGTAATACTGGATAGAGTAAAGGGGTACTTTGGGGATGGTCTAATTTTGTCATTTCCTGAGTCTTTGAGAATCAAGATGCTCACTGTAGGAAAAGAGTAAACAGAAGATTATGGGACAGTAAGTATAAAATACTGTAATCATGATTGAATTGGAAGAATCAGTATTTTCTCATGAGGTATTATATAAAAATACATCTATTTCTTAGTTCTGTCCACTAAAGAAACCTAAAAACAATTACAAACTCAATACAACATCCCTAGCACTCAGAAACCATAGCAATCTTTAAATACTGTTCACACTAAAAGAGACTGTCTTTAGGGGGAAAAATAGGTGATTCCAAGAAGTCTGTAAGATGAGCTTGGGGAATCCTGCCACACTAGCTAACAAGGATGCTATCAAAGATCACTACTACAGTCATGACACAAGGACTGGGGGCAAACTTGAAGAGGCTTCTCCTGGCAAAACAGGAGACAATTTAAATTTGAAATGAGGTAGTAACTGCAATTGATCAAAACCCATCAAATATGTTAAATGTCTGCATTCATGAAAGTATTTCTTTAAAGCCTGTTTGGTCACCTTTGTAGAAGGATAGGGAGTCAATTCCTTAATAGGAAAACTGGTAAATAAAAGGACAGAATGAAGCAATTTTTTCTGCCTTTTCTAAAGGACCATAGCACAGAGCATGAAACAGAAAATGAGGAAAACTGCTTGTTCAAAATTATTCTAGTGAATCAATGAAAAAGAAATGATGTAAGAAAACAATTTTGCAACCTTCAATGAATTAATGGATCTAGGCATTGCATATCAGCAGCTGCTATCATCACAAAAAAAGAGAATCAGATACTATGCACCTTTTGATGAAAGAACTCAACACCATTTCACTCTTGCCAAATGCATCCATCCCAAACCCTATATCATGTTTCTGGAGCCACTTGCCAATTTGCAAGGAACAGAAAGGAAAAAGTGTTAAACGAAACCACACATACATAATCAGCAAAATCTACACTTTAGAAAACTCCATGAGTCAAATGCCCCTGAGTTCTTTTACTGATAAATTTTTAAGGAAAAAAGGAAATGGAGAAAAAAACTATAGACTCAGATGAAAAACTACGTCAAGCTTTTAAAAAGTGGGCAAGACTGAATTTTGGTAATTAGGGAGACACACTTTGTAATCTACCTATACAAAAGCCCTAGAAAATGGTTATGGAAAAGTCAGGATAGCAGTTACTTTGGGTGAAACAAAGAGATTCAAGATAGGGATGAGACAAACAGAGGAACCACTGGGATGATGGGCTACCATCTATTTCTTGATTTGGGTAGTGGTTACAAGGGTGTTTGCCTTAGAATTTAGTAAATAATACATCCTTCTTTTGTAGAATTTTATATCTCTGCTTTATTTTTAACAAAAAAAGTACTAATTCCAGTTCAAAATGCACCTAGCTGGCAGCCCTAAGTGTTTCACTAAGTATGACTCTAAAATATTAATGAGGACTGAAAAAGATGGAACACACACTAAAAATTAATTTGATAGACCACCTGATGCCAGAATTTAAAGTGAATTTCTGCCTGCTGTAAGGCATAAGGAGTTCAATTGAGATAAGCTATAAAACTAGAATAATAATAAGATTTCCTTCATAAGATACTAGTGAGGATTAAATGAATTTGTATGTATAAAGTACTCAGAATGGGGCCTGACCTAGAGCAAGAGCTATATTTAGGAATAAGCTATTGTTTTTATTATAAACCTCTCCAGAGTTGCAGCTCATAAAAGAGAAATCCCTAAGAAAAGATATTGCCTGCACCCCCTTGTCCTTTGCCCAAACTCAGATTTGTACCAACAAAAAAATCAAACGGCTATCCTTGATCATATGGCTTCCTGAACTGATAAAACATTTACTGTTTGTCCTCTTTCTGCATGCATTCTGTGGCATTCACTCCCAGTTACCAGCTGGGTAGGGAAAGGCAAACTAATGCATATCCACAGATGGATGCAGCTTCCCATCTCTCCAGCAAAAAGATGGGCGACAGGGGCAGACACAGGGGAAGCTGCAGTGATTCGGCATCCTGGGAATGGCAGCTTTAATGTGAGGCATTGATTCTTTTTTTTTTTTTAAAGATTTTACTTATTTATGTGACAGAGAGACAGCCAGCGAGAGAGGGAACACAGCAGGCGAGTGAGAGAGGAAGAAGCAGGCTCCCAGCGGAGGAGCCCGATGTGGGACTCGATCCCGGAATGCCGGGATCACGCCCTGAGCCGAAGGCAGACGCTTTAACGACTGCGCTACCCAGGTGCCCTTGAGGCATTCATTGATTCTTACTGTTGGAAAACTGGTCAGCTAGGGTAGGAACAGGTGCTATCTAAGCAAGCAGAGCTTTCCTGTGAAGTTCAAGAATTTGCAGAAATTAGGAACTGGTCAGGAGATGTGCACATAGAGTCATATTTAATAATGACTTAAAAAAAAGGTTAATTAGCTGACCAGACACCAAGAGAAGTAATTTCTTTTCAAATTTATTTACAAATTTGATGCAAGTTTAACCACTGGAGAAAAATGGAAAAAAAATATGGAAAAATAATTCTGAATTTCTTCTGAAAGCAAAAACAAAAGAAAACAAAACAGTAAAAAGCTGTCATAATTATAAAAATTAAAAACAAGGGGTGATTTAGCCTCAAATATGAAAAACAACCAATAATTTTAAGGTAGGTTTCTGCTACAGAAATGTGTAGGTTTATAAAACAAAGTAACAGGAGAAACAGCCAAAGAATAGATTCTAATTACTGTGTAATACAGGGAAATTTCAAGTCAGCAAGGGAAACAACATTATCAAATAAATGAAAATGCAAGATTGATAACAATTTAGGAAAAGTAATAAAGCCATAAAACAACTAGAAGAAATATATAGAGATATTCAGATAATCTCAGGGTGGGTTGAGCTTTTTAAACATAAAATAAAAAAAATAGTTTTAAACAGAAAAGGTATGCATATCTCATTCCATGAACATTAAAATGTTCTCCATGTCAACAAGTACCATTAAGATATTTAAAAGACAATGGTAAATAGTATTAACCATATGCATTTTTAAAATACTTATTTATATAAAGAGCACCTACAAAGCTATAAAAGAAAGGTGACCTCCCCCCCACATTAAGCAGAGAACACAAATTAAAAATGTATAAAGGAAATATGTATGGGGGCACCTGAGTGACTTGCTTGGTTAAGCGTTCAACTCTTGATTTTGGCTCAGGTAATGATCTCAGGGTCATGAGATCAAGCCCTGCACTGGGCTCCATGCTCAGCATGGAGTCTGCCTGAGAGTCTCTCTCTCCTCTCTCCCTGCCCATCCCCTAGCATTCTCTCTCTCTCTCTAAAATAAATAAATAAAATTTTTACAAGAAATATGCTTGTCTAATAAAAATATGAAAAAAGATCACTTTTACCAGTAATGACAGAAACAATTTTTTTAATGTTACCATTTTTAACTCATTAAGTTGGGTGTATTTTTAAAAAATATCTAGTATTATCAAAGGGGAGGAGAAATCAGCTTTCTAAATCATTGCTTTGAGAAAGATACACCCTTTCTGGAGAGTGATTTGAGAATATGTACTAAAAAACTCAAAGACACATTCTTCTTGACCAGAAATGTCTTTTCTGGAAATTTACCTAAAGAAAATTTTCAAAGATTTAAACAAATATATACAAGGATTTTTGCTAAAGCACTGACTACAACAGACAAATAAGGAAACATTTTTATCCTGAAATTAATCAAGGATAATATTCAAATGAGCTATAGTATATTAGTTATTAAACTAAAGTTTAATAAACTGCAGTGTATTTATGCTGGTGTAATGGAAAACAAAGTTACTAAATGAAAACAATGGTATTCAAATTAGGATAGACAGTATTCATGGACATGGACCATGATTCCTCATGCATTGCTAAGCTTCTTCATTTGGCATTTTAAAACAAGCATTCATAGAGTGTCACCTTTGCACTGGGCATAGTACAGGGAACAGTGGAGGTGACAGTCCCTGTCATGGAGCTTATACTCTAGCTGGGGAAGCTGCTAATAAGTAAGACAAATAAGTAGAATACATAGTATGTTCATCATGATTGCTCAGGAGTAGGGAAAAAATGAGGGGGAATATGAGGTTTGTGTAAGAAGTGTATGATATTTTAAAGTGGCCCAAGAAGACCTCGCTGTGGAGGGGACTTTTGACTAGAGACATGAAAGACAAGAGGAACTGGTCATGCAGGGATCTGGAGGAAGAGTGTTCAAAGTAGGGGGAAGAGCACAAAGAAAAGTCCTGGGCATGAGGGGGACCCATGTGTTCACTGGTTGTCAGGAGACCCAGTGTGGCTGCATCAGAGTAAAAGGAGAAGCAATGAGCTCAGGGAGGGGGATGGGAATGGTGCAAATCATAGGTCAGAGTGAAGACATCGATTGGCCTCTATGCTGAATGAGATGCAAAATCATCTACAGGCAACAACCAGCGTGGTCCACATGCTGCCACATACAAAAAGCAATATTTGTATATGCATGCATAGATTTTATTTATCCATATGTACATGACACAGGGAGAAAAGAGTGAAGACAAAAGCTGGAAAAACATGCCTTTAAACATCAAAAAGATTGTATCTATATGATTACTTGTATTTTTTCTTTGTTGTTGATAAGTTATCTAGACATTCCATATCAATTATGTGTTCCTTTCTATTTTAAAAAAGAAACCAAATTTTGAAAATAATTTTTAAAAGAAAGAATGTGCACATCTTGATTCCCACAATCTTGGAAGTTCACAATTAAAAGGGGAGAGATCATGCATGTTTGAGTGAGATTCTCTTTCAGCTCTTTGGGAAGAAACCGAGCAATAGGTGGAGCAGATCTTCAGGGATGTCTCCAGCAAGCAGAGCCACAGTATCACCCACTTCAATATCTGGGTCCCCTGTCCATGGCCCCTTATCCCACAGGTTCCCAAATGGGTCAAATTCCTTACCTATGCAGATTTCTGAAGAAATTGCAGGGCTCCTAACACCCTATAATCTCTCAAGAAAAACTGCCAACGCAAGAAGATATGTGGTGTTTTTTGCCCAAATCTAAAACACCCATGGTTTTTAATCTTTATCTCCCCAAATGCCTTTCTTCCCATCTTCAGTATCTATAGAGAGGACAATCAGAAACAGACACTTGGACTCCAATTCCTGCTGCTGTCTTTACTGCTACAGCACTGGGGGAAAGAACTAAAAGTATAAGCTCTAAAGAAAAGGAAAAAAACGTAACAGAGAGTTTTAAAGGAAAAATAAATGAATATCTCAATCAGATTCACCATGAATACTCACAAAGAAAGTTACATTCTCAAATAGTGGTACCCTGATCTGCAGCAGCAACATCACCAGAGAACATGCTGCAAGTACAAATTCCCAGGGTTCCACCTTAGACATGCTTTATCAGTAATTCTCCCAGTGGGACAGAGCTTGGGTGATTCTGTCCTATCTAAAGAATGCCCTAAGACCATTGCAGGAATTATTTTATTGGAGTCTCTCACCCTTTACTTAAGGGAAAGACCTTTGGTTGGGCGGGGGGCGGGGATGGAATGTCTAAGAGTTTTCTGTCAGGAGCTCTTCGTTACTGCTTTGTACTCTATGGAGATTTCTACAAGTGGGGTCTCCTGAAGATATCAACAACTACCAAGGCTGGTTTACTTTGCTAGCGGTCTGACTGGGCTGGAGTTGAGCCATTCACCCCTTCTCTAGTGCAGCATGCAGAGACCACATGCAGCTCTACTTTTTCTGTCTTATTCCCTCAACTACTAGCGTATCTATCGTTGTGAAATTGTTTCGCTGGTAAGTTAATCTCTCTGGGTAATAAACACTACCCTTTTACGAAAAGTTCTGAGCAATTTCTTTAAACAAGGAGACTCGCTGAAACATTTTGTATCTCTGTTATAATCCTGTAATTTTACCTTTGATTGCTCAGTAATACCTTCTTCTCCCAGCACATTGGGACCATCCCTTTGCTATTAAAACTTGCACACACTGAAGGCCCTGAAGGCCCAATGTGAAAGGGCCAGATGGAAGGTATTCTGAGATTCTCATTTATCATTTAATATGTACTTGGTCTCTGATGCAGCATGTACAAAAAGGTCAGAAGAAATCACATATTCACTAGTTTTTCTGTGTCAGTTCAACTAAGCAAGCCATCCAAAAGAAATACCTTCTAATAGGAAATACGCAAAGTAAAAAACATCCAGTAGAAATGTGTATTCCTTGAAAAAAACTTACATAAATTATGTAGTCATAATTTCAGAGAATCTTTCAACATCAGACAGAGACCGAGTTTAGCAAAGTAAGGGTACTATGAGCTTGGATGGTATGTGCCTTTTTGTTTTATTTTTAAATAAACTTTTATTTCGTAATAGTTTTAAATCTACAGAAAAGCTGAGATGAGATAGTACAGAAAGTTCCTCTATACCCTTCACTCGGCTTCCCCTTATGTTAACACCTTACATAACCATGATACATTCTTCAAAATGAAGAAATTAGCACTGGTCCATTACTATGACCTCAACTCTAGACTTTATTCGGCTTTCACCAGTTTTTCCTCTCATGTTCTTTTTCTGTTCCAGGATCCAATCCAGGATACCACATTGCATTTAGCATGTTGCTTTTTAGTTCCCTTTTACTCCTTCTTGCCAGCTTCTGGATTGGAACTTCATATAGAATACCCACTTATAAATAGCTGTTAATTAACTAACACAGCACCCCATGTTTCATAACTGGTAGCATTTCTGCCCTACACATGAGGCTACCCATCATGCAGTGTCACCCAGCCTGCCTTAGAGGTTCAGCTGACCTTACCCAGACTTTGGCACCCTCTTAGCTAGGCCTGGGATTGGAGCAAGAAATCTATTTTGGGCCCACATAAACTGGACAATCTAACCAAGCCCTACTGATTCCTATCCTTGAAGACAAAAGTAAGCCGGTTTGTTGTGGGAGCAATTCTTTGTAACAATACTCCCAGAATGGCTGGAACAACAAATGGTTTAGGACACTGTCGTTATTATTATTTTTTTAAATTACCAGTTTATTCAAAGGCTACTATACGACCAAGATCTGGGGAAAGGTGGGAGAAACGGAAATCACCCATGATTCCTTAGATAGGATTCTCTTGACAAACTTCCTGTGCAGTTACCGCCTCACTGACCTCCCACACCCTTTTCTCAGTGGATTCACCTTGACAACAGCAAGGGAATGAGAGAAACACGTGCAGAGAAAAACAAACAAAACCTTTAGCCAAAGTGAAGTTCTCAAACAGCCCACGCATACCATGGTCCTCAGGGTGGCTCTGAAGAGATGGTTTCTGGGGGTACAAGAAAATGGCTTCCTGAGTGTAAGCAATTGTCCCTCACATTCCTGTGAATTCAAGTTCTTCTTCTAAATCTCTCTCTCTCTCTCTCTCTCTCTCTCTCTCACACACACACACACACACACACACACACACGCTTCCTAAAGTTTAACTGTGGCATTGACACAGAATCTCCAGGACCCTTAGACGTGGAAAAAACAAATAATCAAGTCTAATTCTTGGAGGCACTTAATACTAACCAACCAGATGGGAAATGGGGCAGGCCCAGAAATAAACCTGGGGGCTCTTCTTAAATACATTATACCAAAGTGATGTTTTTTCCTTTTTTAAATTAATACGTTGGCATAAGATTTCAATGACAATCCGTTAGAGAAAAGAAGAAAAAAGAAAGAATTTAACAAAAAAAAATAATAAAATTTGTCAATGTAAAAAAATAGAAAGAAAGCAGTGGAAAATATGCAATTGAATAGATAGCAAGTCATATGGAAAAGATACTCAAAACCTTCTTATGTGCTGCTCTCCCATGAGCCACAAGACACAAAATCCCACACTCCTCAGCAGCTCTTTCCTTCCTCGATACTAATTCTGGCCGGGTGTCAGGCCCTGGAGAGAGTTCTGGTATGTCTTCCACAGCAGGACCAAGCAACCATCTATGTAATCCTCTACTTCCCATGAGTGTGGCTCAACAATGGATTCACCTTTCCCTAATTTCAAAGTAAGGATGAATGTCTGCATCCAAACCTACTTATCAACTTTTTTTTTGTCAAATTACTTAGCGTCTTTAATACAATTCTCTTCTTTTGCAAATTAGGTGGTTATACGCATTTATATCATATTCTTATAATTTTTGCAGATTATTGCTATATCCCAAAGACTTCCCTTAAAAAGAATTTTCTTTTTTGTTTTCTTCTCTTCATCTTTTACTTTCCATTCTCCTTCACAATTTTCCTTCTTTTTTTTTCATAATAATATTTTTATTATATTATGTTATTCACCATACAGTACATCCCTGGCTTTTGGTGTAAAGTTCGATGATTCATTAGTTGCGTATAACACCCAGTGCACCATGCAATATGTGCCCTCCTTACTACCCATCACCAGCCTATCCCATTCCCCCACCTCCCTACCCTCTGAAGCCCTCAGTTTGTTTCTCAGAGTCCATAGTCTCTCATGCTTCATTCCCCCTTCTGATTACGCCCCCTTTCTTTAACCCTTCTTGACCATATTATTTAGCTTCAAAAATTTGTTTGGAAACACCAGCACTCTAAATGGTCCATATTAAAGCAATCTCATTTAGGTGACTGTTGTCACCATGGATGGTGTCAATCAGCATTTTTCAGTGTGAACGGCACTAGGATTACTGCACAATTCAGGGTAAGGATCCCCAAATTTTGCTTAATAATTTTCTTTCATTTTCTAGAAAGTGCTATGATTGCTTTGTATGAATACAAACATTTGTCTGAGGTCAGAAACACTTGCATCATCCCCCACCTCTGCTGTCATCATCCATTTGAGTTACAGAAAATGAATGACAGGGAGTATGACATGAATGGCCAGCTAAGTCACGGGCCAGACAAAATTTCAGAATCATTGCGTAAACTCTTTTAGACGTCCCTATCTCCTGACACCACAATCTGAATGAGGGGAGGGAGGTGGAGAGACAGGCTCAGAGGGAGAATAGCAAATGTCATGAGAAAGCTATTTTTAAGCCTTAAAGTGACATTGAGGTTAGAGGTTTCGTGAACTATAGAGCTTTATCTTAAAGCCAAACTATGCGTCTGCATTTTAAAACTATTAGCGAGAAGCATCTTAGGGGGATAGGAAATTCATGTTTATAACCAGATAAGTACACAGTCAGATCACAAATACTTTAAAGTCACTTCCCCACCTCTCTTCTTGTGCTTGTAATGATGTTTTTGTAGCACTTTCTGCTTTTCTTTATAAAGAGCCCTAAATGTGTCCATAAGTAAACTGTCCTTAGATGTAATAAAGTCATATATAAATCATTCACTTGTTTTTCTGTGATACACAAAAATAAAACTAGGTGATGAGACCCCAAGAGGAAAAGCCAGACTCAGAAAACCAACAAACAACCACTTCTGGCCAAGAGAAAGAGGAGAAAACTATGGAGTGTAGCAGGCTAAAGGAAGCGCCAATGGAATGATGGGAATCTACATGTAGACCAAACTGGCACATGGAAGCAAACACTGCCTCCATCCATCTCTACCTGTGAGACCATGCATGCACACTCACACATATGCACATGTACTTGCACACTCATACACTCATAAGCTAATCCTCCTACCCCCAACATATACACTCTCCACACAAGAATGGCCCACATAGAAGAACACAAAGAGCTGGAGGCCCCACCCCATCACTGGAACAAGGCCATTTCTTCCTCACCTGACTGACTCTACAAGTGCATTTTCACTCAGGGAGAATATAGAGATGGAGTAAGGTCTTCTATGAATGCAGTAGCAGAAGTGTGGCTTGTTAAAACAATGGAAAACCTCCTGATGCTCCAGGCTATAGCTCTCAGAGCATTGCCTATGAAAACCAAGGGCCTAGAAGCCTCCTGAGTCAGGACAGAAAGGGAGGAGGGAATGAGCATTCCTCTCTGAGGCCCAAAATGTGCCTTCTTATAGAAATCATATTATAGAGATTGGTTAGGTATAGTTGAAAAGGTTCTATTGATTCTCTGCCTCAGGTACATGACAGGCTAATGACGATTAGTAAACCATGTAGAAATCTAACCAGCATAATCTCCTCCAGTCCCGTCCATGTTGCTGCAAATGTTCTGTAGATTATGCTAAGTCAAGCAGAGAAAGACAATTATCATATGGTTTCACTCATTTATGGAACATAAGAAATAGGAAGATCAGTAGGAGAAGGAAGGGAAGAATGGGGGGGGGTAAACAGAAGGGGGAATGAACCATGACAGACTGTGGACTCTGGGAAGCAAACTGAGGGCTTCAGAGGGGAGGGGGTTGGGGAATTGGGATAGGCCGGTGATGGGTATTAAGGAGGGCACATATTGCATGATGCACTGGGTGTTATACGCAACTAATGAATCATGGAACTTTACGTCAAGAGCCAGGGATGTACTGTATGGTGACTAACATAATATAATAAAAAAATATTATTATAAAAAAAAACTGGGGATGTACTGTATGGTGACGAATAGAACAAAATAAAAATTATAAAAAAAAAGAAAAAAGAAATCTACCAGCTTTTAGACTATTAGTTCTATGGATAAAAGATTCCAAACTCCAGACAGCAGCTTCACAAATGAATTGTAGAAACACAATACATTCGTACTTTGGTTACTATTGAGGAGGGGCGGGGTCTCAAAGTTTGCTCCTCGTCTTGAAGAAATCACTGTTGAGGGGAGAAGGGGGCCGTGCTCCACGTGGGCAGTGAAATGTCCTAAGATGTCACATCTAAAAGTGCATTCTGATAAGTGCCTATCACCCTCCCATGTGGAGACCAGTCTCCTAAAGCCCCTGTGGTAGGTGTCCCTTCACATCACACCCAGCCAAGACTGTTCCCCAAAGGGCCAGGTTAGCTACCCTGCTTCCTTTACACTTCAGTGTTCTCCCATCCTCTGGGAGATTCTCTCTCCTGCACTTAGACATCTCTGTAAAAAAAGCCACTACCTCTTCTTCTCAGTTCTCTGCCCAGTCAAGTCACCCTTGGATAAAGAACCATGGGAAATCAGGTAGACAGACTAGGCTCTGCGACTGCCTGTGATGTGATCCAGATAGGATGGGGGGAAGGGCTGACAAATCCCTGCATGGAGACAGATGTGGTATCTATTGTGGACCTACATCCCACAGGAATCAGGGTATAAAATTACTTCTTTGGCTTTGAGCAGGATTTAAAACTTATTATATTATACATAGGTGATATGCTCTGTCAGCCTCTCCCCTCCACCAAACAAAAAGTTTGATTTTAACCTGTTTGTAGATCAGTACATCATTGGACAATGTTTTAAGATGGCATCTAGCTTTTCAGTTGTCTGACATATTCACAGCTAGTTACTAATTTTCTACTATTGCTAGGCATCAAAGATGAATAAGATACAGACTCTGACCTTCAGAAGCCCACCAGGAAAGGAGAGAGAATGACACATAACTGGATCAGTTGATTTTAATATGTGATATGTTCTATCACAGACAAGGGGAGACATGGCAGACAAAATAATTCTTCCTAAGAGAGCTGGCACCTTCCCGGAGGAAGAAATGTTTATTTTTCTAAAAAAATTTGTTTGTTTGTTTGTTTGTTTGTTTGTTTGTTTATGGTGGGGAGGGGCAGAGGGAGAGGGAGGAGAAAAGCAGATTCCCTCACACAGGGCTCCATCTCAGGACCTTCTGATCATGTCCTGAGCCGAAATCAAGAATCAACCGACTGAGCCACCCAGGCACCCCAAAGAAGAAATGCTTAAAGTGAATTTTGAAGGATGGGTGAGATTTTGTCAAACCTGTGAAATGTGGAGACAGGATGGCACCATCTGGAAAAGGGAAGAAATGTGGAGTAGGATACTTGAGGGAGGAGATAAGGTGGACAGGTCAGCAAGAGCCAGGACAAAGAGAGGCTCAAGACCTAAGATGAGGAAGGAAGCTGGTACTCACAGCTCTCCATGTTCATCTGCAAATGAGCTGTACTGACCGATGAACTGCTAGTCAAGATTGTGCTTCTTGTTTACTCCATCTGTATTTCCACTAATAAAGCTGGCACAACGACTCCTTTCCCATCTCCTCCTGACTTGCAAGTGGGCCACTTTGCGAGAGAACCAGCTAGGAGCCAAGCTGCAGGGAGCACACTCAAGAGGGAAGTCATTTCAGAATCACCAGGCATTAGAGGTGTGCTTCCTGAGACACCTGTTAAGTGTGTTTATTCCTGCTAAGTCACCTGGCATCAACTTAAAAACATAGGTTTTTCAATTAATTGTAAAGAGGCAATCAGGCTGTGGGGAGAGATACAGAAGAGTTAGAGGGATTCATGTCTTGTAGTGGCTGTGTTCACTCAATCCCCAAAGAGGCAAAGAGGACCTAATTAGAAACAAAGCTAATGTTACATCTTTCCTGAGGTGCTTCTTACAGGGCCGTTTCTTTGGTTCTGTTTTCTTCTTGTGTGTGTTTGTATTAATCCGAATTAACAAAAGTGCTGGATACAAATATTTCATGGTAGCATGCGTTAGTGTGACACAATATACACTGCTCTTCTAAATGTGGCACAAGGAGACGTTGCTTGAAAGCACAATGCTTAGTCAGAGACACACAGACCTCACTGCTCCTGAGCTGCCATCACAGGGGAGGACCCATCCAAACATCCTTTGGGAGGCTCTCACTCTGGGGCTATGTACAGTGAGGAACTCCTTTAAAATCATGATTTCATTTTTACCTTCTGTCAGAGAGAGCACTGCATTTAAAGAAACAGGGAGAATGTGAAAAAGAGAACTTCATAAAATCAATAAACATTCTTCCGAACGTTCAATTATATAATCATATAATTTTGATAATATTTATCATTATGCCATCTAAGCTGGGATATTCCAATTTCCATTCTCCTTTCCTCTTTTTTCTCAACAGATATCCATCCATGATACTTTTCTAGATCAATCTTCTATCTGATTTCCACTACCGCATGTTGTTTTTGACAGAGTTCATTATTACAAACACCTGTAAGTGTGTTTAAATAGTCCACTGGCTAAATGAGACAGAGGAACACTTTAAGAAATAAAATATCCCCTATTTCTCTAATTAAAACAACATCCTTACAGACTACCCAGATGCACCTGCTTTTGTGCAAATTCTGAAAGCTAATCATGTTGCTTTTATTTGGCCAAAGAGGTTGTTTGTTAAAGCAGATGAACTGGAGCAAAACTGCTCCAGATGCATCTTTTCTCATTCGTTCAGTGCCATCAAGTTCAGACAAATGGTTTTAAAAAATGTAGCCAACCATCAATTATTCAGTAACTGATTAGGTAGACTGTCAATTATATGAATCTCTTATTTCTCAATTTTCTCTCTCTTGACTTTTGGCCTTTCCACCATCTTACTGAAGATGGCTCTTTCCCAGAGGACACACAGTGCAAGTGAATGGAAAGAAGATGGGAGTCAGGCTGGCGGTCTCATAGTTAGCTGCTTGGGGCCCCATCAGCCCTGAACATCCCTGGTGGGCTGAGATTGTACTTTAGGTCAGAGATCCACAGACTATGGCCAGCCCAAATCTGGCCAACTGCCTGCCTTTTTAAACAAAGTTTTATTGGAGCAGAGCCACACTCATTTGCTTATGTGTTGTCTATGGCTGCTTTTTCACTACAACAGCAATGGCTGAGTAGTTGCAATGGAAGTCAAATGGCTTCAATACTTACCTCATGGCCCTTTAGAGAAGCAGGTTCCTAACCCTGTCTAAGGCACTTGGGCTAGTAAGTTCAGATTCTTGGAGCATGTTCTGATTAAAGTGAAGCCTTCCATTCTCTAGTTCACTTCCCAGATTTCACACCAACCCCCAATAGGAGTCCTATAAATATTAAGGCCACCCTAGCTCATCAGAAATGTAGAAAACTTTTCCAATGAAGACATACAAACGGCTAACAGACACATGAAAAAATGTTCAAAATCATTAGCCATCAGGGAAATTCAAATCAAAACCACACTGAGATACCACCTTATGCCAGTAAGAATGGCAAAAATTGACTAGGCAGGAAACAACAAATGTTGGAGAGGATGTGGAGAAAGGGGATCCCTCTTACATTGTTGGTGGGAATGCAAGTTGGTACAGCCGCTTCGGAAAACAGCGTGGAGATCCCTTAAAAAGTTAAAAATTGAGCTACCCTATGATCCAGCCTTTGCACTACTGGGTATTTACCCCAAAGATACTGACGTAGTGAAGAGAAGGGCCATATGCACCCCAATGTTCATAGCAGCATTGTCCATAATAGCTAAATTGTTGAAGGAGCCGAGATGCCCTTCAACAGATGACTGGATTAAGAAGATGTGGTCCATATATACAATGGAATATTACTCAGCCATCAGAAAGAATGATTGCACAACATTTGCAGCAACATGGACGGGACTGGAGGAGATAATGCTAAGTGAAATAAGTCAAGCAGAGAAAGACAATTATCATATGGTTTCACTCATTTATGGAACATAAGAAATAGGAAGATCGGTAGGAGAAGGAAGGGAAGAATGAAGGGGGGTAAACAGAAGGGGGAATGAACCATGAGAGACTGTGGACTCTAGGACACAAAAAGAGGGCTTCAGAGGGGCAGGGTGTGGGGGAATGGGATAGGCTGGTGATGGGTAGTAAGGAGGGCATGTATTGCATAATGAAACATGGAACACTACATCAAAAACTAAGGATATACTTATGGTGACTAACATAACATAATAAGAAATTATTATAAAAAAAGAAATGTAGAAAAAGATATTTTGGAAGGATACCTTTAACTGCAAGTAAAAGAAAACACTAAATCAAGGAATTTTTTATTCTAAGGATTTTTTTTTTCTCATGTCAAGCAGTAATTTAGCTTCTGGGTTACTTTTGTTAGCG